>NC_060142.1:67568847-67871877 GCF_021461385.2 Schistocerca piceifrons
TGGCGCAGTTTTTAGATCGGTTACTACCACTGCATTGGCAGGTTATCAAGATTTAAGTGAGTTTCAACGTGGTGTTATAGTCTGAGCACGAACGATGGGGCACAGCATTTCCGAGGTAACGATGAAGTGGGGATTTTCCCGTTAGACCATTTCACGAGTGTACCGTGAATATTCTGAATCCGGTAAAACATCAAACCTCCGACGTCGCTGTGAAAAAAGATCCTGCAAGAACGGGACCAACGACGACTGAAGAGAATTGTTCAACGTGACAGAAGTGCAACCCTTCCGCAAATTGCTGGGTCATCAACAAGTGTCATCGAGCGAACCATTCAACGAAACATCGTCGTTTGTGGGCTTCTGGAGCCGAAGGCCCACTCGTGTACCCTTGATGACTCCACGACACAGAGTTTTACACCTCGCCTAGGGTCGTCAACACCGACATTGGACTGTTGATGACTGGAAACATGTTGCCTGGTCGGATGAGTCTCGTTTCAAATTGTATCGAACTGGTGGACGTGTACGGATCTGGACACAACCTCATGAATCAAAAAAATGTTCAAATGTGTGTGAAACCTTATGGGACTTAACTGTTAAGGTCATCAGTCCCTAAGCTTACACACTACTTAACCTAAATTATCCTAAGGAGAAACACACACACCCATGCCCGGGGGAGGACTCGAACCTCCGCCGGGACCAGCCGCACAGTCCATGACTGCAGCGCCTTAGACCGCTCGCCTAATCCCGCGCAGCCCTCATGAATCCATGGACCCTGCATGTCAACAGGGGACTGTTCAAGTTGGTGAAGGCCCTCTAATGGTGTGGATTGCGTGCAGTTGAAGTGATATGGGACCCCCGATAAGTCTAGATACGAATCTGACAGGTGATTCGTGCGTAAGCATCTTGTCTGATCACCTGCATCCATTCATGTCCATTGTGCATTCCGACGGACTTGGACAATTCTAGCAGTACAACGCGATACCCCACACGTCCAGAATTGCTACAGAGTGGCTCCAGCAACACTATTCTGAGTATAAACACTTCCGCTGGCCACTAAACACCCCATACATGAACATTATTGAGCATATCTGGGGTGCCTTGCAATTTGCTGTTCTGAAGAGATCTCCACCCCCTCGTACTCTTACGGATTTATGGACAGCACTGAACGATTCACGGTGACAGTTCCCTCTAGTACTACTTAAGACGTTAGTCGAGTTTATACCACGTTGTGGCAGGTGTACCAGTTTCAGGGT
The DNA here is from genome assembly GCF_021461385.2 of Schistocerca piceifrons. Classification (NCBI taxonomy): domain Eukaryota; kingdom Metazoa; phylum Arthropoda; class Insecta; order Orthoptera; family Acrididae; genus Schistocerca; species Schistocerca piceifrons. The sequence goes on from NC_060142.1 coordinate 67,570,098, forward strand.
AAGAATTCAATGAGCACAGACCTGAAGATGGGAAGGAATGTTATGTTTGACTACGATCTTCATTGAACGGATTCCAATATTACATTCCTACCAGTCTTGCGTGGACCATGGTAACCCACACAACAAGACACTGGGACAAAACCTCCTTGAGTAAGACGTCGCCAACTTCCGGCGGGCGATTTAAAACTTGGGCATTGATATAATCCAGTTCCGTATTAGCAAGAAGCACTATACTTATGGGATCATCACGATGCTTAAAGGGAACTTGAGACCCATGACGCAAAAGTTCTTTCTATATTAGTAGTAATTACAGAAACGTAACGAAAGAGACTTATTATTTTTAAATTTTCCCGGCAAATTGAATGTTCAAACAAATTTCGGGCTTGTAGCCGGTCGACGTTTAGTTCAGTGCACGATACTTCGACTGGACACCTGCCAGAAGGTCAGTAAATGAGCCGTCGAAGACTTGCTCCGTTACGCCCTACACAACGCGCTGCGAGTATTCCGTGCATGCGTCAAAATTCAGGCTGACAGAGTACCGCACTCACCGGCGCCAGCGCTCTCGCTGGTGGAACCGCGGAACCTAGCTACATGTCCTCTTAACCGCTCGCCGCGCCCGTTGGCGCACTCTGTCGTCTTCGACTATAACAGATCGTGGAGGTGTGTGGGGTCCCATGCACTTCCAACTGGTGGCCGCTATCGCGGTTCACCAGATTTTCCGCCAGGAGAATTTCCACGGATTTTCTAATAATGGACTCCCAAAAAGATGAAGCTGTGGTCAGAATCATAGTTTTATCACACTCCATTGAACATCCAGTGGAAACACAGTGTTCAACAACAGCGGGCTTGCTTGGTCGCAAAAGGTAAGTGCAACGTTGATGCTCAGTGAAGTGTTCTTTCACAATGCGTGGGGCCTGTCCTATGTACGCCAGACCACTCTGAGAAGGTATTTTGTACATTCTTGCCTTCCGCAATAGCAAGTCGTCCTTCACCGGTCCTAAAATGTTCACACTCTTTGCAGTATTGGATGGTGAACGCAAAATCACTTTCACTTGTAATTTAGTGAGGATTCTTGCTGATTTAAGCGAAATGTTGCTCACTTAAGGAGGAAAAGCTGAAGACTTTGCCGGCGTGTTCTCCTCTCTATCCACTCCCTCATTCTTGATTTTAGCTGACAGTGCCCGGTTAGTCTGCTGGGGGGGATATCCAGTGTTTCTAAACACTCTCTTTAGGTAGGCGATCTCTTAGGGCAATCTATCTAGATGTGAGACACTGTGAGCTCTGAGTACCGGTGTTTTAAGCACGCTGATAGTTTGCGACGGGCGACGGCGCTTGAAAAAACAGTTCAGTATGAGTGGGCTTGCGATAATCTGAATGCCCCAGAGAACTATCGTTCTCTCCTCTAACTGAGACATCCCAGAAAGGAAGATAACCATCTATCTCTGTTTCCACGGAGAACTCCCACAAAAAAGAACCCTTGCTAAAAGACCACAACCAGAATATCAGAGAAATTAGAGCTCAAACGAAGCTTTAAGTTCAGTCGTTAATTCCACATATCATTCGCGATGGGACAGGGAACGAGGTACCGGCAGCGACCTTTGCCAGCACACACCGTAAGGTCATCATTTACGGAGTACGGACGTAGTTGTACACGTGGAGGACATTGTCGTTAAACACTTTGTTACCTGCTGCCACACAACGAATTCCACATAGTTTTTCTGCAGACATGTGACAATGACGAGAAGAATTTAAGTTCATAATTACCATAATGTACCCTATACACACTCCCAAAAAGTGGCGCTCCTAATCGGTTTATTAGTTATTGATTGCAAATCCCACACGTATGTGCATTGCGTATAATTAATTAAAGTAATTAACGTAGATTAGCTTTACAAGCTGCAGAACGTTATAAATCCATCAGCATACACATAGGCACAGCGAGTGCAATTAACAAATTTCACTGCATACGAGGTGTAGCTATAAAATAACAGGACTGATGCTGTCATAGAGTACGTACGCATGTGCCGAAGATGAACGACCAATAACTGTGAAGCGTGGAGCCTTCTCGGTCGAATGCAGTGTCTTTGGAGTTCGTAGGCAAACCAGTGTGGCTGTGGCCTTCGTTTGTGTAGAGCAACGAATTGATGTAAAGTTTCACATGAAACTTGGAAAAATTACTGCTGAAGCCTACATTTTACTAAAAGAAGTGTATGGCGAAGACTGTTCATCACATACGCCAGTTTTTGTGTGGTTCAAGAGTTTCCAGGATGGCCGAGAAGAGGTTGAAAACGACTCACGACCAGGACGCACTTCAATATTAAAAACGGATAAAAATATCGTCGGTTGAGAGTTCGATCGATACTAAATATGTAGGCATTGACAAAGAATGCGTCAGGCAAATTTTACGTAACCAATTTAACATGAGAAAAATATGTACGAACGGGTGCCGATAATTATCACGATCGAGCAAAAAGGACTCCATGAAAATGTTTGGTGTGTCACTTTGAGTACCACTGAAAATGTTCCTAATTTCTTGGAAAGAGTGTTAGTATGTAACGAAGTTTGGATTTTCACGTATGATCCAGAAACTGAGCGCCAGATCATGCATACAAAGCGCCCAAATTCACCGAAAGCGGAGCAAATCGAGATTGATTGTTTTTTTCCATATTCATGGAACTGTTTATCTACACTGTGTTCCTGACGGTCAGGCTCTTAACATTACTACCTTGAGGTTCTTGCTCAAGTCAGTGATAAAATAAAGAAACGACTTAAACTGTGAATGAACAAGTCATGGGTTCCACATCAAGACAAGACAATATCTGTTAAGCGGTTTTGTAAGGATTTCACATATTTCCTGCCACTGTTCACGTTTGATGAACTGGGACAAAGATGTATGAGCGCGCTGCATGAGTAGTGTATAAGATCCTTAACTGTGTGTTTATCAATGGTTCGCTTGGTTGCCAGTCAGTTATAAATCGCTGGGACATTCTGATTTGATGCACAATAGCGAGCAATTGAGTTTTTGGGGAAGGTGATTTGATATTTGTGAATCTGAGAGAAATTATCTGAAATACTTTATTGTATAGATGAAAACTTGTTCTTAAACGTATGTAGATGATTCTATTGACGGAGAAAATTTTTGGAGCAATTCCTTAAGGTAAGCCAGCCAAAGTGGCCGAGCGGTTCTAGGCGCTTCAGTCTGGAATCGCGCGACCGCTACGGTCGCAGGTTCGAATCCTGCTTCGGGCATGGATGTGTGTGATGTCCTTAGGTTAGTTAGGTTTAAGTAGTTCTAAGTTCTAGGGGACTGATGACCTTAGATGTTAAGTCCCATAGTGCTCAGAACCTTTTGAACCTAAAGGTAACAAACGCATAAACCAGAATCAAATGTTTGTTTGGCTAAACTATTAACTGAGGGAAAACTTTGTCCCTCAGATAACTAATAAAGTTTATATTTAGTGTTATTTGGTCTCTTTCTTTTCATGTCTGTATTTTTGTAGGGAGAATATCGTAATTGTCAGTTACTTCCTATTTTGTACAGATTTTTTTACCAGTAATCAGTGTGTGATTTTTGCAGAACGGTTTTTGTTTTAAGTACAATCCGCTTCCACTATTCTTTGTAAAGTTTGGAATACTTTATCGTGTTTGCATTGTACCTTACGCCTCACGAAACCAGAAATTGTTTCTGAGAAGCATAATCAAGTTTTTTAGTGAGCAGTTTATTTTCCTTTAGCTGCTGCGTCGGCTGATTCCTCCCTGCTTTCGAGATCATCAGTACACAGAACAGAAAACGTGAGGCAAGCTACTTTTATTTGAAGGCAGAACTCACTTTGCATTCTTGCAGGGGAACAGTGCGTGGTCAGAATTTTCAGGTGTTGTGCTAAATAAGTAGGTTAATTTACTGCCAACACTTATTTTTTCTGAGTTGAGGAGTAATTTATTTTTCTGCATGTTTTAAGTGAGGCACTGCACTTGATGATAAGCAACTTCCATAATGAATCTCAGATGGTTGAAATGGCTCTAATCACTATGGGACTTTACATCTGAGGTAATCAGTGCCCTATAATTAGAACTATTTAAACCTAACTAACCTAAGGACATTACACATATCCATGCCGTAGGCAGGATTCGAACCTGCGGCCGTAGCAGCAGCGCGCATCCGGACTGAGGCTCCTACAACCGCCTAGAACCGCATAATGTATCTCAATATCGAGTTTTAGTTAAATAATTTCCACTAAGCACACGATCAGTTTAATTTGGTATTTAATTAGTTTCATTTTAATTATTTTAAATTCAGTAGTTCATTAAAATTAAAGTTTTGCTTCACTTGCACAACGCAGGGCCAACCAACACTAAGTATAGCTCAGCAGCTGTACAAGACATCTAAAGTACGGTACACGTTTCACGAAGAGAGACGTTTTGAAAAAAGAATATTCAGTATTTTCATTTGTAGATAATTTTTTACAGAAGGTAACAGTTTTTATCGGATTACGGCATCCCAGTGTTAGAATACCTACCTTATTCGCCTCATCTACAACTATGTGACTTTTCTATTACCCCACACCAAATCTGCATTAAAAGGAACAAGATTTCAGTCCGCTGAAGCAGTGAGAGAAATAACGGCATGCGTCATTAAGGAGCTGATAGAGCAAGACTTGCAGCAACAGTGCTGGAAGTCTGTGAATGGAATATTCTCATGGAGCTTGTAGAAATAGAGCAGGTGCGTGTATTGAGGGTGACAGCAACTAAATATGTACGTTTTTGAAACAAAATGTTCTACTGCAGTATTCCAGTTATCTCAGTTATCTATAGCTACACTTCGTAAATTATACTGACAAACTAAGACATTAAGACCACTGCCCAGCAAGACGTTGGACGCCGGCTGATGGCGTTGCGGGCACGTGACGCGGTAATAGGAGCATGTAAGCGGAGCAAAGATGGACGGGGAATCACGCTAGCGAAGATAATGGCTACAAATGGGGAAATCCATTAAGCTACTTTTACAAAGTGGAGATTATTGATAATATTCTTCTCGGGTATGCAGCCGGATCATAACGTCTTCATGACACGATATTTCCGCGGTCCAACTGGCCGCCATCTTCAGGTGAGAGTGCTGGTGCACGATCTCGCCGGAACTGACTTCCTAGCGCAAACTGCGGCCCCTATATAGGCCGCAGAAGACCCAGAACGCGTGCGCGACAAGGTGCCGTAACTGCCCTCTAGCGCAGTAAACATACCGCGCCACCAGTGGTGGAAATAGGCGAAATCGAGATATCGCTGTCAAAAATTAAAAATTTTTTTATTCCGACGATCGAAACACAGACCGTTGTTTTTTGATGTCAGATAACACCGGGTCCCAAGTCTTACTTAAAAGATAGCCCTTGTCTCTATTAATAAGATTGTCAGATAAACGAATCTCTATGGATTCTTTTAAAACACAGTCCCAATAGCGAGATGCAGGGGCAACCATTTGTGTCTTGTCATAGAGCATTCTGTGTCCCTCGGTGAGACAGTGCTCCGCCACTGAAGATTTCTCAGGTTGAAGCAGCCGTGTGTGCCGCTGATGCTCAACACATCGGTCCTGAATGGTCCGGATTATCTGCCCAATATAAGCCTTCCCACAGTGGCAAGGGATCTCGTACACACCGGGTTTCCTCAAACCCAAGTCATCCTTTACAGAGCCAAGGAGCGCTCTAATCTTGGCTGGCGGACGAAAAATACTTTTGATATGGTATCTTTTCAGAATTCTTCCTATCTTCGAGGAAATGCTCCCAGCAAAAGGCAGAAAAGCCACCGATTTGCAGGTATCTTCTGGTGGTTCAGGCGAAGGTCCAAACTGGAAAGCACGACGGATCTGTATATCTGTATAGCCATTCTGCTTGAACACAACCTTAAGATGGTCCAATTCTTGTGTCAAGCTTTCTCCATCTGAAATGGCATAAGCTCTTCTCGCCAACGTCCGCAGGACCCCCGTACGCTGGAACGATGGATGACAGCTAGAAGCATGCACGTAACGGTCCGTGTGCGTAGGCTTTCGATAAACACTGTGTCCCAGTGTCCCATCATCCTTTCTGTACACCAGAATATTATGACGCAGACCCAGTGAACGAGTATCTCGAAAACGACGAAGTTAGTCGAATGTTCACGTGCTACTGTGGTGAGCATCTACAGGAAGAGGTAGCACAGTGAAGCTACCACATGGTTGGACCTCGACCACTCATCGCAGAACATGGGATCCGGAGGCTTGTCCTCTGTGTAAAGTAGGACAGATGGTGATCTTTAGTGTCTCTAACGAAAGAACACAATGCTTGTGCACGCACAAGTGTTTCGAGCAGGCCGCTCAGAGTACATTGTTGAACATGGAGCTCTGCAGCAGACCATCCCAACGTGTTCACTTGCTAACCCAGCGACATCGCAAGGAATGACTGCAATGGGCGCGGGACCATTGGGAGCCTATCGTCGATCAATGGAAACTTCTAGGCTCTTCGGGATTGCATGTAACCGTTGGTAGTAATCGAACATACACTGACAGCTGCGAACCACGTGCATCCATTCATGCTTGATGTCTTCCCCAACGGTGAGGTCATCTTTCAGCAGTATAATGCCACATACTGGGTGATCAAAAAGTCAGCATAAATTTGAAAACTGAATAAATCACGGAATAATGTAGATACAGAGGTACAAATTGACACACATGCTTGCAATGACACGGGATTTTATTAGAACCAAAAAAAAAAAAAAAATAAATAAATAAATAAATGCAAAAGTTCAAAAACTGTCCGACAGATGTCGCTTCATCTGATCAGAATAGCAATAATTAGCATAACAAAGTGAGACAAAGCAAATATGATGTTCTTTACAGGAAATGCTCAATATGTCCACCATCATTTCTCAACAATAGCTGTAGTCGAGGAATAATGTTGTGAACAGCACTGTAAAGCATGTCCGGAGTTATGGTGAGACATTAGCATCGGATGTTGTCTTTCAGCATCCCTAGAGATGTCGGTTGAGCACGATACACTTGCGACTTCCCGTAACCCCAAAGCCAATAATCGCACGGACTGAGGTCTGGGGACCTGGGAGGCCAAGCATGACGAAAGTGGCAGTTGAGCATACGATCATCACCAAACGACGCACGCAAGAGATCTTTCACTTGTCTAGCAATATGGGGTGGAGCTCCATCCTGCATAAACATCGTACGATCCAGTAGGTGTTTATCAGCCAGGCTGGGGATGATGCGATTCTGTGACATATCGGCGTACCTCTCACTCGTCACGGTAGCACTTACAAAACCAGAATCACGCATTTCCTCGAAGAATAAAGGCTCGATAACGGTAGATGTGGTAAATCCAACCCATACCGTGACTTTCTCGTCGTGCAATGGAGTTTCCACGACAGTTTTAGGATTTTCGGTAGCCCAAATTTTGCAGTTGTGGGCGTTGACAGACCCTCGGAGCGTGAAATGAGCTTCGTCGGTCCACAACACGTTACTCAACCAATCGTCATCTTCAGCCATCTTTTGAAACGCCCACACCGCAAATGCCCTCCGCCAGGTAACAGTTCATGATGCCGATGGATTTTGTACGGATAGTATCTGAGGATACGCCTAAGTGCGACCCAGACAGTAGTGTATGGAATGCCGGTGCGACGTGCGACTGCACGAGCGCTGAATTCCCCGTGCATAGACGAACACGCTACAGTCTCCATTTCTTCCTGAACTGTCTCAGCAGCATAGGTGGTCATAATGTTTTGGCCCATCAGTGTAGCTTACCGATGTAGCTCTAAGTGAAAACTGTACAGTAATCATTGTAGGTAAATGACACCCCTACATGGCGACCGTGACAGGACTCTATGGCACCAAGACAGAAGTTTTACGGCGAACAGTGTGGGATAACGGCATGCCGTTATAGCCTTTTTTGCGACCGTCGTGCATGACCCACAGTGGCAGGCGCTGAAATATTCCGGCGTGCAGGGGCGGAGGCGAGGACAGGAGCGGCCGGTTTGCGGCGTGGCTAATCGGAGCGGAGGGGGGAGCGGGCAGGGCCGCAGCGGCCGCCGCTGATTAAAAAAACATCGGCCATGGAAACGCGCTGCTTGTCGGCCTAATTGTGGCGCCGCCGCGCGAACCGATGAAGATTAATTCTCGTCGCGCGACCTGGCAGGTGGAGCGCGCGGGGTAGCGAGAGAGGAGGGGGCATAACAAAAAAAAAAAGGTTATTCTAATCAGCGGCCGCTGATCCCGCACGGCAGCAAAAGGTTGCTCCCGCGCCGTCCCAATGTTCTCCTGCGCCCGGGGTAATGGTTCCGCTAGGAGATCCGGGCCTGAAAAATGAGGGTAATTCCTGCGATTCCCTAAGCGGACATTCCCGTAATATAAACCACCGTGACCCACATACCCGGTCTCCTAACAGCATGAAGGAGATCGTTGGGCGTGCGAACGGCTTAACTGTTCTTGCTTCATCCGCAGTGGGCTGATGGTGGTACGGACAGCGTTGTACAGTGAAGATCCAAAACATTATGGACAGCGCCCACTGCGAGATTAAATGCCGACTGGCAACGTTGCGAGGGAGTGACGTGGTAGGGAAAGTATATACGTGGAGCGGAAACGAATGGGTAATCATTCTGGCGATGATATAGGAAGCAAATAGGCAAGTCTACTCATGTAACTGACTTTAAAGGGGCAGGACGTCAAACGGAGCCGTGTTGGAGCAGGAAAGGCACCACAGGACATTTGAATTTCCACTGTCTATTCTCTAAAAAATAAATCCATAAAACTTTGTCAGCATGAAAAAGAAGGATTTAGGGCTCACATTCATGGCAGTGGAAGTTAAAAAACATAACAAAATCAGTTTTTTTCACTTACTATTGACTGCATTTGCTGCATAGGTACACTATTCTTCGTAAGTAAGAGAGAATCTAGTATGTATACTACTGGCCATCAAAATCGCTACACCACGAAGATGACGTGCTACAGACGCGAAATTTAACCGACAGGGAGAAGATGCTATGGAATGCAAATGATTAGCTTGTCAGAGCATTCACACAAGGTTGGCGCCAGTGGCGACACCTACAACGTGCTGACATGAGGAAAGTTTCCAACCGATTTCTCATACACAAACAGCAGTTGACCGGCGTTGCCTGGTGAAAAGTTGTTGTGATGCCTCGTGTGGGAGGGAGAAATGCGTCCATCACGTTTCCGACTTTGATACAGGTCGGATTGTAGCCTATCGAGATTGCGGTTTATCGTATCGCGACATTGTTGCTCGCGTTGGTCCAGATCCAATGACTGTTAGCAAAATATGGAATCGGTGTTTTCAGGAGGGTAATACGGAACGCCGTGCTGGATCCCAACGGCCTCGTATCACTAGCAGTCGAGATGACAGGCATCTTATCCGCATGGCTGTAACGGATCGTGCAGCCACGTCTCGATCCCTGAGGCAACAGATGGGGACAACAACCATCTTCACGAACAGTTCGACGACAGCGCCTGCCACTGTGTAGTCAACGACGAACCTGGGTGCACGAATGGCAAAACGTAATTTTTTCGGATGAATGCAGGTTCTGTTTACAGTATCATGATGGTCGCATCCATGTTTGGCGACATCGCGGTGAACGCACATCTGAATCTTGTATTCGTCATTGCCATCCAGGTGTATCACCCGGCGTGATGGTATGGGGTGCCATTGGTTGCAATTCTTGGTCACCTCTTGTTCGCTCTGACGGCACTTTGAACATTGGACGTTACATTTTAGATTTGTTACGACCCGTGGCTCTACCCTTCATTCGATCCCTGATAGACCCTACATTTCAGCAGGATAATGCACGACCGCATATTGCAGGTCCTGTACGGGCCTTTCTGGATACAGAAAATGTTCGATTGGTGCCCTGGCCAGCACATTCTCCAGATCTCTCACCAATTGAAAACGTCTGGTGAATGGTGTCCGAGCAACTGGATCGTCACAATACACCAGTCACTACTCTTGAAGAACTGTGGTATCGTGTTGAAGCTGCATGGGCAGCAGTAGCTGTACACGCCATCCAAGCTCTGTTTGACTCAATGCCCAGGAGTATGAAGGCCGTTATTACGACCAGAGGTGATTGTTCTGGATACTGATTTCTCAGGATCTATGCACCCAAATTGCGTGAAAATGTAATCACGTGTCAGTTCTAGTACAATATATTCATCCAATGAATAACTGTTTCTTATCTGCATTTTTTCCTGGTGTAGCAATTTTAATGACCTGTAGTGTAGGTTCAAATTTGACGAAGTTGGTAACAAAGGCATCAACGTTATTTGTCTGGCAACCCATACAGTTTGTTCTGGAAAATAACCACCTGTATAATTTTTACGTTATCTCTATTACCGCATATTTCTTCTCTTGTCCATATGCTACTCTTGTTCGTCTGTTTCTGGTATACACAAATTAAAATTTCAGTATCCGTCAACATGCATAAGAGCGGCCAAAATGTTTGCTTTTCAGGGCGTTGCTGCATCGTATTTGCAACGGACACTACAGCGATGCGGGTATATAACCACCGACATGTATACAAGAGATTAGTGTAGCATTCGTGTCTTTCCAATTTGTGTGCGGCAAATGTGGAAACGTGAACTATGGCGACGTCATTACAAAATGCGTTGAATCAGGCCCAACGTGCAGTTATTCTCTTCTTGGCTGTCGAAGGACAAACAGCGATAGATGTCTACCGGAAATTGAAGAATATGTAAGGGACTCCACGTCGATCAATAAAAACCACCGTGCGCCAAATTCCGCGTTGGTCGCGATTTGACACAGGACGCCTGTTGATCTCTGAGGTCAGTCTCGACTGGGACTCTGTAGTGGGAGGCATTCGATCACCCGACCAGTAGTCCCCATCTCTCCCCATCCGAATATCACGCCTTCGGTCCCTTAGAAAAATCCTTGAAGGGTCAAGAATTCCTGTCGCACAAGGACTTGCGGCCGCCAGTTACGGACTTCTTTGCGCAACAGGACATGTCTTTTACCTAAAGGGTGTTTTCAATCTTTTGCGTCGGTGGAACGATTGGCTCAGTGCTTACCGCGAGTTTGCCTCAGTGCCTTACCGATACTGCGCTGTACGGCCTTCGAACCTAAACTTTTTGATCGTCCCTTAAAACAAGACAAAATTAGAGATGCATGTCCAGTTGCTAAGGAATTCAGCTTATAAAAGTTCACCAAATCGAGAAAACTCACTCCTGACTGAGAGTGCACTTATATTTACATAACATTAAATATTAGAGATATTATTTCTGTGAAATTTGTAAGGAACCAGGGCAGCCTTTTAGAAAGCGCGAAGGCGAAAAAATATAGATACAGCGCGATGCGAACCCTCTGCCATTCTGCCCATCGTCCATATCGTGACGCCTGTACTAACTACGCTACCCTGAAGGTCCGCAGAGAAGCTTCAACAGCATAAATGTTGTACGTTAACATTATGACAAATACTAACAAAAACTACATATTTTTCACGAATATGCCACTTGCCGTTGCTTTAAAACGTCTTGCTTTCATAACGTGCAAATTATAACGTGAAAATAAGTAAATACGAAAATTCTATAACCAGCAATATGACGTTTCCCGTCATTTTATTACAGCGGAAGGTACCAAAAACCATTCGTTGTCGAGAAATTCAACGTGCTGGTGCTCAGAAATAATATGCACTCGTAGGGTGTAATGTATAACATAAAACCCACATTCTATGGCCTTTAACTGAGAGCGAAAAGTACAGTACGCCGTCTCACTATCAGCTTGTGACTTAGCGAGCATTCTTGTTCCTATTGGTTCTACTTTACGTGGCACGTTGTGAAAATATCGCAGAACTTCTTTTGTGATTCTTCTGCTAGCGAAATGGTTCCTCAACGTGAATCAGCAGCAAGTGACGTCAGAAATGTCACAGATCGCCACTTCAACGTTACCAGCTTGACCGTGTGATGAATGCGTAAGTTTTACATGAAGTTCTACGCTAAGACCACTGCGCAACATTCGGTTTCCGGCAGACACATTTCTGCTGCGATACTGGTAACAGATGCATCATAGTCTGTGAGTCAAATGGTCCGTCTTACTCCGAAGTACGCGGGACGGTGTTGTGAAGAAAACTGCCTCCAACTATTTTGGAATGGTGGCGGAAATTTGACAAAGGCAGCACTGATGTAAGTGGTGTTAATCCGCCATATAGTCCACTACCATGCGATTCCCATCTTTTCGGCAAGCTGAAAGAACATTTTGTAGTGGAAGTTATTTTGCAACGACACATGATGTTCAACAGCTGCTATAGACGTTATGAGCGTATTTCCGCCGTCGTGGCCGAGGGAGTACGGTAATTTTATTCTGACGCGCTTCGAACCTCGCACGTACACTGTGAGCTGTGTGACAGGCTGGAGTGTGCTGCTGCTACGTGCAGTCCTGCCGGGGAAAACACAACTACATGTTGCTACATGTTGTAATACTGGTAATTTTCGCCTCACAAACATTGGTATACGCTCAATAATAAACGCCTAATGGCCTGAAGTTATCAAACAATTTTAATGTAAAAGAAATGAACCGTCGCATAGCAGCGACAGGATCTATTATTCTTTACCTTTGCCGCTCCTGCGCAGTGCATGTAAATCTCTATGTAGACGTGTCGATTAATAATATAGAAATACTTCTGTTTTTACAAGACAATATTGCTTAGAATTACTTACAAAAACTCCGTAAGAGCCGTTCGTCAGTGCTGCGCGACCGTGAACACAAACAGAAAATCTATGTAATAGCTGTGAGTACTGAAACCGCTTCACCTTTTACCGTTTCCATTCCATGAAAGGCGGACGCGGACTTGCTGCGTTCCGCAATCTGTATTTTATAATTTGTGCAAAATAGTTTGTAAATGTGCTAATTGTCTTCTCAATCAGGAAACATATAGTTTTATGTAATTAATTACCAGCAGGCACCATCAAGAGGACATTAATCTCACGTATTGCCTGTGATGGGAAAAGCTTTTGTTAATACGTACCAGATACTGTAACTGAAATAAAAAAAGGTACGTAGCATTAAAAAACGTGTGTTATACATGAAGTGTGCTTATTAGACAAATTATCCTTAAGTATCTCCATCTCCTCATTACTTGAATGTTAATCATTTTGTATCAGTTTATCTCCAGAAATTACGATTACGCTGATGGACCGAACGCAGCATTGAGGCAGGAGGAAAATTATCGTTTTCCTATCATACCTGAAACAATTCTGTTCAATTGTGTAATGTGGATTTCTTTTAAAGTCAGTAAATCTTTTGATCCATTAGTGTCGATCCTGGTATGACTGCATCGCGGTCATGAAGACGCGCGGAAATGATAACGTTGCTTCCTACTAATCTCAAATAAATTAATCTGCTTCCCCATGTCCAAAGAATGTCAGGTATTTAGTGACTTGTTACTATAATTCAATCAGTCTCTGATTCTGTCGCCAAGTTACACACAAAATATTATATCTTCAACACGACATACTCGTATTTATAACACACAGTGAATAGGTGTATACGGTTCCCAAGCACAGATGCATACTTATGATGATCTTCTGTGCCTTCTAGAATGTCGCGACCACCCGGGGAAAATGTCTCGCAAACAGTTTCCCCAGACCATAACGTCCCTCCCCCAGCCTGGACATTCTGAAAACTATTCAAAGAATTCTTCTTGTGGGGAAACCGCAACTATACATTCTGAAAAATGAAGAGACCGCAAAATAATAGCTTAATACACAATCTTTTATTGTGTACACGACCGGTATCGGGACACTTAAACTTGCATCGTCTGGTAAATACTGGTGAAACAAAAGTATTCTGCTACCCACTAATGGGAGTGGATCCTTGAGTCTGAAATATCAGATAACGAACTTATGTGGCTAAAATTTCTGAATTAGTGCAAATTAAAAGAGAGAACAGAACGTTACCAACAAATAAACCATCTGAGGCCGCCCTAGCCCAATTGCCGTCATGAAACCAAAGGTTCAGTGTCGAAAGGGTAAAAGGGACCTAATAAAACCGAAAAAAATAAACCTCACAAGCGAACGCCAAAAGTTACCAAAATAATGGATCATTTAAAATGCAATAAAAATGGGGGGGGGGGGTTGGTGTGAAAACTCACATATTGCTTGGAATTACAAAAATTCCGTAAGAGCCATTCGCCAGTGCTGCGCGACCGTGACTTCATGCACACGACCCAAGTGCAGGCGCCGTACGAAACGGACATGAGGTTGGTCAGTTGTTTAAACTGCAAAACAGTAAGTAACAGCAGAAATCAAACGGAGCCATCACAACATTAAGAGGGAACAGGACACGTATATTTAAAAAAATAATTTAAAAAAAACAAGCAAAAATACTACATTATATGGACATCTTAAACCGTCGGGATAATCTCATAACTACCTAAAAAAATTTTGTGGTTCGAAACCAGTCTTGTACACAATCAGAGGCAGTACATTAACCTACTGTTTCGAGGTTTCTTCGTTTACTAAATTTTCCGACAGATGTTGCATGGCCGTACACGCCAATGGCTTTCGGGAAGACGGCGGACCAAACCCGCGTCCAGCCATCCTGATTTAGGGATTTCCCCAAAAACGCTCAAAGCAAATGCTAGGGTGGTTCCTTTGAAAGGGCACGACCGCTTTCCTTCTCCATCCTTCCCTAATACGCACTTATGTTCTATTTCTAATTACTTAGTTGTAGACGGGACGTTAGAGAATCATCTCCTCCGTTTCCTCCACCTCCTCATCCGCCAACTGCCATCTGTCCGATGGAGCATAAAACGTGACTCATCCGAGAAGGGCACCTGTCGCCATCAGAGGACCTCCAGCTGCAGTACTGGCGTGCAGACTTCAGACATGTCGCCGATAACCAGCAGTCAGCATGGGTGCATAAAGTAGGAGCCTGGTGCGGAGGCTCATACCTGAACGGTTGTTGAGGAGATACTGTTGGTATCGCCGTGATTCATCTGGGTGGTCAGTTGCTCAACAGTTGTACGACTGATATGAAACTTCCTGGCAGATTAAAACTGTGTGCCGGACCGAGACTCTAACTCGGGACCTTTGCTTTTCGCGGGCTGGTGCTCTGCCAACCAAGCTACCCAAGCACGACTAACGCCCCGTCCTCCAGCTTTACTTCTGACAGTACCTCGCCTCCTACCTTCCAGACTTTACAGAAGATCTCCTGCGAACCTTGCAGAACTAGCACTCCTGAAAGGAAGGATATTGCGGAGACATGGCTTAGCCACAGCCTCGGGGATGTTTCCAGAATGAGATTTTCACTCTGCAGCGGAGTGTGCGCTGATATGAAACTTCCTGGCAGATTAAAACTGTGTGCCGGACCGAGACTCTAACTCGGGACCTTTGCCTTTCGCGGGCAGGTGTTCTGCAAACTGAGCTACCCAAGCACGACCAACGCCCCGTCCTCACAGCTTTACTTCTGGCAGTACCTCGCCTCGTACCTTCCAGACTTTACAGAAGATCTCCTGCGAACCTTGCAGAACTAGCACTCCTGAAAGGAAGGATATTGCGGAGACATGGCTTAGCCACAGCCTCGGGGATGTTTCCAGAATGAGATTTTCACTCTGCAGCGGAGTGTGCGCTGATATGAAACTTCCTTGCAGAAGTGAAGCTGTGAGGACGGGGCGTCAGTCGTGGTTGGGTAGCTCAGTTGGTAGAGCACTTGCCCGCGAAATGCAAAGATCCCGAGTTAGAGTCTCGGTCCGGCACTCAGTTTTAATCTACCAGGAAGTTTCAGTTGTACGGCTGGTCGACTGTACACCCCTCCACAGCCGTCGTTCATCTGTCATCCTCTGCCCGTGATGCACCACAGTTGCCTAGGAGCCTGTTTTGGATGGTGCCGTGTTGGCATGCACGGTATACTTTAACCAAGGCGTCACACGAACAGTTTACAACGTCAGCCACTTAGGAAATGCTTCCAGTCTTGGCTCGAAAGTCGATGATCATCCCTTTTTCGTCGTCAAACAAATCGCCCCGTATCCGCCTTATGTCAACAACTGCACTGTTTTCCGTACCCCCCACACGGTTTACATACCATCCACTGCCATTGCTGCCATCTTCCGTCTGCGAGTGGTTATTGCTCGTTGACGCCAAACATGGACGGTGATAACATTAATGTGGCGGTAGCATGTAATATGTACCAAATTTTTGTTTGTTCCAGACGTACTGCTAGCTACAGAGATTTGTTTATTGATATTACCATGCTTAGAGTTTACTTATCGGTTGCCAACTGCGGTATTAGCCTTCCCTCAGTATTTAGGCACAGCTGCCGGAGCTATTTCACAGAGTCAAACTGGGAAAACCCTGTTCAACATAAATGGAGTGATGTGACCAACTGCGTCTCTAACGGACTAGAACAATTGAGACGACGAGTTAATCTTCTCCTTGTACACTTAAGCTTCGACAGATCTCCACACAAAGAAATCAAACGGCAACAGGTGTCGAGAGTGAGGCGCCCAGTGTCTTGAGGACCATGTCCAGTCCATCTACTGCGATAAGCTGCACCCAAGCCAGTTATGTACAACGAAGGCAAAACTTCGTGGCGCACCATCCTTCTGTAACACAACCGTGTCTATATATCATCTTGAACCAACCGTGACTCCACACAGATTAGCCGGCCGAAGTGGCCGTGCGGTTAAAGGCGCTGCAGTCTGGAACCGCAAGACCGCTACGGTCGCAGGTTCGAATACTGCCTCGGGCATGGATGTTTGTGATGTCCTTAGGTTAGTTCTAGGGGACTAATGACCTCAGCAGTTGAGTCCCATAGTGCTCAGAGCCATTTGAACCACACAGATTTGTAACATAACGAGGCATGTGATTCTTTTCAAACATAAAGGACCAATAGACGGTGGTGCTTGTCATACCACACGCATTTTAGGAGTGTTTCGTTGTCTATCTTACAGTGAACGTCTAGTCATTCGTTTGGGAATATTCTGCAGTTGTGACTCTTCTCATATCAACGAGTGAGGAATGTCGCTTCCTCACTGACTAGCACATGAGCCACGAGTTTCTCATTCTTCATAGCTTGTAAGAAATCACAACACAGACTGTCAAGATGTGCAATCCTGAAGGTCAACGCGATGCAAGATTAGAACGTTGAATGGATGATTGGAATTGTGATGTGTTGAGCAGTTTTATTGTTTAAGCCCCATTATCTAGACTTTTCGAGAACGAGATTCTAGTATTTTTACAAGAGATTTCTTTGCCTACAAGGATAGGTATTTACTTCTAGCATGGCGCTGGCCCTGCACGATCTAGTCGGCAGGCGACACGGCATTACCCAGTAGATGGACGGGCAAAAAGGCCACGTTTCTTATCCATTAAGGTCTCTAGGCCCTACACCTTCCCATATTTTGCCTGTACGGAGGACTAAAAGGGGAAACCTACAAAGAAAATGTGGCACAAGCGACGACCTGATCGTTTGAATTACAAAGTGTTCTCCCCACAGAAGTGACAACTCCAACTTCCATTCATGTCGGAGGTCGAAATTATGAAAATTTGTTTCGAACTTAGTCAACAGCCTTTTTTGACACCTACTGCTCATTCACCTACTGTACATTCTCATAGCTGTATCTATAAAACGAATAAAAGTTATAGACCTGTGATGTAGAATCTTTATTCGAACTGACATACTGCTAAAATATGCACTATGCTTTCTGAAACACCTCCTATGTACAGGATGAAGGTAAGGTCAGAAACGTTCCTGTGGTATTACAGGCGATACCATTTTGTGCTACAGGTGATCTGACAAAATTGTCACTACTGGAGAAGGAACCGCTGCTCTGTGTGTCTGCTTACGTGGGATGCCATACCAAAAGTTGCGGCAGAATTTCACCTGTAAATTTAGAAAGCCTTGTCTCACAATGCTGGCGATGAAACATTCGGTCAAGAGAGTCAAACACTGGGGTAATCCTGGGGGTGAGAAACGTTCTGGGAGGCCATCCATAACTCAAAAACGGGACTCATAGAGGATGCGATCGCACGGAGCTGTCTACAGCTCACTGGAGATTTAGTTGGAAGCTAGATATTCTACAACCCGCAGTCTGTAAAAGCCGGCAGTAAAAGTTGAAGATACATCCATTCAACGTTCTAATCTTGCATCGCGTTGACCTTCAGGATTGTACATCTTGACAGTCTGTGTTGCGATTTCTTACAAGCTATGAAGAATGAGAAACTCGTGGCTCATGTGCTATTCAGTGAGGAAGCGACATTCCTCACCCGTGGATATGAGAAGAGTCACAACTGCAGAATATTCCCAAACGAATGACTAGGCGTTCACTGTAAGATAGACAACGAAACAATCCTAAAATGCGTGTGTTATGACAAGCACCACTGTCTATTGGTCCGTTATGTTTGAAAAGAATCACATGCCTCGTTATGTTACAAATCAGTGTGGAGTCACGGTTGGTTCAAGATGATATATAGACACGGTTGTGTTACAGAAGGATGGTGCGCCACGAAGTTTTGCCTTCGTTGTACGTAACTGGCTTGGGTGCAGCTTATCGCAGTAGATGGACTGGACCTGGTCCTCAAAGACACTGGGCGCCTCACTCTCGACACCTGTTGCCGTTTGATTTCTTTGTGTGGGGATCTGTCGAAGCTTAAGTGTACATGGAGAAGATTAACTCGTCGTCTCAATTGTTCTAGTCTGTTAGAGACGCAGTTGGTCACATCACTCCATTTATGTTGAACAGGGTTTTCCCAGTTTGACTCTGTGAAATAGCTCCGGCAGCTGTGCCTAAATACTGAGGGAAATCACACTAAGATGTAGTGATTTATAGTTACATTCCGCTTTACATCTCGCAGATGTTTAGTAGGTTTTCGTTTCTACAGAGAGAGAGAGAGAGAGAGAGAGAGAGAGAGAGATTTATAATAAATGACGGCGAAAAATTATCCAGATGAAAATACACTGACGGAAAAAATCCAAGCACTCAAAATAACAAATCTAGATTAATGAGTTTTCGGGAATACATTTGTCTAGATAACATATTTAGGTGATTAAAACTGCAAGATCACAGGTTAATGTAAACGCGAGATAAGCCACTGAACATGCGAAATGCTGGTATATTAATAACCGTTGTAACCACCAGAACGTTGAATGCACGCATTGTGCTGTGCAGCTGCCAGATGTCAGTTTGTGGGATGCAGTTCCATGCCTGTTGCACTTGGTCGCTCAATACAGGGACCATTAATACAGTTTGTGGATCACGCGGGAGTTGTCGGCCGATGATGTCCCATATGTGCTCTATTGGAGACATATCTGGTGATCAAGCAGGCCACGGCAATACATCGATACTCTGTAGAGCATGCTCGATTACGAAAGCGGCATGTGGGCGAGTGTTGTCCTGTTGGAAAACACCCCCGGGAAGGACGTACAAATTTGCAGTCAGGGTGCATGTGATAACCACTGGAGCGCTCCTGTGTCATACCATACCGCACACCAGACCATAACTCCAGGTGTAGTTCCAGTGTGTCTACCATACTGCAAGGTTGGTTGCAGGCCCACAACTGGCCACCTTCTAAATAACACTCGTCCGTCACTGGCACTGAGGCAGAACCAGCTATCTTCAGAAAACACAACAGACCTCCACCCTGCAGTTGAGTGAGCTCTCGCTTGACACCAAAGAAGTCGCAAATGGCGGTGGTTCGGGGTTAGTGGGATGTGCGCTACAGGGGGTCTGGCTCAAGGCTTCCTTCAGGTAATCGGTTTGTAACAGTTCGTTGAGTCATCGTGGTACCAGCTGCTGCTCAAACTGCTGCTGCAGATGCAGTACGATGCGCCTGAGCCGTATGCCGAGGTCTTCCCTCTGGGTAGTGCCACGTAGCCGTCAAGAGTCCGGTCTTCTTCTCGTGAACAGTGCTACCAGCAGTCACGTACAGTGGCTACATTCCTGCCAAGTCTTTCTACAGTTTTTGAGTCATCAGTCTTTCTGACTGGTTTGATGCGGCCTGCCACGAATTTCTTTCCTGTGTCAGCCTCTTCATCCCAAAGCAGCGCTTGCAACCTACGTCCCCAATTATCTGCTGCACGTATTCCATTCTCTGACTTCCTATACAGTTTTTTTCTACAGTATCACGGAAAAAACATCCAGCCTCTTGTAACCCTAGAACATGACCTCGTTGACGTCTTCGACGTCTTAAAGGCGTTCTTGACTAACATCAACTCACCAGGTCCAATCTCAAGGTAATTAACGGTCACAACCGTACAACGTATGTTTAAAACAAACCTGATTTGCATCCCCATAGCGGCACTACTAGCGCCACACTTATGCGACTGGCGTGAAATTCGAATACGTATCGTCTTTCAGATGTGGAAACACGCCATCAACTTTAATTTATGTCGCACAGCTCCTTTTTGGTGTTACGATTTTTTCCCTTCAGTGTATATGGTAACAAAAGCAAAAATGTTGTAAATAAGGGTGAACGAACAAGACGTTTGGGAGATAATTGTAAATGTGTGGTTACTAGCTGCCACTGGCATAAACGGGTAGCCCTCTTCGAAGTATGAAATGTAGATAAATTTTTGTGATTTTCAGTTTTCAGATAGAAGAATAGGTAACGCTAAATCTTATGATGCAATTTTACTCCTTATATCTTTCAGAAATTATTTGTGTGTCCACATCGGACGCTCCCTGTAACCGTTGGACCAGGTGGAATGGTTCCTTGCAACCGAAACACTGGTCATCGGTGTGAATTACCGAAGCCCTCCTGCTGAACTTAGTACAAACTACTAGTAATTTTGAATGTTATTTTTATATGTTTTCTATCAGCATACACAGGACAGCTGAAAAACATTAAGTTCTAACAAAATAGTGATCTATTGAAACAAATGTAAGGTTGTCGGCGAAAAGACTGAAACGAAAGCAAGCACCAGAGTAAGACTTTTGAAAATATCGCAAAACGTCTACATACGCTGATAAGAAATGCAATTTTAATTCCGATATCAAATTCCACTCAGAATCGTAATTACCGTTCTCGGTTTGTATTTCCCATCAATTTGAAAAATATGGTTTCGAGGAAAACGGGTTTGCAGTAAAATTAAACATACCTCTATTCAGCGATCCCTGGACCACACAGCTACCCTTCTAAATCCAAAACGTGGTCCTCCTGCATCGTATTCTTGTACTTGGTGATCCTGCGGGCCTCTTTGGAAGCTTCTGTCATCCTTTACTCTGTTTGCTCTATAAGCTTTTCATTCGCTTTTATGCAGAAGTTGTAACACGCTCGTCCCATCTCAAGTTCGAGTACGTTCATTTTTTCCGTAATGCTTGTTTGACAGTCTTTGAAATTATACATCAACTATTTTTCCAGGTGTGAATGGTTTTCAGAGGTACTTTTTTTCACAAATCACCTTGTAGCTCGATGTCGGAGATTCTGGGGATGAGCTTTACAATAATGTCATCCTAGAGAACAATCTAAGCAAAAAATTTTGATTTCATGAAATTTTCAAAAAGGATTACCCGTTTAATAATTTTGTCCTTGTTAATACAAATATACACTACTGGCCATTAAAACTGCTACACCATGAAGATAACGTGCTACAGACGCGAAATTTAACCGACAGGACGAAGATGCTGTGATATGCAAATGATTAGCTTTTCAGAGCATTCACACAAGGTTGGCGCCGGTGGCGACACCTACAACGTGCTAACATGAGGAAAGTTTCCAACCGATTTCTCGTACACAAACAGCAGTTGACCAGCGTTGCCTGGTGAAAAGTTGTTGTGACGCCTCGTGTGAGAGGGAGAAATGCGTCCATCACGTTTCCGACTTTGATACAGGTCGGATTGTAGCCTATCGAGATTGCAGTTTATCGTATCGCGACATTGCTGCTCGCGTTGGTCGAGATCCAATGACTGTTAGCAGAATATGGAATCGGTGGTTTCAGGAGGGTAATACGGAACGCCGTGCTGGATCCCAACGGCCTCGTATCACTAGCAGTAGAAATGACAGGCATCCCCAGGCATCTTATCCGCATGGCTGTAACGGATCGTGCAGCCACGTCTCGATCCCTGAGTCAACAGATGGGGACGTTTGCAAGACAACAACCATCGGGATGAACAGTTCGAAGACGTTTGCAGCAGCATGGACTATCCTCTCGGAGACCATGACTGCGGTTACCCTCGACGCTGCATCACAGACAGGAGCGCCTCTGATGGTGTACTCAACAACGAACCTCGGTGCACGAATGGCAAAACGTCATTTTTTCGGATGAATCCAGGTTCTGTTTACAGCATCATGATGGTCGCATCTGTGTTTGACGACATCGCGGTGAACGCACATTGGAAGCGTGTATTCGTCATCGCCATACCTCAATACCTCAATTCTTGTATGATGGTAGACAGAATAGATGACTGAGGTCAGGTGATCTCGGAGGCCAAGGTACGAGCTCTGCTCGACGCTTCCATCTTGTAGCATATTTCTGATTCAGACGTCATCTTACAGCAGAACCAAAACATGTCGCTGCCCTCTCATACATCTATCAAATTCGTAAACCAATTAAATGGAGATTTATGCGAAAAGTTTTTTTTCCCTTTCTGCCTTGCCTTACTATGGTTTGCCGGCTCTACTTGCGGACTCGAGAACCGTGTCTGTTGTGTTGCTGGCAACAGGTGTGGCAACCCTATGGCTGGGCGCCTCTATCTCCTGCAGTCCTTTTTGTTGCTGTTCGGTGCGCAAAGTGAACCACGTGGTCTGGACCTGACGTGAACAACTGAAAAGTATGTTGAGTTAATCATAGCCTGCGATATTCTAGAACTCCTTGACATTCTTAGACTATTGTAATGCCACTTTTTTTAATATATCTAAGAAACTTGGAAGCTGATATACGTAAAATTATCAGGGGGGGACAATTCAAGTACATTGTCGCAGTGGTAACATCGGATCCCGTCGGACACCGAAATTAAGCACTGTCAGACTTGGCTAGTACCTAGATGGACGGCCGTCGGGATCTGCCGAGCGATGCTGGCAAGCGGGGTGCACTCAGCTCTTGTGTGGACTTTTGGCGAGCTACTTGACTGAGAAGTTGCGGCTCCGTTCACGAAAACTGATAACGGCCGGGTGAGCGGCGCGCTGACGACATGCCACTCCAAAATGGCATCCAGTGACGGCCGTCGGCTGAGGATGAAACAGCGGTCGGTCGGTGCCGTTGGCGTTCCGAGGCCTGTTCGGACGGAGGAGAATACAGACCAAGTAACTGTTATAGAATGCTGCACCTCTTATCAACGTAATCACCAAGTCTCCGTAAACAACGGTCGGAACTTTCTAGCAATTTTCCAGTTCCTCGACAACAGAAATCCACTCATTACACCTATAGCCATTTTTAAATAGCACTGCGAGCGTCCTCGTCCTCGGAAAATCACTTCCCGTACAAACGTTCTTCCAGCTTGTCGAAAAGATGGAAATCGCATGGTGATAAATTTGGATGTACGGCGGACCAGTACCACTTACATCAGTGCTGCCTTTGTGAAATTTTTTGCACAATTTCGAAACGGTTGGACGCACTTTTGTTCACAAGACCGTTCCTTCGCACGCGACTGAGTAAGAAAAGAATGTCAGCGGAAGAGAGACGAACGGTCAGCCATTATAGTGAATAAACGGACAGCAAATGAAGAAATCCTCTGACATAAGCGGTTTTGACAAAGGGCACATTATTGTGGCTCCGCATCTGGAAACGAGAATCTCTGAAATGACGAATCTGGTCGGCTGTTGGCGTAGTACTGTCGTGAGCATCTATAGAAAGTGGTTGAAGGGTGGTGAAATAACAAGTAGGCCGTTTGATGATGGACGATCACGTCTCATCACAAAACGTAGACGTCGGAGGATCCCCCAGTGTGTAATCCTGTATAGGCAGCGATCTGTGGCAGATGTGACGTCGCTGGTGCAGGCACAAGTGTTTCGGAGCACACCGTTCAAAGATCATTGTTGAAATTGGAGTTCCATAGCACACGACAGCTACGTTTCCCTGTGGCCAGTTATTATTGTAGAAGGCACAGCATCACTGAGATGTCACCGTGGATATAGAGGAATTGTCGCCTATCGAATGAATCGCATTCCTTGTTGCACCAGGTCGATGCTTGGGTCCTTACACGCCGTCATCGAGGCCAGTAGATGCACGAGACATGTACCACGCCACAGATGCAGGCCGGTGAGGTCAGAGTTATCCTATGAGGTACAGTGAGTTCGGCTTCCTTCGGATCTGTGTTGGTAATCTAAGGCATTATGACAGCAGAAAACAACGTGAACGTTATTGCGCACAGCCTACGTGCTTAAAGTCTCCGCATACGGCGGTGACATTTTCCAGCAGGATAACTGTCCGTGTTGAAAGGTCAGAATCGCGATACAGTTGTCTGAAGGGTATTATGTGGACTCACACTGATGTCTTGGTCAGCAAATGTGCCTGATGTGTACACACTGAAATACATATTAACCGCCAACAGCGTGCCCGTAAACTAGCATCCCATAATTTGTGGGAATTTCTTGACCCGTGTATAGACATCTGGTCCCACATACTTCTGGAATCCAGTCAAGGACTTGTATCATCCATACCAACCAAGCAGAGTCACTGCTGTACTGTGTTTGCATAGTGGACCAACACGCTATTAAACATGTGGTCATAATGAAACTTCCTGGCAGATTAAAACTGTGTTCCGGACCGAGACTCGAACTCGGGACCTTTCTCTTTCGCGGGCAAGTGCTCTACCAACTGAGCTACCCAAGTATGACTCACGCCCCGTCCTCACAGCTTTACTTCTGGCAGTACCTCATCTCCTACCTTCCAAACTTTACAGAAGCTCTCCTGCGAACCTTGCAGAACTAGCCCTTCTGAAAGAAAGGATATTGCGGAGACATGGCTTAGCCACAACCTTGGGGATGTTTCCAGAATGAGATTTTCACTCTGCTGCGGAGTGTGCGCTGATATGAAACTTCCTGGCAGATTAAAACTATGTGCCAGACCGAGACTCGAACTCGGGACCTTTGCCTTTCGCGGGCAAGTGCTCTAGGAAGGTGGTATAGCACTTGCCCCCGCGAAAGGGAAATGTCCCGAGTTTGAGTCTCGGCCCGGCACACAGTTTTAATCTGCCAGGAAGTTTCACATCAGTGCACACTCCGCTGCAGAGTGAAAATTTCAATGTTGTCATAATGTTTTAGCTTATTGCTCTAAGTAGTAACTAGAGACAGCGGGAGGGAATACAGGTTTCCGGGTATCTCGCCCACGTGTACAGCAGGACAGAGAGAGGTTAGCGTAACGGCAGGTGGTTCGACGGGGAGCATACAGTGGGACACCGTGACGTCACGAGGTGGCGACGTCTCGCATGGACCTCTGGTCCTGGCCACGGCGGACGTTAGGGCGGAGCAGTCCGTTAATTACGACCGGAGAGGGATGGGCGGCGAGAGGGTTAGCGGCGGCACAGCCGCGCACAATGGCCGCACTCCTGCGACCGGCTACTTGTAAATGGGCCGCATGAATAATAATCAGCGCCGCGAATGGCGCCGGCGGATCTCCCTGCCGGGTAGGTGGGAGCCAGCGCGGAGCAAGTGCCCCGCTGCAGCTCCCCACAGCGGCCCCACGGGAGGTCCGGCTACCGAAAGAGGGTGAGCGATTTAGGTGTGGCATCATCCCGGCATTTGTCTGAAGCGACTGGGCGACACCACGGGGACGAGCAGGACAGGACAGCGAACACTGATCCGTTGTGGTGGGTGGGCGTGGGATGAGGGCGGTGTTTGCCCTACTGCTGTAGTTGCACCGTCAGCTGCTGACAGTGGATTTCAGTGGAGAGGTATACATAAATCTGTCACTCTACAGTACAGTGATCAGACAGGCTGTTATGACCACCGGCCTACTATCGGCATAAGCCCGTTCAGGCGATAGCAGCGTCAACTGGCGAGTTATGGCTGCTACAGTGTGCTGTCAGTGAGCAAAATGGGGAAGGCCGCGCTAACATCTGAGTTTGACGTAGAGCAAATTGCGGTGGCTCGGAGGCTCGGCACGAGCGTTTCGGCAGCTGCACCACCTGTTGGGTGTTAGAGAAGTGCTGTGGTGAGTACCTTCAACTAGACGTGGTGGTGTTTGGTGGCAAGCCCTCATTACAGATATTGGCCGTCGTAGGCTGAGCAGACTGGTGAAACAGGACTGCCGGCGAACTATGGCGGAACTAACATTTGATTTTAACGATGTGCAGAGTACAAGTTGTAATGTCTCTTAGCAAAACACATATTATATGTGGTAATTAAAAAACGAGAAAAGAATAATTGAACTGGATGATTGTAATTGCGTGGACAACGATTGTGTGAACTTCATGTAATAAAGTGAAAGCATTATGTGTTATGATTTGTTCTTGTATAGAATTATATACTGATTTTTTTAAAGATATCTTCTGTGTCGGCGAGTACTGAAACCGCCACAGACGATACTTAATAAATATCAAACAAAGATGAGAATATGCGACAAGTATAAATAGTAGTGACCGAACATTAATTTCTCTGTCGTCTTCTTGGAGTTACGTGAGTAGGAAGAGCCTGTGACGTTATATTGTACGCTTGCGTAGCATTCTTTTGTCAAGATCGAGAGACGTACGCCATTACGAACTAGTTGTAAAGGTGTGTAATAATTTAATCTGTTTAAATGTTTTGAATAGAGTTACTCAGTGAAAACTTGCATTATGATTTGTCATAAGCTTGCCTGGTATTTTATCCCATCCTTATAAGACATTTTCAGTTATTTAAATATTATTCGTGGTGCGGAGGTGCGCTACGAACGAACGAGCCGCTGCCGCGACGCATTCAAACTGCATTAAATGAAACCAATCATACCGCTAAGAAGCGGACAGGTAATAGTAAACTAAAATTATTTCTTTCAGGTTTCGGAATTGCAGAGCAGAGCAGAAGATTTTATGATGTGTTTTACAGGTTGACGCGGGCTGCTGATGATATATTATTAACAGTGAAAAAGATAAATTACCTTCATAACATAAAAGAAATCTTACTGTGTGTAGTTCTGGTCTGGTAAACCTTATAGTAAAAACATCTTTTTCTGTGATGATAGTCTCATGTTCGCGTGTTAGTCGTGGTAGTTATTGGTGTTTTACTGTTAACAAAAATTCACTGCAAAATTTTGATGTTGAACAATCACTGCGTACTGTAACATCAGTATTGATAACGAAATAGTTTTCATTAACCTTTTCAATAACTGTAAAGTAAGGAAGATATGTTGAACTGTATGGCGAGTCACAGTAACGAAAAAATTGTTCCTTTAGTAGAAAGCCAGATCCAGAATAATAAGAACACAATAAATTTTGTTTTGTTGAAAATTAATGATCCAAAGAAAGTCACAGCACAGCGCCACTAAAAGGTATTTCGGGGCTCTTTTCGTAGCAACATATTTTATCTCATATATTAGTTGTTACGCGAGCAATAATAAGACAAAGCAAAGAGAGCCAGCGGAAAAGTGTGTCTGAACGCACAGTGCACCAAATACTGCTAACGATGGGCCTCCGCAGCCAGTGAGCCATGCATGTGCCAACGTCAACACCCCGAAATCGGTAACTACGGCTGAAATGGGCACGTGGCCATCGGCACTGTGCGTTGGCGCCGTGGCAGAACGTTGTATGGGCTGATGAATCTCCATACCTTCATCACCATACGGATGCGAGGGCGCGAATCCGTCGGCTTATAGGGGAACAATTCCTTGACACCTTCACTGGGCATCCATGGGTCCAGCGGAAGTCATGCAACACGACCTACTAAGGGCTGATTGCTTCCTTCCCGTGATGCATCCTCGCTGTTATCCGTGCCAAAGGCGGACTTACCGGTTATTAGGTACACTACTGGCCATTCAAATTTCTACAACATGAAGATGACGCGCTACATCCGCGAAATTTAACCGACAGGAAGAAGATGCTGTGATATGCAAATGATTAGCTTTTCAGAGCATTCATACAAGGTTGGAGCCGGTGGCGACACCTACAACGTGCTAACATGAAGAAAGTTTCCAACCGATTTCTCATACACAAACAGCAGTTGACCGGCGTTGCCTGGTGAAACATTGTTGTGATGCCTCGTGTAAGGAGGAGAAATGCGTATCATCACGTTTCCGACTTTAATAAAGGTAGGATTATAGCCTATTGCGAATGCGATTTATCGTATTGCGACATTGCTGCTCGAGTTGTTCGAGATCCAAAGACTGTTAGCAGAATATGGAATCGGTGGGTTCAGGAGGGTAATACGGAACGCCGTGCTGGGTCCCAACAGCCTCGTGTCACTAGCAGTCGAGATGACAGGCATCTTACCCGCATGGCTGTAACGGATCGTGCAGCCACGTCTCGATCCATGAATCAACAGATGGAGACGTTTGCAAGACAACAACTATCTACACGAACAGTTCGACGACGTTTGCAGCAGCATGGACTATCAGCTCGGAGACCATGGCTGCGGTTACCCTCGACGCTGCATCACAGACAGGAGCGCCTCTGATGGTGTACTCAACAACGAACCTGGGAGCACGAATGGAAAAACGTCATTTTTTCGGATGAATCTAGGTTCTATTTACAGCATCATGATGGTCGCATCTGTGTTTGACGACATCGCGGTGAACGCACATTGGAAGCGTGTATTCGTCATCGCCATACTGGCCTATCATCCGGCCTGATGGTATGGGGTGCCATTGGTTACACGTCTCGGTCACCTCTTTTTCGGATTGACGGCACTTTGAACAGTGGACGTTACATTTCAGATGTGTTACGACCCATAACTCTACCCTTCATTCGATCCCTGCGAAACCTTACAGTTGAGCAGGATAATGCACAACCGCATGTTGCAGGTCCTGTACGGGTCTTTCTGGATACAGAAAATGTTCGACTGCTGCCCTGGCCAGTACATTCTCCAGATCTCTCACTAATTGAAAACGTCTGGTCAATGGTGGCTGATCAACTGGCTCGTCACAATACTCCAGTCACTGCTCTTGATGAACTGTGGTATCGTGTTGAAGCTGCATGGACAACTGTAGCTGTACACGCCATCCAAGATCTGTTCGACTCAATGCCCAGGCATTTCAAGGCCGTTATTACGGCCAGAGGTGGTTGTTCTGGTTACTGATTTCACAGGATCTATGCACCCAAATTGCGTGAAAATGTAATCACATGTCAGTTCTAGTTTAATATATTTGTCCAATGAATACCCGTTTGTCATCTGCATTTCTTCTTTTTGTAGCAATTTTAATGGCCAGTAGTGTCGATGGTCATAATGTTCTTGCTGATCAGTGTATTCAAAAGAAGTTGAGCCCTTGTCATGATGAAAGTCTATAAATTTTATTCAACAGTCAAAGACACAAAATGAGTTCAGTGCCGTGGTAATGCTCCCGTGCCCTGGTGGCAGCTGAAGGAAACGCGACTGCGTAATTGGAGGCGCGTGTATTTGACAGTCAGCTCGACCGGATAGTGGCCGATACTAAAGACAGAATATAGTGGAGATATCGATACCAGGCCATAAAATCTTTGTAGATCTCATTCTGTGTTCTTAGATGGACAGTAGCTACGCCTTGCAGTCACAAGCGTGAATAGTTTACTCATATGTCAGCATTTGAGACAGTACGTGTAGTTGGGATCAAAGTACCAGATTAGAGTAATCGGCAAATCGCTCTACGTTTGAACCGGATCGATGCCGCTATTCTACTACGGTGGCAGGAACGGGTGCACCACTGCCGAACACTCCTTCATGAAGGAAGCGGTCGACCTACGGTTGGGGGTGGGGTTGTGTTGTTTGGGGGAGGAAACCAGGCAGCGAGGTCATCGGTCTCATCGGATTAGGGAAGGACGGGGAAGGACATCGGCCGTGCCCTTTCAAAGGAACCATGCAGGCATTTGCCTGAAGCGATTTAGGGAAATCACGGAAAACCTAAATCAGGACGGCCGGACATGGGATTGAACCGTCGTCCTCCCGAATGCAAGTCCAGTGTGCTAGCCACTGCGCCACCTCGCTCGGTTCGATCTAGGGAGACGACAGAACGAGAAGATCGACCAAACGTCGGAGAGGCATACAGAGCCCCAGATTCATCATTATGTTCGATCTGAGTTGCAACTGGTGCTTCAGTGACCACAAAAACCATTAATAGGATGCTAATACAGGGTGTTTCAAAAATGACCGGTATATTTGAAACGGCAATAAAAACTAAACGAGCAGCGATAGAAATACACCGTTTGTTGCAATATGCTTGGGACAAGAGGACATTTTCAGGCGGACAAACTTTCGAAATTACAGTAGTTACAATTTTCAGCAACAGATGGCGCTGCAAGTGATGTGAAAGAAATAGAAGACAACGCTGTCTGTGGGTGCGCCATTCTGTACGTCGTCTTTCTGCTGTAAGCGTGTGCTGTTCACAACGTGCAAGTGTGCTGTAGACAACATGTTTTATTCCTTAGAACAGAGGATTTTTCTGGTGTTGGAATTCCACCGCCTAGAACACAGTGTTGTTGCAACAAGACGAAGTTTTCAACGGAGGTTTAATGTAACCAAAGGACCGAAAAGCGATACAATAAAGGATCTGTTTGAAAAATTTCAACGGACTGGGAACGTGACGGATGAACGTGCTGGAAAGGTAGGGCGACCGCGTACGGCAACCACAGAGGGCAACGTGCAGCTAGTGCAGCAGGTGATCCAACAGCGGCCTCGGGTTTCCGTTCGCCGTGTTGCAGCTGCGGTCCAAATGACGCCAACGTCCACGTATCGTCTCATGCGCCAGAGTTTACACCTCTATCCACACAAAATTCAAACGCGGCAACCCCTCAGCGCCGCTACCATTGCTGCACGAGACATTCGCAAACGATATAGTGCACAGGATTGATGACGGCGATATGCATGTGGGCAGCACTTGGTTTACTGACGAAGCTTATTTTTACCTGGACGGCTTCGTCAATAAACAGAACTGGCGCATATGGGGAACCGAAAAGCCCCATGTTGCAGTCCCATCGTCCCTGCATCCTCAAAAAGTACTGGTCTGGGCCGCCATTTCTTCCAAAGGAATCATTAGCCCATTTTTCAGATCCGAAACGATTACTGCATCACGCTACGTGGACATTCTTCGTGAATTTGTGGCGGTACAAACTGCCTGAGACGACACTGCGAACATCTCGTGGTTTATGCAAGATGGTGCCCGGCCACATCGCACGGCCGACGTCTTTAATTTCCTGAATGAATATTTCGATGATCGTGTGATTGCTTTGGGCTACCCGAAACATACAGGAGGCGGCGTGGATTGGCCTCCCTATTCGCCAGACATAAACCCCTGTGACTTCTTTCTGTGGGGACACTTGAAAGACCAGGTGTACCGCCAGAATCCAGAAACAATTGAACAGCTGAAGCAGTACATCTCATCTGCACGTGAAGCCATTCCGCCAGACACGTTGTCAAAGGTTTCGGGTAATTTCATTCAGAGACTACGCCATATTATTGCTACGCATGGTGGATATGTGGAAAATATCGTACTATAGAGTTTCCCAGACCGCAGCGCCATCTGTTGTTGAAAATTGTAACTACTGTAATTTCGAAAGTTTGTCTGCCTGAAAATGTACTGTTGTCCCAAGAATATTGCAACAAACGGTGTATTTCTATCGCTGCTCGTTTAGTTTTTATTGCCGTTTCAAATATACCGGTCATTTTTGAAACACCCTGTAGAAAGAAGGTTGATCTCTCGGCGACCCTGACAACCCGGAGTGATGCTGTGGGATAACACTGTCTGGAGAAGCTGTGGGCAACCGTGGGATACCAGTCTGACTGTCGCCCGCCGAACAGCCTAACAACCCGGAGTGATGCTCTGTGGTAACATTTGATTTCATAGCAGGACCCATTTAGTTGAGATCCGTGGCACCATTACAGCACAGCAGTACGTCGACGACATTCTACCACTCGTTTTGTTACCCTTCGTAGCAAGCCATCATGGGCTTACACTTCTCCACCCCCCGCCCCCCCTCCCGCATACGGCGAG
Source organism: Schistocerca piceifrons (assembly GCF_021461385.2). NCBI lineage: Eukaryota > Metazoa > Arthropoda > Insecta > Orthoptera > Acrididae > Schistocerca > Schistocerca piceifrons. The sequence goes on from NC_060142.1 coordinate 67,602,104, forward strand.
AGTGTCTACTACTTTTTTTTGTGCTCCCGAAACCCTGCTTTGGACAACCTCACCTGATCTCTCCCTCAACTGAGAACGTCTGGAGCTTTATGGTCAGGGCTCTCCAACAAACTCGGGATTTTCAGTAGCTACGCGCCAATTGGAAAGAACTTGCCACGGCATCCTTGAGGAGGGTATCCGACATCAATCAATGGCAAGACCAATAAGTGCTTGCATAAGGGCCAGAGGCGGCATAACGTGTTATTGACTTATTCAATTTGTAAAGCCCCTTCTCTTGAATAAATCATCCTGTTTTTATGAAATTGTAATGTTTTGTTTTTTCCGTGCATGTACATCACATCTACCAGTTTTCGTCCGATTCGGATAATTCCTTCGTGCTGCGTCGTTTTCTTTGCCATAGAGTATATACAAAATTCAAAAGAACTACATATACATACTTTAAGTTGAAAGGTAATAAAAAGAAACATTTTTATTCTGACAGAACCGTTTCTCCACTATGGGATCCAAACTTCAGACCCTACTGATGTTCAGAGATGCTGTTCACACCAAATTATCAATTTAATTTTAGAGGTGCTGCTGAGAATTTTGTCCTTTTGTATTACTCAGAACTAGCATCTATGTGTTAATTATTGTCTAACACCCTCAAAAGAAAAAGATGTCTCAAGAACAATGGCTGCAGTTTCAGCCAAACGTGCTGAATAGTTGGCACAGTGTGTGGTCTGCCAGTTTCCTGTTTCACGAAGACGGCCATTAAGTCTATGAAATGTAATACGATTTCGTAACCACCTCCCTGGAAATCGTTCTGCATGCTGGTAGCATGATGCTCAACTGTTGCGTCGTGCCTACGCACAAATGAAATGTGTACCATACCATGTAACTGTGTTACTGTGTAATCAGCTACCAAGAACACGTAACTATGAGTAGAAACTCACATCTAAGCACAATAGAAACAAGATAATAAAAATGTAATTTTTTATCCAGGGACGTGGATACCGCTAGGAGTTTCCCTAGGGGTAAGACGTAAATGCAGCCAATACTTAGAGTTTACAGTTATTTTGACTAGTTAGTATGCTTTCATGTAATTGATAATGGGCTGTATTCGGTCTTGCAATTGAAAACTTTTACTTGCAGCTCATGGCGTACTGCACTATGTCTTTTAACAAGCGTGCATTATTTTCACAGCTATGAACGCTGGCGTAAGGAAGTCCAGCGTCAAAACGTTCAAGCTCTCCTAGCAATGAAACGATGCACCTGCGGGATTTGTTTCACGTAGAAAAGATGTGGTTTCTATGTCCCCTAATAACTCTACGAACTTGTATTCTCAGTTTTTATATCCAGTATCAAACCCTTTAACAAATAACGTGTTTACACCAGCGTTTATTACACCACTTTAAGATAATGTCCAAGAAAGTGACATCACGGAAATGTAGCATTTAAAAACCAATTTGATCAATATGTTATCAATCTATTAAAAATGTAACTGCAACACACTCTCAACACATTTGTACCGTCCTGATTTACATGATGTAAAATCGAAGTGCGCTCTCAGCCTTATTAGTATTTCACTACGTACGATGACTGCTACGTGGCCCTATTGATGAAGGCAGTGCTGTTTCCTTACATTGTCTCCGAGTAAAGTCAGAAAAGTCAGTCTTTCTGTTAGTGCAGTGTCAGTCCCTGTTTTTTCTTCTCTTAACTTCCTGTGGACCGTACGTTTAAGACGGGGACTCTACGTCTACATCTATACTCAGAAATTCAGCTTACGATTTGTGGCGGAGGGTACTTCCTGTTCCACTGTTACTCCCTCCCCCCCCCCCCCCTTTCTCCTGTTCCAGTCTCCAGTCACTAATGGTTCGCTGACGAATGATTGCTGGTAAGCCTCTGTGTAAGCTCGAAACTCTAATTTGTGGTCTTTTCGCGAGATATACGTAGGAGAAAGTGATACAGTGGTTGAATCTTCTAGGAGTTCACCACTGCACGTCTTCTAACGTATGCCACAGGAATTGGCTGAGCGTGGAGCTTTAGCGCTTACTAAATGGACCTGTGTCGAAACTCACAACTGTCATAGGCATCTTCTCTATTTTCTCAATCATCCCGACTTGCATGGGTCCAAGACTGACGACGAATATTCAAGTACTCGTCAAACGTCGCTTCTGTAAGCTACCTCCTTTGTGAGTGCACCATATTTCCTGAGGATCTCCCAGTGAATCTCAGTCTGGCACATGCCTTAGCTGCGACTAGTTCTCTATGGTCGTTCCCCCTTAAATCGCTCCATATGCCTACTTCTAAATACTTTTTAGACGTGACTCGTTCCAAAGACTGTTCTGCAGCCGTGTAATCGTACAATAATATGTCTTTATGTCTATTTTTGGGATATACGATACTTTTGTTTATGGTGCAATCAGCATTGTAGCCAGATCTCCATCCCCTTCATGTCCCCATACGACAAAACGCACTGCGGTCAGATCTCCATTCCTCCCCTCCCACCTATCCCCCCCTAACACAGGCCAATTCCCCTATGCATAAAATGGAGGTAAATTCAAAATTTGGTGTGGAATTGAATGTAGCCCAATTGGGCTTGTACAAATGGTGGGAAATTAAAAAAATGTCGTGAAATTGGAAAATCTGAGATGGGAAATTATCTTACTGGTTCAAAATCCAAGATGGCTGAATTTGGATTACCGGTGCGGTCTGCATCTTTGTCAGATTTCCTAGATTTTCCCCAAATTTTGTGACGCCAGAAATCCAGATGATGCATCGTACTATACTGGTGCAGTCTGTATGGCTGTCAGATTTTATGTGTTCTAAGTATACAATTCTGTCCTAAGTATAAAATAGCATGAAACTCAAAAAGCTCAGTGGTTTTCCCCACTCTTAAGGCATCACAAGTCACCTACACTAAGCATACTTGTGCCATTTTTAAACAATTTACGCAAACTACTCCTGAAGTATTCCTTACTTGGAGCACTTCCACCAGATCACAAGTAGATGTAATCTAGCTTTGTTTATTTGAACAAGTAAATTTCGAAGACAAACAGTCCGCTGTTTTTGATGCAGTGCAATAAAAGAAAATAGACGTTCTCCAGGAACATTTCTTAGTAATTCTATGAAAAGTTCGTCACAAACAACTGTTCTGTAATCAAACGAAAATAGATTATTGGGAGTATGGATTACATTGTCTTAACAAATGAAAAATCTATCTTCAAAACAAAGTATGCATTTCAAGTTCTGTCTCAGGAATAGCACGACTTGTCCGTGGCACAGAACACCAAGGCTCGGAACATAGGTCATGGGAGTGTAGCTGTTCTGGTGGAGAACGGGATGTCTAATCCGAGGCAGTGTCCAAATGGTGATGGTACGTCAGTCACTGGCTGGCAAAGACGGAACCGGCTCTAGCCGTCTCTGCATGGGCAGTTATATTTGCACGGCAGAACGCTAGAATTTTCTTATTGAATACTGAAGCTGCGGTGGATACAGCAGGAGGTTCGTGTCTGGGGCGACCTCTATTACTATTTTCTGCTTCCTCTGGCTGGTTAATGGAAGACCCTCTGGCGGCTTAGGCGGATACCACAGAAACCAATATGAACACAGGGGTTGAGGGGACAATAACACGCTAAGTATATATGCATTGCAGGTTGGTGATGTCGAAGGCGAAACCAAGGGACATGCCATTTGCTCCCTCCCCCGACCATTTTCGAAAGTGGCTGTCTGTGCGGTCGTCGCTGGGTCACAACAGAGACACTGGAGGGTCAACGTCCAAGGGAATGACTGGATGTGATGTCTGACGATGTGGCGTTTTGGGAGGAGGCACCACCAGGTCTTCAGCATCCAAAGACGATCCCACTGTTGCATATATCTGGAACAGTGTACGGTTTTCAGAGGATGATCAAGGAACGGAACCATGGTGTAAGTGGATCTGACTGAGATTCCTGTAGTATTGTGTGCTATCTGGGAGAGTAACCAGAAGGAAGGCACAGCCAAGTAGGCACGAGACAGTAGCAGGAAGCCATTAGGGGCTGTCCACGGACAAAAATCATAGCTAAGACAGGGTCTTAGGGGGAGAACCTGCAACGATGGGAGAGAGGGGCAGGGTGGTACTTGCCCTGAGGATGAAGTAGACAGCTAAGATTGAAGAGTTCTGCAATCCAACCTCAGGTGAAGACCGAGACTGTGGGGGTGACTCAGTTTGATGTCAGGAAAAGAGTGAGCACCACATCCAAGGAATGGTAATGGGAGAATTTGGGTACTTGAGATTTAAAAGTCTGAACAAAATGTTTGGCTACACCATTTGAAGGAGGATGAAAAAAAGTAGGAGGGATCAAAGAAATAGTATGGATAGCACAAAAGGAGGGAAACTCAGACCACATAAATTGTAAGCTGTTATCGGTTACAATGGTTTCCAGGAGTCCTTCCAGGGAAAAAAATCTATGTCAGAGCCTGGTGGAAGTCATACAGGAGACAAACGAAAACCCAGTACCAGCATCCATGACAATGAACCATGAGGAACTGAGGAATGGTTAGGTAAAGTCAAGGGGGAGGCAGGGCTAGGGGTCAGATGTTTTCGGCCAAGGAAAGTATGGCAATTCAGACTGACTTGATTTGGAGTATAGGGCAGGGTGTAACTAGATCTCTCATGGCAGCCTCCATGGCCTGGTAACAGACATGTTGTCTGGCCAGTCGCTTCTTCAGGACAACCCCCAGCGACCATCATACAGTAGTTGGAGGATGTTGGTTTGGAAGACCCTGGGGATGACCAGCAGGGTGTGACTGTTGTCGCCCTGTACCAGAACGATGCTGTCCCATGAGAAGAGCTCCTGTTAACATGCCCAGAATGCCTGTACATCGAGGTGTGCCAAGGCTGTGCATTTGATTGGTCACACCTTCTGCATGTGCCACAGAAACACATCACAGAGGATGGGATCACTAGCCATGTTCCGTCAATGAGGCAAACATCGTGGGGAATCTGTGCGCTGGCAGCTTCTGTGTAATAGACAAGGAGAAAGCAAACTTACAGCTCAATGTCGAACATCAGATCTTTCCTCACCGGTAACCTGTAAAATAGATCTGCATTAGCATGGTCCGTGGTAGGCTAAAACTTGATATTGTAAGTGTAATTGGAAAGAAAGAGAGCCCAGAATTGTAGGCTGTGTGTCACCTTGGAGGGGATCACTGCTGATGACTTCAGGAGAGGCAACAAAGGCTTATGAATCGTGAAAAGAGTGAAAAGCTGGCCACAGAATGTCATGAAATTTCTTGAGGCCCAAGATGTTAGCTAAAGCTTCCTTTTCGATTTGATTGTAATTGCATTGGGCTACAATGACAGTCTTTGGCATAAAATCCGCTGGGTGTTCCACACTACACATGTTGCGGCCTCCCCACTGGGAACATCGGATTTTGGGATGTCTGGGACTGCCCAGCCGACTGACGTGGCTTGGGAGGAGCGGCATACCTCTACCTTGTGGCCCAGTTTTCTGGATGCGTTGTACATCGCATGCCAGAAGCGACACTGTTGCCGTTGGTGGCTAATGAAGCATTGACCATGAGTGCCGTTGGCGCAGGCGGACCTCTACCTCCTGGAAATTCCTGGAGATGGTCGGGATGTAAACACCACCACGGATCTGGCAAGGTCTCGGACTCTGGTGTAATACCTTTCAGTTTGAAAAGGTCGTGGCAAAGAACCTCATTTGGGGATGGTACTAGCACCATGTCACACACAAATGAAGAGACATAGAATTGTTTGCACTGAGCGTTTCCACATCGGAAACGCCGGTCACGTGATATTCCCTGCAGGTACGTGATCCCCTCCCAGTAAGACTCATTGGGCAGTCTGTGATAAAACTTGTGATGCATGGCTGCCACATGAACCTTAGAGCCAAAATAGTCAAAAAGACTGAATTTCATCGCTGCATGGGAAATAGAGATCAGGTCAGTCTCTGGAAGTAGTCGCTGGATCAATTAATATATGGAGTGGTCAGCATTAGCCAGGATATAGGCACACTACTGTGTACCTGCATGAGGAAACGGTGCTCCACCTGCTCTAACAGTACCAAGGTTCTACGTTGCAGTGGAACTCACAGGACGTTGTCGGCGGCGACCGGAAGTTGAGGACTGAGGAGTGAAATTGGTCCAGGTATCTCGCGAATTGCAGCGTTGAGTGCGAGAGCGCCGCAAGAACAGACACCATATCCATCAGTGTGGGATCCGTACCAGATCGGGTTGACGGAGGAGGTAGAGAAGATCCAAAGAAGAGCGGCGTGTTTCGTCACAGGTTTCTCTGGTAAGCGTGATAGCGTTACGGAGATTTTTAGCAAACTCAAGTGGCAGACTCTGCAAGAGATGCGCTCTGCATCGCGGTGTAGCTAGCTATCCAGGTTTCAAGAGGGTGCGTTTCTGGATGAGGTATCGACTACATTGCTTCCCCCTACTTATACCTCCCGAGGAGATCACGAATCCGGCAGTCGTTCTATCCGCAAACCATACGCGACTGGAACAGGAAACGGAGGTAATGACAGTGGCACGTAAAGTCCCCTCCGCCACACACCGTTGGGTGGCTTGCGGAGTATAAATGTAGATGTAGATGTATATGGATGTATATGGATACAATACCGGCCTTGACATTCTGTGCGGATGCACACATATTCCCAGAACTCTTACGGGACTTGCTATGAATGTCTTCCACGAGTAATGAGTGTGTTGGGGTGGGACACTACGAATGTAGTGTGTGGACACACAAGGGGTTCCTCGCGGGAACCGTGCGCGAGATAGTTCCTGCAGTCACACTATCCTCTGTGCCCTCGGTGGTTCAGATGGATAGAGCGTCTGCCATGTAAGCAGGAGATCCCGGGTTCGAGTCCCGGTCGGGCACACATTTTCACTTGTCCCCGTTGATATATATCAACGCCCGTTAGCAGCTGAAGGTATTAATGTAATTCTAATTTCATTCTCCAAGAAGTAGTCTGATGGTGTGCTGTGTACGGTGTAGCATAACAACGACTGGGTGCGTAACACCACTGGCACATCAGCAGCTGCTATAATGAAACAATGGCACTAAAGCACTACCTGAAACACTCACATGAAAGTCTTTGAAATACCTCATCGCCAACTGACGAATTTCTCACTCGGAACACTTCCGCAAGATCACAAGCGGATGTAATTAAGCATTGTTTATTTGAACAAGTAAACTTCAAACACAAACACTCTGCTGTTCTGACGTTAATACAACAAAAGGAGATAAACGTTCCCCCTATATTCTTATTACTTCATCACAAACAGCTGTTCTTCGACGAAACGAAAATGGATTCTTGAGAGCGTAGATTACATTCTCTTGATCAATGGGACACCTGGTTGTGTATTCAAGTTCTGTCTCGCGAGCTGTGTGAATTGAATTGTCCACGGCGTAAGGCACCAAACTCGGAGAACTGATTGCGGAAGCACATCCGTCCAGATTGCGAAGGCGACACCTAGTCTGTCAGTGTCCAAATGGTGACGGTACATCAGTCGCCTGCTCTGTGCAGGTAGAAATAATCGCACGGTGGAAGATCACAGTTTTCCTATTGGCTATCGAAGTTGCAGCGGATTTGAACAAGAGGTGCATGTCTGGACTGACCCCTGTTGCTATTTTCTTCGCCCCCTGGCTGGTTTCAGGGAGGCCCTCGGGGGCTAAGATCGACACTGCAGAGACCAGCCTGAACGCAGACGTTGATCTGACATTGACACGGCAAGTATAGATGCACTGCGGGTTGGCTTCTTTGAGGGCGAAGCTGAGGGGACACGCCACTACTATTCTCGTAGTTTAAACAATTGTCTTCTCAAGTTTGATACCCAACAACTGATTTGTTCTAAGTTTGAAACTGTGTAGCTCACTGGCGCACTACATATGATTGTGAAACATTTCTCACTATCATGTGTAGTGGGATAGGACTGCACTCACATGTATATTCTTGAAACAAACACCACACTAGGGAGAGCCCCATGCCGCAGTTGCACAGTTCCCAACCATGTCCTGTCAGCCATGTTAGTCCACGTGCCGGGTCGCAGTCTAGGGATTACCACCATCACCTGTACCCCTCATGTATGCAGTGTGAGGCTGCCACCATTTCCTGAAGCCAAACTGCACGCAGCCGCTCTCCGTTATCCTCTGCGGCTGCCAGCAGCACTAGGACCAAATCGCACAAAGAACACAGCACGCGGCTATCGAGAGGCTGCTTTTACCTCCGAGTCCTAACCGACCAGTGTCACATCGTTACTTAGTAATGTGGACAGTTGCTACTCACCTATCGAGCGCTACAGATAGTGTGCCTCCCCGACCCTAGCTCCCCATCCCACAGCCTGCTACATGTTTTTACACTTAGTCCAACTCTAATTTTAGAACTGGCTCCGTACTGGACCTCCCTAACTTCCTCTGCTGCAACCTGTACGCCGCAGTCCTAACTCTGCCAGCGTTTATCCAGTAAATACGACGGCGATCTCGGGCGTATGGGGGTATGCAGGACATTTAAACAAAGGACCTCACTTACCATGTGATTACGCAGAACCATTTCTAAGGCCGTCATCACGCTTCAGTATTAGAACGGGACAGAGGCTTGCTAGGAACACCTAAATACACTACTGGCCATTAAAATTGCTACACCAAGAAGAAATGCAGATGATAAACGGGAATTCATTGGACAAATATACTATACTAGAACTGACATGTGATTACATTTTCACGCAATTTGGGTGCTTAGATCCTGAGAAATCAGTACCCAGAACAACCACCTCTGGCCGTAATAACGGCGTTGATTGCCTGGGCGTTGAGTCAGAGCTTCGATGGCGTGTACTGGTACAGCTGCCCATGCAGCTTCAACACGATACCACAGTTCATCAAGAGTAGTGACTGGCGTATTGTGTCGAGCCAGTTTCTCGGCCAACATTGACCAGACGTTTCCAGTTGGTGAGAGATCTGGAGAATCTGCTTGCCAGGGCAGCAGTCGAACATTTTCTGTATCCAGAAAGGCCCGTACAGGACCTGCAACATGCGGTCGTGCATTATACAGCTGAAATGCAGGGTTTCGCAGTGATGGAATGAAGGGTAGAGCCACGGGTCGTAACACATCTGAAATGTGAACAAGAGCTGGCCGAGACGTGCAACCAATGGCACCCCATACCATCACGCCGGGTGATACGCCAGTATGGCGATGACGGATACACGGTTCCAATGTGTGTTCACCGCGAAGTCGTCAAACACGGATGCGAACATCATGCTGCTGTAAACAGAACCTGGATTCATGCGAAAAAAATGACGTTTTGCCATTCGTGCACCCAGGTCCGTCGTTAGGTACATCATTGCAGGCGCTTCTGTCTATGATGCAGCGTCAAGGGTAACCGCAGCCATGGTCTTCGAGCTGATAGGCCATGCTGCTGCAAACGTCGTCGAACTGTTCGTGCAGATGGTTATTGTCTTTCAAACGACCCCATCTGTTGACTCAGTCATCGAGACGTGGCTCTACAATCCGTTACAGCCATGAGGATAAGATGCCTGTCATCTCTACCGCTAGTGATACAAGGCTGTTGGGATCCAGCACGGCGTTCCGAATTACCCTCCTGAACCCACCGATTCCATAACTGCGTACAGTCATTGGATCGCGACCAACTCGAGCAGCAATGTCGCGATACGATAAACCGCAATCTCGATAGGCTACAATCCGACCTGTATCAAAGTCGGGAACGTGATGGTACGCATTTCTCCCCCTTGCACGAGGCATCACAACAACGCCGGTCAACTGCTGTCTGTGTGTGAGAAATCGGTTGGAAACTTTCCTCACGTCAGCACGTTGTAGGTTTCGCCACCGGCTCCAACCTTGTGTGAATGCTCTGAAAAGCTAATCATCACAACACCTTCTTCCTGTAGGTCAAATTTCACGTCTGTAGCACGTCATCTTCGTGGTGTATCAGTTTTGATGGCCAGTAGTGTAGAATCATAAATCTAGCGTGGTATTCCCTATTTTGCTCACGAAACGACATTGTAGAACTGCCTTGAACACTGATCGGATGTCAGAGAACAAGGCATTTGATGCCTTCTGGATATATTGATGAACAGAGAGACCTGACATTCACACAGTTGTTTAGATTGCTATTCAGCCCCAACAGAACACTAGTAATATGTGAGCATAACATTTTTAAAATCCCACAGCTAACTGTTGTTAGAGATATAGCCCTTTAGTTTCGTGTATCAGTTACATGACAGTTCGTGAAAATGACAGACACAATTTAATAGCGATCGCATTTCTTTGCACATAATACAGCTTTGACTCTGTGTCTGTGGTTTCGAGAAGCCCTCGGTCCGTTGAAGGAGGTTGAAACGGATGATTCTTAAGCCAGTAGACTATTCTCCACCGACATATTTTCAGATAAAAATTTGCTGTTAAAAACCAATGGGAGCACACGAGACGAGAATTCCGAACTCACAACGTGCGTGACACCATAATTGATCATCAAGGAGCATTCCTAAGGTCCATTTTTTAAAGGAAAAATGAGAATCACGGTACTACACTAGGCCGCACTTAATCGTTCCGCCATCGTTTCATTTGCGAGTAGGGTAGGAAGGGAAACACTAGCAGTGATTCAAGTATGAAGATTTGTGTAGTATGTATGTAGACTCAGTTTCTGGAATGAGAACTCGCAGAGACACACCGCATACTACAGATCAGAGCACTTTAAGAAGACAACTAAGTCAGATGTTGAAATATCGCCAGAAAAGCGGAATCGTTTCACAAAAATCAGATAACATACAGTGAGTCAACCACACACAGAAAAATATTAGAAATCGCATCATCTGTCATGGACATACGAGCGAAATAGAAAAAATACATTGTGACATCACGTATGCAGTAGAAATAAGTACTAATGGGAGCTGCTAAGAATAATACAATAATTTTAAGCCCTTAGCAGTACATGAAACTCCAGTCGCGTCTGTTTGCAGAAACTGATTGAGTGTTCAAAGTAGCATCGTAACTTTTACGCAATTATTCAAATATATTGCAAGTGTTTTACGGTGTATATAAAAGATCTGCAGCGAATTTCTAATGGTACTGTCTTCTGACGTTGAACCTGTGAGCCATGGAGCTTAATGTCATCATAAGGAAGATGAACATAGGTACTTCAAGGCTAGATCGCGTGAGAGTAGATTTGTGGTACTGAATTGCTTAGGATTGTGGAAGCATTGAGCGTTTGTGACTTTGGTCATTAGATATTTCTAATATTCTTTTAGCTGAATACAAGAAACGTGAGAGTCTTGCACCACACTCGTTGCATCTCCAGAATTATTCTGTATGCAGTGGCTGCGTATTTCAAACCTGATTTTGGCTCTAACCAATGCATATGGTGAGACGTCAGTTCTCACAGTTCGTTATCGACTGTACTTATAAAAGGCAGACTATTATTGACATGCACCTCACTCACCAGTGCAGTGAAAGTGCTCTCCTTGACAAAAATAGATAAATGCAAGACATTTGCATTTGAGGACAAAACTTAATCCTGTGGTGCTTATGCTGTACTAGCTTCGTGAACAAGAGCAGAACAGAACAGAACATAAATCACCTCAGTCCTTCTCTCTTACAATAGCTGTCACGGAAATGGTAAGAGAAATGTGGGACAAGATTTCACCAATTCATGTCACTAATTCAGAATCGCTACAGCCACGAAACTGAACAATTTGATGTAAAACCGAGATGCTTCCAAGTACAAGTACGGGATCAGATACAACAGAGAACCACAACTAGGAAGCTGAAAGTCCAACTCACATTACTAATGAATACTAGTGTTAGTTGCCTTGGTATGCTCGATACACTTATACAAATATGATATAGACGTCGCATGTTTCCGCAGTATTTTTGAATCATTATTGATGAATGCAGGGATGCCTCTTCCGAGGAGACCCTTGTATAGGAAGTCTTTTGCTGGCCACAGTTTCTGACGGTCATGATAAGGAGGTCTGCTATTACAGCTTAACACCACACTCCACATGCAGGCTTACAATTGTTGACAGATTGAGACTGAAGATGTATCAGCTCTACAGCAGTTTCGTTCGGATGTATCTGCCACTGCATGTTTACATGCATCTTCCATAAACTGTGAACGAGGAGTTGACATCCACTAACATACAGGGGATGATCAGATAAGAAGAATTTGCTGGCTAAGGTATCAGCCATTGTAGTACGATTGGAGTCTTACACCACAGTCGGTTACCAGAGTGCTTACAGTTATTAAAGGTTGTAGGGGGTTTGATTTTATGAAGGCTACTCTGAAATATTTCAGATGATGTTCGACTTAGAACTTTTATATGAAACTGGAATATGGAAATTGAACAACTGATTGCATGATGGAGGCTACGTACCACTTCAGCCCACATATCTACATGTTGTAACAAAATTATAACAAATTGGCTTCAAAAATGTAACAGATTCCACAAAACTATGGCAAATTACCCTTTTTTTTACCCAAAATTGTAACAGAAAACCCTGAAACTGTAACAGAATACCACCCCCCCCCCCCCCCCACAGTATAATAAATTACTCCAAAAGAGGAACAACACTCCACAAAACCACGAACTAGATGACTAACATTAGCGTAGTCTGCATGATGGGTAATCAAATATGCCAATCCTTAGGGTACTGGTGTGATCTGCATGGTTCTATACTAAGAATTAAAGATGGCAATTCAAGACAAGACATTGTCAATGATTTCAGAATCCAAGATGGCGGACCTAGGGATACGGGCACAACCTGCAATACTGAGTGTCCACAATAGTTGTTACAACTTTTTTGGTGTACAGTCATCTCCCCACCCCTTTCCCCACTACTCACCGTCAGGTAAATTGGCCGAAATGTTCTGTATACCCCAGTGGAAGGTTGATCATTTTGAAATGTTTTCAGCTATCCGCCACCTCCAGACAGAAAAACTCATAAAGTCGATTGTAAGTATTAAACCAAGCCCCTCTCTCAGTGTTACTATTGTTATTCATCGTGTGTATGTGTATATTTTTACACTGTTTTCATTTATTTCGCTCTCTGCACAACAAGTTCTTGACATTGTCTCTGCAGTGCCAGAGTAGCACCAGAAATGAAATCAGCATGCTAACAGAGTACGTGAAACAGCGACTTATGTATCAGAGAAGGACACAGAACTGTTTTCAGATTTCATGTTTCACTCCCACCAATGTCCTCACCACTCAGAAGGCCACTACGATAGCATAGTGCATACACGAAAGTCGTATTATTCTCTGCAACATGCAAGATGGATGCGAGTGACAGTAAATGCGTCATTTTAGGCTTGTCTCCAGATCATGAGTTCAACATCACGGTAATTTTTGGAATTCCACGATATTGTGACATGAAAGCAGTGCTTCCAGACTATGTCAGAATTCAGCTGTAATGTTCAGTACTCATGGCCTATGTCAGGTGGGGTGTGGGAGGACGTGTTGGGGAAACCTAGTGACAGCACATGACATCATAGGAGGAGGAGGAAGAGGCAGGGGGGCAACAGAATCCTCCTGCCTACACTACAGAAAATCCCTGCACCGAACATCGACCCTCTGAAATACTTCCTGCGTTTAGCTACGGTATTCTAGTGTTGTGAGTTATACAGGGTGTTTCAAAAGTGTTCGGATCGAACGTCTATCGGTGATAGAGCATGCCAGAGATAACTGCTTTTGTTAGAGAAAAAAGTTTGATGATGCTTCCTGGCATCGTTAATTATACTTAAGTAAACAGCAACCTGCGACAACTAGATTTCACTGAATTAGAAGGGTCTACTATTCACGTGTGCCGCATGCTACCTATCCCAGTAACCTGATAAAGTGATTTTCAAAAATAAATCCGTAGAATGAGTAACTGTGCGCAGAGAAAGATATTTTAGAAGCGAATCAAAGACTTTAAGTTTGCTTAGCGCAGACTTTTTCACGCAGAGGAGATAACTTGACTATAGGCAACACACATTGCATATGCACGCAGCAGAGTGCTCTAATGTGTCTGAGGAGCCTAATTATTAAAAAAGATCGCCTGGCATCATTGTTCGTTTTATGTGTTATAAAAGCTGTTTGCCACGACGTGATCTATATGCCTCTTGCATTGTATTCACATAGTCGTCCTTCCAAAGTACTGAGTATGCTACTTAAGTCGCCGTACAGTTGTTCAAATGGTTGAAATGGCTCTGAGCACTATGTGACCTAACATCTGAGGTCATCAGTCCACTAGAACTTAGAACTACTTAAACCTAACTAACCTAAGGACATCACACACATCCATGCCCGAGGCAGGATTTGAACCTGCGACGTAAAGGTCGCGAGGTTCCAGAATGAATCGCATAGAACCGCTCGGTCACAACGGACGGCCGTACAGCTGTAGCGTAGTTGTAGGGATATTTGGGGTCGTGATCTTCCCCTGTCCCCTTGGATCTGCATTGGTCTAGCAGTTGAGGAGAAAAATCGAAAAGGCGAAATTAACTGTCGCATTTATCAAGAAGAGTGAGCAGAGGAGGAATCAGAAATGAGCCAGCAGTGTGATAGAAGCAAGAGGGAGTGTCCAAAACATTTGTTAATAGCACAGCTGGACTATGACTCTGCAATATCTTTAGAAAAGGGAGTGTTCACATGTCACAGGCTGGTCTGAAATGGCAACGAAGTGTTTGGTGCAGAAAGCAATACCTTTCACACTCCCTCAACACAAAGCAGCTCAGGGTATTACGGGACCTCAACACTACTTGCACCTGAACAGTCTAGCGCGCAGATCTAGTCTACTTAGCGTCATTTACTATCGAACTTTCAAGTCTAAGAAACCAAGGTTGGACATTGGCCAGATCCTCTTTTCCTTGTGCAAGAACGATGGAGTTTTATAGCATCTCGTGTTCACTCATTTCGTGAAGAAACGGCCAATGAGGCAGACGTTTGCTTTTAGTCAGCTGTGGTACAGTACGTGTTTGGTAAGATTTTGGTCAAGATCGCTGCATAATAAATTGTTCTCTACAGGTGTTATTGTTTAATTAATTCGCCATACGTTTATGCTAATAAAGTTTGATATACAGTCGGCATGTTTTATGTTTGGGTGACGCAAGTCGACCCCACATGCCGAAGAAGTGAACGCATAAAATGATGCCTTTGTCGTCTACTTTTTTAATTACCCTTACCACCTACTTAGTTGATACCACGTCCCCACCGATTCAGGTGATAAGAGCTGCCAGACGTTAATGTGTTCTGTTTTCAGGAACTTGCTTCCGGCACAGTTCATTGCGTCTAGGCCGAAACAAAGTGATGGATGTACGTTGTAATAAATGATGCAGTACACGTAGAGCCACAATAAACAAACAACGTTAAATCTTCATAACTGCGTAGCAGTACACTTCATACACTTTGTTATTATGCAGAACAGTGGTACAATTAGAGAGGTAATACCATTAAGGAAAATATGTGAAGTGCACCCTTCTATTTAAGTAAATATTTCATACACATTGTATCGAAACGCCATCAAGACGACTCCGAGCAGCTCCAGAGGGTGTTGTGAGGAACTAATTGAGGATGGGGGTCTACGACTGGGAAGGTCATAGACGTTAATGCAATAGTGCTAATGTGACAGTGCTGATGCCGTTTGGCTAGGGCCTCCGTCGGATAAACCGTTCGCCTGGTGCAATCCTTTCGAGTTGACACCACTTCGGTGACCTGCATGTCGATGGGGATGAAATGGTGATGATAAGGGCAACACAACACCCAATCCTGAGAAGAGAAATTCTCCGACCCAGCCGGGAATCGAACCCAGGCCGTTAGGTATGACATTCCGTCGCACTGACCACTCAGCTACCAGGGGTGGACACAGTGCTGAGGTGACAGTGTTAATGCAATAGTGTTAAAGTGTCAGTGTTAATGTATATGTGTTAAATTGGCATTATTTATATGTCAGTTTTAGAGTGACAGCGTATGTGTGAAAGTGTCCAACTGTGACACTGCTGATGTGACCGTGTTATTGTGTCAGCATTAACGTATCATTGTTGATGCGACAGTGTTAATGTGTCAATTTTAGCGTGGTATTGGTAATGTGACAGTATTGAGGTGTGTGTATTAATATGACAGTGTGTATGGTAAGTATTAATGTGACACTGTTAATATAACAGTTTTAATATGACACTCTTAATATGTCAGTGTTAATATTTCAATTTTAATGTGAGTGTGTCAATGCGGCAATGTTAATGCGGCTGTGTCAGTGTGGCAGTGCTAATGTGATATGGCTAATGTGTTACAGATAATGTGACAGAAATAGAAGTGGTCAATGCGATATAGCTCTCTCAACTCCTACTGCGAATAGTATAGTATACTACATTTTCTGCCAAAGGGGTGACTAGCGGCATGCGTTGGCCTGTGTAATTTCAATGTTTTGTAGTCAGGTTGTAAAGCACGTGCCAGCAAATTGTCAAGTCGTGAAAACGGATCCCGCTGAGACCACAGAATACCTCCGTCTGCCTCTAGGCCGCTTTTACCTCTCAGTGACGTGCACATTCGCCAGGAAAGACGGGTGGTTCAGACTTCAAGTTAGACTGCACATCCAGTTTGCCTCATGGTAATACTGTGGTAGGTTATGGACACGCAACTCGCTGAATTGGCGTCCAATTGAAAATCTTACACCATGCTGTTGAGTCACATTATTCTTATAACCCTGTAGAGTCGGTGCATGACATTTATGGCCATACGCTTCCTTCGACAGTTTGTTCCTTTCGAAGACACCAACTGGACGAAAATGGCGAAAATTTCAAGTGTGGAGTGTATTGCTGTGACATGACTGTGGGTCTGACAGAGTCTACCTGCGGCCATCATAGAGGAACAGGAACGAGGAAAAATCTCTACTTCTGTATTGTATTGAAACCAGGACTTTAAGGCTGGAGTCTAGAGCTCTACTGACTAGACTGCCATAACCATCATGACGCCACTTATCTAGGTTCCATTCCAAATGTTCACTTGTCCATTGGCTGCATGTAACACTGTACCTTTTTGTTTTTGTTCGGAATGAAATTCCAGTGACCGAAGTTACCATGCGAAGAGTGTTGCATACTGTGTAAAATGTTTGGGCTGAAAAATCATTCCCAGTTGTCTGTAAAATACCAGTGCCCAGTTGCGTTCTCCTCAGGGTAACTACAGTTCATATCTTAAATATTTTGTGGCCCATGACAACTATTTAATATTCGAATGGTTATGGGGGTGTGTACGCCAATTTGACAAGCAAATTACCTTTCACAATTTCTGACACATGTTTCCTTTATTCTATACCTTGTTATTTCCTGTGGTCAAATAAGAAATGAGTGAGGGGCTCCATTCATAGAAACAGAAAGTACTGAAGTCATGAGATGACAATATTTTCCAGTCGTTTCTATGAAAAAATTCTTTAACAGCTGTTGTCTGGAGCTTTACAATGACAAGGGTCTTTATAACACTTAGCTAATGCTTCATTTTCTGATATCGGTAATCTTTT
The DNA here is from genome assembly GCF_021461385.2 of Schistocerca piceifrons. Classification (NCBI taxonomy): domain Eukaryota; kingdom Metazoa; phylum Arthropoda; class Insecta; order Orthoptera; family Acrididae; genus Schistocerca; species Schistocerca piceifrons. The sequence continues at coordinate 67,619,590 of NC_060142.1, forward strand.
GCTGTGCCTTCTGCAAATAGTTGGGTCATTCAGGAATATTTTTATCAAAAGATTAATGTTATGTTGGTACTGTCAACACCGAAATTCCTTACCGGAGGAATTGCCCAGTGATACAGTTAGTAACTGGCGTATACTGTGACATTCTTCATTGTTGACCTATCGTGAGAAGTTTCGCCCGCTTACATGCCACGTTTCTTTTCTGATTGGTCCACACTCCTTGAAGCGAGTGTATCTGCTAGCAGGTGGAAGACAATCACTTTCCACTCACCTGACCGCATCTGCTGAAGGCGAGCGTGAAGAACGTCACTATGCTCTCGAAAAAGCTAGAATATCTGCGAGTTAATCATCATTGCCTTATGTAAGGACTGGAGTAAGGAATCCTCTCCAGAGTCGTGAACTGAAATATTTTCGGAGAAACATCCCACTCACCTTGTACTACCTTTCACTGGAGTATATTGATCAATGTCGTCATACTATCGAGTTCACTAAAGAAACAGGTGTTCTCTCTCTCTCTTTTCCTCGCTCCCCTCCCCCCGTCGTCCCCACATACTTCTATTTATCCATTTATTTGAGGAAGCGAGCGTTTGTGACGGGATGCACATGTGCCATACTATTCAGTATCGGGAACAGTACCGCGCAATCAGGCCGTTCAGGCATTACTCACGACGAGCTCGGTAATGAATGCTACTTCATTTACTTAACGCAGGAAGGGTACTCTCTGTAGCGATAGATTCAGAAACTAACTATAAACTCGAGGATACTTCTCGCAACCAGCATATAAATATTCGTTTGAAAAGTAAACACATTTTCTTGTTATCACAGTAATGTTTAATTTCCAGACCCTTTTTGCCTTTTATGTTAAAGGCATCTTCAGTGGACTTTTCTGAACTATTACACAGTTTTGAGTTTTCGTATGTTACAAGTAGATTCAGAACAGATACAAGATAATTCATTAATGTAAAAATTATTCCGTTCACATTTGAAATGTGTGAAAAACGTATGTAAAAATAGCTGTATATTATTCCAGAAAAATCCACTGAAGATGTCTTCCACATAAAAGCTGAAACGCATTTTAAAATTAAATATCACAGTTGCAGTAAGAAGTGTGTTTTTTACGTATAAAGTGAGCTCTCATTCCATAAGAGAACCCATTGTTATAGATTCTGTTCTCCTGCCATATTGACAAAATTGTTTGTGAATTACACTAAAAACAGTGTCTCCTCTTTTTTTCTGAAGGTAATTTTATCGCAACGCCTTAACGAGTCATAAACTTTTCTTTCATACGTAGTTCGTGACCATAGGTATGCATAACTCGCAGTTCGTGGTTAATTAGGAAGTTACTGCAATAGACACTTTTCTTTTTTATCTGATGAATTTCCACACTTTCATGAGATAGCAAAAGATCTTTCAAATACTATTTAAAATGCGTTCGTTGTTTTCACTCTGGATTCTCTGCAGACTGTACTGAGCCTGTTGCCCTGGAAAACAGAAAAAAAGGCCAACATTTTTCATAGTGTTATATCTCAATAAACATGACGCTATTACGGCAGTTGCTAGGCGACATTCGATTACTTATGGGTCGGTGAGCGCGTAAAAAGATATTAGGTTGGAAACAGAAACTGTAAAATTTCCAATTAAAATCAATGTTTTTATTTTGTTTGGCAGTGTAAAATTAGAGCAACCAAATTACAGTGTCAGAGGATAATCCGCAGACGGAGTAACATTATTAACATGGCATCATACACTGTCACAAGAGAATAGTAGTACTGATGTCATCACACGGAACTCCAAACGTTTGCACACAGTGCCGTGCCTAAACAAATTAATTCAACGGGGAAGCAAATACAAAACCACATCCTCTAACACGAACATGCGTCGATGAATTTTTGAAAACTACGAGTTTGCACAGCCACTGCATCCAACAAGTATGTAGCTGTTGCAAGACTAGATACTGTCATAAGACTATACACGGAACACTATGCTAGACATGGGAGGCAAACCAATATACTTCGGCAGAAAACATCAGAGCCGAACATTCATATACGTAAAATTTTACGTCTAAAGAGTCACTAAAGAGGAACTGGAATCATCAAGAGACATGAAATGGAACGAACACAACTGTTTTCTGAAGGCAATTAAGAAACCACGAATTTTTACGAGAAATCTAAAAGGGTTTGGTGTAATGGCATAAGAAACACCGTACAATGTTGCTGTTCAACCTATTCTAGAGTTTTGTTGTGCTGTTTGCTGTGTTCTCGTTATCAGGTAGCGGGAAGAGTTCGAGGGGATTCAAGTCTACACTGACTGAGATGTAACCGCGCGAGACTGTTGGAGCTACACACAGGGAATCTAACTTCTAACACGTGCTTCCATACTGAAAACGCTTCCAGTCTTTCGTGGTACATTTCAGCGTCAGAAAAGAGACTGTGCCCTTTCAAATTTTACTACCGTCCATTGATCCCTTGGAGCGCAGATTCGCAATACTGATAACATCGCTTCGCGAAACGTCAAATACAGAAAGTTTACTACACAGTAATTTACGTTCTCCTCAGCACAGTCTGAATGATTAATGCTTGCAGTCACGCACGCAATCGAAAGCAGTTGTACTTGCAAAAGCTATAGGAAGCATTATCAAGAAGTCACAGGCCCTTCTGCTGGTAAGAGGATGTAACTATAGTGTCTAGATTTCTTGGCATTGCTGGAATAACTGTCGCGTCTTTCTTTGTAAGTCAATGGAAAGATTCACGTGCTACTGGATATACTTTTCGAATGTTAACCTCCTTTTGTTTTCCGTCATTTTTCGGTCACACAATACACTTAACAATAAAAGCACTGTCCGATTCCTGCGATATAAGAGTACATATATCCCAAACCATTAGGGTTAAAAATATGTAGGCTGAAGGTCGACTACTAATTACCCATAATTAGTGAAAAATGAACGTAAGGAAATATTTCAAGCGGTACGCAATATATAGGCTGAACCAGAACTCCACCGACAAACTTTCAGAGATGGTAGTATGGAAAAATGTGTAGTAAATACAGGCGTTAAAATGGATGCTTTAAGCGCTGTCACTGCATTTTCAGTAGAAGAGATCTGTTTCACAAAGCGAAGATTAACAAGTGCTCGTACCTCTTAAGATTGCACTTTAGAACTCATGTTTACTGGATTTTTTTTCTTGTTTTAGTTCGCGTTACCACTTCTCAAACGATGGAAAGCAAAGAGCTTTCCGTAGAAGAGTTGTACCTCACCTTGCCCGTACCTTTTAAGTAGGGATTTTAGAGCCCATGTTAAAGTTTGTTGGTGAAGTTCTAGTTCGCCAAGTATGCGTGAATGTTGTGTGTGTGTTAGTGCGTGTGTGTGTGTGTGTGTGTGTGTGTGTGTGTGTAGAGAGAGAGAGAGAGAGAGAGAGAGAGAGAGAGAGGGAGATCCAGTTTCATTCTCGTTGCCTGAAGCAATTTCAGTCAAATGTGATGCACACATGATGAGACTAGGACAACTTACTTGGACAGTACCGGACATATTCATCCGCTTTATTATCAAGATACACTTATCTCATTTAGAATCAGTACAAAATGATCATGGGAACAACATATTCTTACTTGTGGGTATGGAGGGGGCGGAGGGGGATGGGGGGCTGGATTGGTGTAATAGCCTATGGTGAAATGAAAGCATAAAGCGCCAACAGCTGAAGTAATTCTATGCATGATGGCCAAAATATGACAAATAGATAAGAGAAGATGATACTGCTAAATTCTTGGGATTGGAGCTAGATGATGAATACATCTGGAAAAAGCACATCACAGAACAACTGAAGCGTCTAAACAAATTTCTACCCACTCGCGGATGTTGTCAATGAAGTACGTTTAAGATTTTCTCACATCCATAATGACCACTTCACGTCTGATCTGTGGAAAGTGCATTAGGTTATCTATTTCTCTTTGTACATTTTATTATGTATTCGTGTTTTTCTGACATTTTCTACATCCTGGAAAATCTTGTCACCATGGGACTATTGGAACAGTAAGCACAGCTAATCTAATTTGGTCAACTTGGCACATATATGAAGTGTTATACGCAAAAAAGGGAGGGGAAATAAGAACTTCGACGTAATTCCCTCAGAGACGGCAAGTAAGAGTAGTTGGACGGAATGGATATTAAAATGGAATAAGTAAAACAAGAGTAATAAAATAGAGTACACTTAAGCCAGGTGAAGTTGAGGGGATTGGAGTAAGAAATAAGACAATAAAAGTATCTGATAAATTTTGCTTTTTAGGCAGTAAAATAACTGATGATGAACGAGTTAGAGAGGATATAAAACGCAGACTGGTAATAGCGAGGAAAGCAAAAATGTACTCGTTAGTATCGGATGTAAATTTAACTGCTAGGAACTCTTTCCTAAAGGTATTTGTCTGGAGTGTAGTCTTCTACTAAAGTGAAATGTGGACAATAGCCTATTCAGAGAAGAAGAGAACAGATGGTACTGAAATGTGGTGCTAATGAAGAATGTTGAAGTTAGATAGAGGAGTACTGAACAGATTTGGGGAAAAAGGGATCACTTGGTAGGACGTATCCTGAGACTTCAAGCAATTTTCAACCTGGTGACGGAGGGAAGTGTAGTCAGTAACAAGTGAAGGAGACCAAAACGGATGTAAGTTGCAGAAAAGAAGAGGTTTGCACAGGATGTACTAGCGTGAAATACTGCATCACAACGAATATATCGTACTAACTGAAAGAAATGTAATGTTGGACATTCCCTGGCACTCTAAGCGGTGAGGTGTGACTGTGAGGTGGTTGACACGCAAAAACAGAAGAAAACGAACGGCTTAATGATGAATTCATATTATTACTAGTTACTGACTTCACTGGAAACTGCCATGATGACCATTCGGCATTTTCGGACATGGTTAGCAGTTGAGATGGGGGACACGTAAACACAATTCTGGAACACATGGTGACATTTCAGTCAAATTTGGAACCGAAATGGATTATTATTGTAGTGAGACAACAGATAAATGCCAGACCAGTGTCTTCTATGGATTGTCAACTATTAAATCTGTTTCGTGTTTAATGGACAAAGCAGTTGACACGCCCTGGTAAACCCGCAGGACAGGACAAGTAGTAGGAATTGTGGAAAGGGGCCGGAATGAGCGGCTGTGAGTTACACTCCAAGAATAACACTTTATTTAGTTGCCCAAACATTGCAGCGCAACTTCTATGCTTGACTATCGACAGAAAACGTCTTTCATTCGACAACGGCTGAAGGCCCATGAATTTTTTTAGGACAGAAGCCCCTAGGTTTTAACCTTAAATAGTATTTAAGGCCGAGTGATGTAAGACTTCACTAGTCAGATAGATTGAGTTTTCAAAAGCCGCTAAAGGCCCATACATTTAAAACAACATAAATACAATATCCTTTCAATAGGCAGAATGACAAATAAGAAACCTTGCTTCAATCGGCTGAAGGCCTTTGTTTAAAAAAACAAAAGCTGCATCCAATTTTCCAAGACAGAAGGCCCAAAGCTTTTAACCTTAAATAGTGTTTAAATCCAAGTGATGTAAGATTTGATAAGTAAGAATCCAAAATTTTAAAGTTGCTGAAGGCCCACCATTTTAAGAACTGTACAACTATGATAAATTTTCAACAGCTAGAAGGCCCACTGCTTTATCTTGAAAGAATGTAATACTTGATATGTAAGATCCTTAAAACTTAAAGCGTCTGAGGGCCCATGCTTGAAAAACAATACAATAAGTTGATTCCGTATTTCTAGATTTCCGGAAAGCTTTTGACACCGTTCCTCACAAGCGACTTCTAATCAAGCTGCGGGCCTATGGGGTATCGTCTCAGTTGTGCGACTGAATTAGTGATTTCCTGTCTGGAAGGTCGCAGTTCGTAGTAATAGACGGCAAATCATCGAGTAAAACTGAAAAGTGATATCGGGTGTTCCCCAGGGAAGCGTCCTGGGACCTCTGCTGTTCCTGATCTATATAAATGACGTGGGTGACAATCTGAGCAGTTCTCTTAGGTTGTTCGCAGATGATGCTGTAATTTACCGTCTAGTAAGGTCATCCGAAGACCAGTATCAGTTGCAAAGCGATTTATAAAAGATTGCTGTATGGTGTGGCAGGTGGCAGTTGACGCTAAATAACGAAAAGTGTGAGGAGATCCACATGAGATCCAAAACAAATCCGTTGGAATTCGATTACTCGACAAATAGTACAATTCTCAAGGCTGTCAATTCAACTAAGTACCTGAGTGTTAAAATTAACGAACAACTTCAGCTGGAAAGACCACATAGATAATATTGTGGAGAAGGCGACCCAAAGGTTGCGTTTCATTGGCAGGACACTTAGAAGATGCAACAAGTCCACTAAAGAGACAGCTTACACTACACTCGTTCGTCCTCTGTTAGAATATTGCTGTGCGGTGTGGGATCCTTACCAGGTGGGATTGACGGCGGACATCGAAAGGGTGCAAAAAAGGGCAGCTCGTTTTGTATTATCACGTAATAGGGGAGAGAGTGTGGCAGATATGATACGTGAGTTGGGATGAAGTCATTAAAGCAAAGACGTTTTTCGTCGCGGCGAGATCTATTTACGAAATTTCAGTCACCAACTTTCTCTTCCGAATGCGAAAATATTTTGTTGAGCCCAACCTACATAGGTAGGAATGATCATCAAAATAAAATAAGAGAAATCAGAGCTCGAACAGAAAGGTTTAGGTGTTCGTTTTTCCCGCGCGCTGTTTGGGAGTGGAATGGTAGAGAGATAGTATGATTGTGGTTCGATGAACCCTCTGCCAAGCACTTAAATGTGAATTGCAGAGTAATCATGTAGATGTAGAATTTTTCAACAGTTCAAAGGCCCAAGCTTTATCTTCAGACAACGTAAGAATTGGCCAATTTAGAAAAGCTTACTTTTAAAACGGCTGAAGGCCTTTGTTTTTAAAAACACAATTACAAGCATAAAAATTCCAAACATCAGCTATGAACCATTAAAAACACACAATTAAACGCCAACAACGAAGGCAGTGTAGGCAACGGCGCTCAGAAGTTTCCAGGGTCTGCCCCTGAAATCTTAGCGTTCACTTAGGTGAGACAAGAAATCAGCCCAACTATACTCGATCCGCCGGCGACACAACCAAGATACAGTCAGGAACCCACAGACAAGACGACTTGCTAACCACCGACCAGTATACGAGAATTCCAAAGCCAAAACGTTACAGACATAACCGCCCACAACCAAAAATACATCAAGCTGTCAAAAACTACGCACCAAGTTGAACAGTGACAACATGTGGGGAAAGGACACTGCCTGAATTTACGTCAGCGACCAGGGCAGGTAACCGGAACACTAACGGCCACAAGGCAGAAAATTCCGCTGGTGCACTTGAATTTCAAACCGACAAATATAGTTAAGTCCACCACACGGCGGCTAAATCTTTACCAACTCGAACACTCGCTGTTGCTCCCAGGAATACCGCCAATAGTGAACCACCAACCAAGGGGACAACGTGAACAGACGTGGCTTCGGTAATCAGATCACCACTCAAGTTTAATGTCCTGGGTAGGTGAGCCACGAACATCGTATCACTCGGAACAGCTGCCACACACTCCGACACTGCGTAGAGATCGCCAACGGGTCTGTCCGACTTCGCCTCGCGAAGACTTGCTTGCTGATCTGCTCCACCCGACCGACTCACTGCCTGTACGTCGGCAACGTTTGAAACAAGTTGTCAGTGGAAATGACACAAACTACACACACAGTTTGACAAACACTTGCACGAAGACTTGAACGACACTCAGCAGTAGCTGTGCATTCACGAAGACAAACTGGGAGTCGACACACACACACACACACACACACACACACACACACACACACAGCCAATTCACGTCGTCCAGTAGGACGACCGACCGACGATACACGAAGACCGTCCCCGGCTCAAGTGATGTGTGGTGGCAACTGTTGGGCGAGCCATGGACACCCAGGCCTCACTGCTGCTACAACCCAACTGAACTAGTGCCGGCTTCCAACTCTTTGACTTGCAGGTCCGAAATGCCCTCCTGGCACGTTTCAACTCCTCCACGACAGACGACAACCGGGAAGTAATAGCAGTGCGGTAAAGATAACACGTGAGGGCTATATCGATAGGCGCTGCTGCTGCCGCTCAGGGCAGGCAAAGCAGCAACCCAGTGACAACAGAAATTGAAACTAGCATAACGAGGTGGCAGCACGAAAAAAAAGAACAGGATGTAAAATAAGAGATGGCACGAGCTCGAGTCATACACGGCTCAGCGGTGTCGCTTTCTCTTGGCGCGAATTATTTTCTACTCATCGTCAGCGACAACTAAAAGAGGACTGCCGCTAAAGTAACGTTGCAGCTCGGCATAACGTTAACAAAGGTATTCTTAGCACACCTTCAACATTATGGTGGGGAAGGGGGGGGGAGGAAGAAAAAGAGAAGGAAACGCCACTGCCAACACCCGAATACCAGAGTTAAAACCGAGGAATCACAGCTGTATTAATTCAACGCCAAGTGTGAGTTTGTGCATGAAAGGGGCAAGTCGACTCAGTATAAAGGCAGGGTTCCACTACAGTAACAGTACAATATGTGGAGCATACATGTATCGAATTTACTATGAAAGTTATAGATACATGTAAGACATAAACAGTCACGAAGGGATTACATACTTTCATTCATAAGACGAGTAACAAAATACTGCGTTTGCGTTTCGTGGATGGAAACTGGTATAAATGCACTCACTGTCCTGTTGTGTTATTGCATTGTTAGTACCTTGTGCAACCTCCGTTCTTACTGATTACGTCAAAAATTCTCTTCGGTGTTTATTCCGTTAAAGGTTTGTAGTCCTTGTAGCAAAATTGTCGCCCACTCTTATCGTATCGTTCTTTTTAGCTCACATACAGCCTCCAGTTGCCTTCCATTGCGATAAACACGCCTTGCAGGTATTCTCCAAAGGTTTTCCACGGGGTTCAATCCGGGATACGTACAGTCCAGGGCAAGGCATAGATATTTTTAACTTCAGACCACTTTTTGCTTGTAGTAGAAATATTCATAGGTGCATTATCCTGTTGGAACATTAGACTTTCATCCCATAGGTCCTCGTACATTCTGATCAGTTTCTTCTATAGCATCTCAGTGTATATGTCAGAGTTGATTCTAGTGTCCAGCGCAGCACTGCTTGATTTGCCTTCAGCGCAGAAGGCTGCCCTAATGGTAACACTTACACTGTCAAAGTTTCTGCTTATTCCCACCTGCTGCTTTGTTCATGCTGATAATGTTGAAATCCATCTTGCTCATCTAAGTTAAACTTCTCATTAGTGAAGAGCACTTTATCCCATTCTGAAGTCCATGTGTGGTGTGCTACTGTAAGACCTTCGGTACACACACCATCAGATTATTTGACTTGTCGCTCTAACGAAGTAGGCGAGTGTCAGCAATATGTCTCGTGGTCTTATCGTGGCGTGTTTATCTTCTGCTGTTAGGTCAGACGATAGAAATGCCACTTCCACGCTTAGAGTAGCAGATTGACGGTGACCAACTTTGAACAGAACATGATTAATTTTCACACACATTTATTAAAATAATGAAAAAATATAGACATTACGTAACTTGATTCTGGATGCTGTTTACAACTGACAATCTGAAGTTCCTTTGGTCTTGGTACGTTAACCTTATTCTCACATATCTCTGATACTTGACCAAGTGTCTATTCATTTATCTTCATGGCTACGTACAGGAATATGGCAATCTTATTAGGCGCAGACTGAAACTTGACTATAGGCTAATGCAGACTAATGCAGACCGACTAGTCGGAGGCCTGTACACACGTTATAATACCTCGCGCGTTCAGGTATCACTGCGCAAGTCTGATCCGCGAGGGGAAAAGGTTCTACGTTAGCAGCAATCTCATTGGCTGCGTTACATATTAATACACGGATCGGCGGAAGCAGAATTTGGTCCGTCTTTAAGACAGCTCCATCTCGTAGTGCGGAGACGGACGAGCGCTGCGCCTGCGCTGTTGTGCATAGCGGGGCGCGCTCTATTGGGAAAGTTGTGTACGCGTTGACTACGCGGAACTATATACACAACACCATGATATATTTTTTTCCGGACTCTCCAATCTAGCTTGTTTATGTTTGTGTGTTAAGAGCGTAGTTTCTTGAGAGGTGTTTGCCATGTGACAAAGTTTGCCGTACATGTCTGGCAGTTATTCGTAACTTTAATTCAGCAACAAGCTGGGGAGAATAACGGTTTGTGGACCTTTTTTTGCGCAGAAGTAACGCTTCCTATGCCTCAGATAATTTTCTGCTTTGTCCACATTACTGTTTTCCGTGTAGCATTGTCATAATCGTGGTTTATGTACACAGTACACACTGTCATTAAAGCTGTCTGTTTCCGATCTGCAAAAAATGGTTCAAATGGCTCTGAGCATTATGGGACTTAACATCTGTGGTCATCAGTCCCCTAGAACTTAGAACTACTTAAACCTAAATAACCTAAGGACATCACATACATCCATGCCCGAGGCAGGATTCGAACCTGCGACCGTAGCAGTCGCGCGGTTCCGGACTGAGCGTCTAGAACCGCGAGACCACCGCGGCCGGCTCCGATCTGCAGTTAAGGCACGTACGCACATACTAACACTGCACAGAGCCTGCTGCCCTTATACTGAATTCCAACCAACGTTTCCAGAATCGTTTGACGACTTGTTGTGTACTGTATTACCGACATCAAATGCGATACCGTTTGACAACATTTGTCGGTATGATTTCATACCATTTTCAGTATATTGTGCATAACAGATGATGACAATTTTCTTGCAGATATCCACGCCTTTATACTGATTTCCACTACAGCATCTTCGCGCCCATGACATTTGTTCAGTTGTTGCTATATGAAAGCATTGCATTTCAAACAGACGATAACGAGCTACAGGAACTAAATTTATTTTACGACGGAGATGCTAGCGCTTTTCGTTTGCACCAGCTGTTCTTGTGACTAGTCCGGACAGAGATTGCTCCCGTGCAGTAATCCGTAGCTCGGACAAGGCATTGCCTTCGTGGCAGCCGAGTGTATGGGGTGCGTGCGATGCGTACCGCCCCACAGCACTGCGGGCCGTATTTTTAATATTCTCATTTAGGCCCGCAGCGCTCAGAAAGAGCGCTGCCAGGTCGCCTCGGCCGCATTAGAGGTTTCCCCTGCAATCCCTTCTCAAAGGCAGATTAACTCCCTGACAGTAATCCCGGCCCCTTCGGAGCTATGCAAATGTTAACAGGCTTCGCAGGGTTGTAGAGGGGGAGGGGGGATGGGAGGGGTGTCAGGGAGTCTGTGGGGTGGGGGGTAGCCGCGTCCGAATTTCCTGATCCGCAACAATCTTGGCATCGGGCCGCCGTGCAGAAGAGCCCGGGATTTCTTTGGCACAGTGTACGCCGCTGCAGGGGCTCTGAAACACTGCAGTCTCGTTGTCTCTTCTCGCCGTCTGACACCACGTACCTCCAAGTGCCTTTCCTGATCCAGTGCTACACGATACAAATTGTGTTTGCTGCTCGTTTATCTCACTTTACAGAATCATCAATGTGTGAGCTTCTTTAGCACTGAATGCATTACACAACATGTCTTAAAGGTTTAAGATTGCATTAAACCATATGGTAAAGAATCGGCACTGATTACTTTGAGATAAGAAACTAATGGTCCAGTCCGTTCCTTAACCCTCCACCCAACCGATTCTGTGAGGATTCTAACTCCCATATATAAAACACCTCTTTCACACATCTCATTTTTATGATGACTCATCTACTGAAATTTGTGTCCTACAATGGTGTAATAGAGTTAGTACCAAAGAAATAATAAATTAGAACTTCTTGATGCAATAATTTACCAACAGCCGTATGTATTGTAGGAATTTATTTTATGAACTTCTATGTGCTACCAGTTTCGGCATTACATTGATGCTATCTTCAGGCCCCACTCGTCGTAGTCGTAAAATCGCCGAGGCCTCAGTCTGTGTCGCCTGGCCACCAAGAGCTGTTGCATAACGATTTGATTCACGGATCTAGTTATGTGGCTCCTTCCGTGTATAGCGATTTTACGACTATGACGAGTGGGGCCTGAAGATGGCATCAATGTAATGCCGAAACTGGTATCACATAGAAGTTCATAAAATAAAATAAATTTCTACAGTACATACGGCTGTTATTAAATTATTGCATCAAGAAGTTCATGCCAGCCGTCGTCCCACGATCCATAATGGATCAACGAAGAATAAATTAGAACGTCAGGCATCATCCTGAAGTTTTGCTGCATGAACGGTGAAAATGCAGGAAGTGACAATCTTTCTCGATTTAATTATGGAATTTGTGCACCTTTGAGTTACGCCGCCTCAAGACACACGCGGTGTGGCCATAAAAGAACAGGACTATGGCTGTAAAACATTTTATTTCAAAAACAAACATATTTAGTTAGTGTCACCCTCAGTATAGTCCCTTCCTCTATCCCTACCATGCTCCATCAGAATTTTACACTGACGCAAACAGTGCTGGAAGTTTTCCTTCTGTGAGCTCGTTGATGACGCGTGCCGCTCTTTCTTTCACTGCTTAAACGGACTCAAGTCTTGTTCCATTTAATGTAAATTTGAATTTGCGGAATAGATAGAAGTGACATGGTGGTAGGTCAGGCGAATAAGGTTGAGCGGTCTAGCACTGGGATACTGTAGGACCCTCTTAACAGACAATGAGATTTGAGCGGGTGCAATGTCTAGAAGAAGAACCCATGAGTTGTTCTACCACAATTTTTACGAGGGGGAGTTGGAAAATAAGTTTCCCCTGTCGACTGTGGTCGGAGTTGAGTGTGAAAGGAAAAAAAAGACGATGAAACATTAAAGATAACACATGTCTCTATTTTTCTACATAATTTGCAAGTACATTGAGATATTTGTCATACCGCTTTATAAGCTTCAGAAAGCCTTCCAGGAAAAAATCAGGGCGTTGCATACGGAAGAAGCGTTGAACGGCTTGTTTGACGTCAGCATTGCTGCGAAAGCGCCTTCCGCTGAGAGTCTTCTTCAAAGCAGAAACAGATGGAAGTCACTTGGTGCGAGATCCGGACTGTAAGGTGGATGGTGTAGGCGCTCCCAGCCAAGAGTTGCAATATGGTTGGTTGGTTGGTTTGGGGAAGGAGACCAGACAGCGTGGTCATGCAATATGGTTTTGCGTTGCCGTCACCGTGTGTGGTCTCGCATTGTCATCCAACAGCAGAACGCCAGATCTGAGAAGGCCAGGCCGCTTTTTTCCGAATCACCCCTTTCAATTTCGACAGAGTGCCACAGTACCGCGCAGCATTGATGGATGCATGCTCCACAAAGCCCCAGAAAACGGTGAATAGCACTTTACCTGCAGACGGAGTGCTTTTGAACTTCTTTCGGACAGGTGATGACGGATGTTTCCACTCCATGGATGCGGCCTTCGATTCGGGCGTGTAATGGTGGACCCACGTTTCATCCCCCGTCACAATCCGAAACAGGTCATTGCCAGATTCATGGTAACGCTGTTACAGGCTAAACGCCATGCGTTGTTCCATGTGTGTCGGGGTCAGATGCGGGGCACCCATCGTGCTGATACCTTTCTGTATCGAAGAGTGTCGTGGATCATCTTGTGAGCTCGCTCAAGTCCGATTCCAAGTTCTGCCGCTACTACATCGATGGTGATACGCCGGTTCGCTTTAATCATGTCGTTCAGCTTCCTTACATTTGCATCTGTAGTGGCCGTGCGCGTCCGTCCAGGTCTCGGTATGTCTTGCACTTGCTAACGTCCATCACTGAATTGCTGGCACCATCTCCGCACCATTTGCCTCGACATCACACCTGACCCATACTCCTCAACAAGGCGGTTAGGCCTCCGCTTTACGCAGGCTCTGTGACAGCGCCACCCGCTTGATCGCGGTCGACCTCTTCCCAGTGCGCTTTCACCTGCCGTGTCCCCTTTCGTCCATATCACAAGACTCTGCCTACAGTCGACAGGAGAAACTTATTTTCCAACACCCCCTCGTAGTAGGTTAACCTTGAGGAAGTGAATGAAGGTACACAATTCCATGAATACTGGAAAAAAAATAATCACTGCATTGAATCTTGATTTGCTGGTTTGAGCTTTTCCCGCTGTCGGTGGAATTGGGCACCACTAGCGCAGAGAGTGGCTCTTGGTTTCTGGATAGCAAGTGAAAAACCGGGATTCTTCACACGATATCACACTTTGAGGAACTCAGTAGCTCGTCCACGGGATAAACAATCTCTCCCATACACTTATTTTTAGTAAAAGGCAGGTTTCAGAAACAGTTTTTCCAAGTTTATGTGTGATGTCCTTAGGTTAGTTAGGTTTAAGTAGTTCTAAGTTCTAGGGGACTGATGACCATAGCTGTTAAGTCCCATAGTGCTCAGAGCCAAGTTTATGTGCAACTGCACGACAGTTCATTGCTCTGTTATTACAAAACAAAATAACAGTGCTTACACATCTTTGGCGCACGTGTACTTACTCTGTGACAGCATCGCCCCTGTTATTTTACAGCCACACATTGTGTGCACACAGTTTCTAACTTAATATTTGACGTGTTGAGTTAAACCTTTGATGCATGATTATACCTAGTTTAGGACACCAAAATTTTTAAATTTGGTTAGTAATTATATGAAATACTAAAAATAAGTCTTTGTCCGTGGAAGCCATTAGACAAGCAACTTGCACTTGGGCTAGACTGGGCAGATGACTATTTCAGACAAGGAGCATTAGAGACCAACGTAAAGAGTGGAACAAATAAGAATAAAGTATCGGCGAGCATCAAATTTGGCAACATCACAGTACTGGAAGGAGTGAAGGAATCGTACTATATAAGAAGAAGGGCGTATGGGCACCGAAGAGTCGTAACTGTAATTACAAATATTAATACCAAAAATAATTTCTGATATAGAAATGCTACTCGTTAGCCATAACTGCGGCATTATTACTGTGTTGGCGTTCGCCTTCGGCAGCACACCGGTCGGCACTAGGGAACATTGTATAGCAGGAGCTGAACTAGGCGCGCCTAAGACAAGAGAAGACGAAGACACGTCCCCTGACTACGCGCCGATAACGCCCCATGGGCAGTGTGCATATAGGCCGCCACAGCCGACCGAGCTGTCTCAGTCTCTCAATCTCTCAACCTGACTACGTCGCATCAGGACTCGGCTGGCATTGCGCCTCAACAAGTCGCACTGTGCTCTAGTCCTCCACAGTGATGGTCGTGGCCTCGCGCCTTAGCTAGCTGCGAGGGAACGTTAGTCATTGTATATACTTCTGATATGGTACGGACAAGATTCAAGAAGTACGCTACTGGCCATTAAAATTGCTACACCACGAAGATGACAAACTAAGAGACGCGAAATTTAACGGACAGGAAGAAGATGCTGTGATATGCAAATAATTAGCTTTTCAGAGAATTCACACAAGGTTGGCGCCTGTGGCGACACCTACAACGTGCGGACATGAGGAAATTTTCCAACCGATTTCTCATACACAAACAGCAGTTGACCGGCGTTGCCTGGTGAAACGTTGTTGTGATGCCTCGTGTAACGAGGAGAAATGCGTACCATCACGTTTCCGACTTTGGTAAAGGTCGGATTGTAGCCTATTGCGATTGTGGTTTATCGTATCGCGTCACTGCTGCTCGCGTTGGTCGAGATCCAATGACTGTTAGCAGAATTTGGAATCGGTAGGTTCAGGAGGGTAATACGGAAGGCCGTGGTGGATCCCAACGGCCTCGTATCACCAGCAGTCGAGATGATAGACATCTTATCCACATGGCTGTAACGGACCGTGCAGACACGTCTCGATCCCTGAGTCAACAGATGGGGACTTTTGAAAGACAACAACCATCTGCACGAACAGTTCCACGACTTTTGCAGCAGCATGGGCTATCAGCTCGGAGGCCATGGCTGCGGTTACCCTTGACGCTGCATCACAGACAGGAGCGCCTGCGATGGTGTGCTCAACGACGAACCTGGGTGCACGAATGGCAAAACGTCATTTTTTCGGATGAATCCAGGATCTGTTTACAGCATCATGATAGTCGCATCCGTGTTGGGCGACATCGCTGTGAACGCACATTGGAAGTGTGTATTCGTCATCGTCATACTGGCGTATCACCCGACGTGATGGTATGGGGTGCCATTGGTTACACATCTCGGTCACCTCTTGTTCGCATTGACGGCACTTTGAACAGTGGACGTTACATTTCAGATGTGTTACGACCCGTGGCTGTACCCTTCATTCGATCCCTGCGAAACCCTATATTTCAGCAGGATAATTCACGACCACATGTTGCAAGTCCTGTACGCGCTTTTCTGGATACAGAAAATGTTCGACTGCTGCCCTGGCCAGCACATTCTCCAGATGTCTCACCAACTGAAAACGTCTGGTCAATGGTGGCCGAGCAACTGGCTCGTCACAATACGCCAGTCAGTCTTCTTGATGAACTGTGGTATAGTGATGAAGCTGCATGGGCAGCTGTACCTGTACACGCCATCCAAGCTCTGTTTGACTCAATGCCCAGGCGTACAAGGCCGTTATTACGGCCAGAGTTGGTTGCTCTGGGTGCTGATTTCTCAGGATCTGTGCACCCAAATTGCGTGAAAATGTAATCACATGTCAGTTCTAGTATAATATATTTGTCCAATGAATACACGTTTATCATCTGCATTTCTTGGTGTAGCAATTTTAATGGCCAGAAGTGTAATATCTCTTATTTGATAGCTGTTACCACGGAACTTCAGATTGGGTAACACTGAAGTACTCTATTGATTCCTGCAATAAAGTGTATTTTAGCCATGTGCGCATTTTTTGTTGTAGTGAGAGGAAACCGGCCATCCACTTATCATACTCATATCGCCATGTCCTCATCCATCCAGGAATCACAAAATCTCAGAAGAGGGCACAGCCACAACAATTACAATATACGAGTATATGTTGCACGGTAATCGTCGTAGCGCGCCAAGAGCGTTATACAGCACTTTCACACTATCCTACCGAAATCTCCGCTTTGGTCCAGAACATAAGTTTTTCTGTTGTGTTTATTAATATCTGAAGCGTATTACGGCAAAGTTCATGACGTCTAGTTTCAACAAACGCAGTGTGGAGTGGCCGCACGGTTTCAGGTGCCACGTCACGGATTGCGCGGTCCCTCCCGCCGGAGGTTCGAGTCTCCCTCGGGCACGGGTGTGTATGTTGTTCTTGGCATAAGGTAGTTTAAGTTAGTTTAAGTAGTGTGTCAGTCTAGGGGCCGATGTCCTCAGCACGATGCATTTCCGGACGTAAGTTCATCAGACCTTTTTCGTTCCGTCTCCCCTCATCAATCAATCCATAAAGTTTGTATACGGTGGAAAAAATCGCTCTGTAAATTAAAAGGAGTCCCACGTTGCACAACGTACTTCATTGGTTCAATGGCGTGGTCTTATTTTACGCTGTTGCGACTGATAATCCGCACAGTACGAGATAAACTGATGAAGTCCTACTGGGGCGAAACGTGTCGTTTTTCAACCATTAAAGAACATCGTGAAACCTGGATCACTTTTTAATATTTATCCCATTATAAGGTTGCTGTACGATCGGGCCACAATGGATTGTAATAGATCTAATTTTTTCTTTATTGGTTTGTATTATTAATTATACACTCCTGGAAATGGAAAAAAGAACACATTGACACCGGTGTGCCAGACCCACCATACTTGCTCCGGACACTGCGAGAGGGCTGTACAAGAAATGATCACATGCACGGCACAGCGGACACACCAGGAACCGCGGTGTTGGCCGTCGAATGGCGCTAGCTGCGCAGCATTTGTGCACCGCCGCCGTCAGCCAGTTTGCCGTGGCATACGGAGCTCCATCGCAGTCTTTAACACTGGTAGCATGCCGCGACAGCGTGGACGTGAACCGTATGTGCAGTTGACGGACTTTGAGCGAGGGCGTATAGTGGGCATGCGGGAGGCCGGGTGGACGTACCGCCGAATTGCTCAACACGTGGGGCGTGAGGTCTCCACAATACATCGATGTTGTCGCCAGTGGTCGGCGGAAGGTGCACGTGCCCGTCGACCTGGGACCGGACCGCAGCGACGCACGGATGCACGCCAAGACCGTAGGATCCTACGCAGTGCCGTAGGGGACCGCACCGCCACTTCCCAGCAAATTAGGGACACTGTTGCTCCTGGGGTATCGGCGAGGACCATTCGCAACCGTCTCCATGAAGCTGGGCTACGGTCCCGCACACCGTTAGGCCGTCTTCCGCTCACGCCCCAACATCGTGCAGCCCGCCTCCAGTGGTGTCGCGACAGGCGTGAATGGAGGGACGAATGGAGACGTGTCGTCTTCAGCGATGAGAGTCGCTTCTGCCTTGGTGCCAATGATGGTCGTATGCGTGTTTGGCGCCGTGCAGGTGAGCGCCACAATCAGGACTGCATACGACCGAGGCACACAGGGCCAACACCCGGCATCATGGTGTGGGGAGCGATCTCCTACACTGGTCGTACACCACTGGTGATCGTCGAGGGGACACTGAATAGTGCACGGTACATCCAAACCGTCATCGAACCCATCGTTCTACCATTCCTAGACCGGCAAGGGAACTTGCTGTTCCAACAGGACAATGCACGTCCGCATGTATCCCGTGCCACCCAACGTGCTCTAGAAGGTGTAAGTCAACTACCCTGGCCAGCAAGATCTCCGGATCTGTCCCCCATTGAACATGTTTGGGACTGGATGAAGCGTCGTCTCACGCGGTCTGCACGTCCAGCACGAACGCTGGTCCAACTGAGGCGCCAGGTGGAAATGGCATGGCAAGCCGTTCCACAGGACTACATCCAGCATCTCTACGATAGCAGCCTGCATTGCTGCGAAAGGTGGATATACACTGTACTAGTGCCGACATTGTGCATGCTCTGTTGCCTGTGTCTATGTGCCTGTGGTTCTGTTAGTGTGATCATGTGATGCATCTGACCCCAGGAATGTGTCAATAAAGTTTCCCCTTCCTGGGACAATGAATTCACGGTCTTCTTATTTCAATTTCCAGGAGTGTATTTAGCAATGTATGTCAGTAGAGTCAGATATTGCAAGAACATAATCGTTTCAAAATAGATTTTGATCGTTATGTTCCACAGTTTTGATAAATCGTACAGATGACATATTGTAACACATGAAGATGCGGTTTAATTTATTATTTATTTTATTTTTTTATACGGCAGCTTCTACGTCATGTCTACGATATATGTTTCAATGTATGTGCATACAGCTGTGCCATACTGAGCCTGTTTTCAGCTGTCGAAAGTAAACCACCGAGGGGCAGAGCGCTGAGATGGAGAACGCTTATTGTTGACGTATCGCCATGACGCGGACACGGATCAAATACTTACATTAATATGTGCACTACATGTGGGATCCAGAAACACAGTGATCAAAATCTAGTGAACTGTGCCCTTCACTCTTATTCGTCGACGAACAAAGACAGCTTTCTCGTCTTGCAGTGGACGCATAACGGTGGGTGAAACAATGTGTGTGCACGATTCTAGCTCTGAACATTTCGAGGACTGTGTTTGGAAGTGGGTAAACATTAAACTGTATCGTGTCCCTCATTGTACCGATATTATTCCGCGGGTGCCACGGAGTAGGACATTTCACGTACAAATATGATATTCACGTACTGTGTACGTCGAATTATGCACACTGCGGAACTGCTATCACAGCACATCAAGCTTACGACGACAGTTGCGACAGTAAAACGGTTCTATAATGGCAATACGTATGTATCGGATCTGGAGACATTATTTTCGGCACAGAATCGCCAATTACCAGCATCGGAGTCGTAGTCCCGACACTATTTCGTAATCCAGCAACGACGTGAGGCAGAGCCAAAGTGGAGTTTTTTCAAGAGCAGGAGGCTCTCAGTTGCAGTAATAATCTAGTTTCTGTTTTCTCTTTAAAATAAAATGTTATTCGAGTCGTAAAAGTGTAATAAGTTGGTCTATGTGACCACTGCCATTCCAACAGTACCAGTGCGTAAATTTAGCATTGGGCGCACACCTCCCCAGTTTTTCTGCTATTAAGTAAAATGATTGTCACAGTTTTAAACATGGCTGACATCAGCAACAGTAAATAAACTTTCAATAAATGCTGTATACAGCCAATCTGTCCGAGAAAGTTTATGTTATAAGCCTTGACCACGTTTCAATACCACTAGGCCTATAAGCCTTGACCACGATTCAATACCACTAGGTCTATATGTATCTTCTTCAGAAGGAATAAAGTCACCTATAATCAATATATAAAATAACCTCTCCATTAGAAGAGCGAACTGAAGTCTGTAAGTACCTTTTTTATTTCATATAATTCAGTTCACTGTGGTAGTTTATTGGTTATTTAATTGTAATATGTTTAAAACATTATATATGAGTTTATTCCTTCTGAAGAAGATACATCTGCTGGTATCGAAACCTGGTCAAGGCCTATTACACTAAATTTTATGCAACCCACTGGATGTATAGATAATTTATTAAAGTAGTAGTCCGATCTCTGCTCCCTATAATGCAAAGGATTTAAAAGGAATTTCGTGGGCTCTGATGTCTCACGTAACAACTAAATTACTTGATGAACGGGGAAATGTTGCAATCAATCCACCATCACACGACGGGCGCGGAAACTAATAACTCTATGCAACAATGAAAATGTAAATCGAATGAAAATAGCCAATTTCTATCAGTTCTAATGTGCTGATCACTAATATCGCAAAGGTAATTCAAAATTAGCTCTAGTTTTCATTTTACACTGTTTTATAACGGTGAGATTGAGAGGCACCCACATGCCTTGCTCATACTGTGGCATCAAGCAGTCAGGCCTGCAAGATGAGTGGTCTGCCAAGCGAGTAGATTCATTCTTATTTATCGAGTAACATGAACTCTCGTACTCACAACTAAGTTACAAATTATCCTCCTATATGAATAATACGCAACGGAAACGCACTTCTGACTATCAGTAATTTACAGAACTCTGACTGTTCACTACGCACTGGCAATACCGCATTTTCTTTTTTTTTTTTTTTTTATTTAACGGCTTTTATCAACACGTGGCCATCGCACTGAATATGAATGGCGCACACATTATAAATTCTGGATATCATGACAACATACAATTCGAAGGAAAAGGCCACCAATCTTTTTCTTTTCACTATCTTATTTATTCCGATAAATTCTATAACCTAAACACACAAATTCTATAACCTACAACAATAACACATGAGAAATTCCGCCCAGTGGGCATGGCTTTACATTGGTGATTCTCTATCTTATGCTCTCGTAATTGTTTAACGCTACAGTGCACTTTCTGGATAGGATGGTGGATCTTTTATTATATCTCACACTTCGACTCTCACAATCGTCATCACGAAACTTTCCTCTAGACCGAGCAGTACAAAAGGAACACACATAACCACTACCTCTGCAACTACCTAGCTACTCTTACATACACACCACACATACCCAAATTACATGACATACACCACACTACAACAAGGAATACAACACAATAAATAGTCACAACACCATCACTTTCAGCTTTCCCACTTCAATTAGTATTTATCCCGGTTTCACATGACACTGCCCCACTTCGTAATTCTTCTTTCCTACCATGAACTCTAGAGATATATGCACGTCTTCCTGTGCAATGCAAGCCAAGTGGCGTTGCTGGATAGACGGCTGACTCACCTTGCTTCTCTCTCACAGTATTATAGTTTGAATCAAGCGTCACACGGAATCATAACACGCAAAGTAATATTAAGAGCATATTCATCACACTCGCGAGTCCTCAACTGATACCATGGGCGAGTACTTCTCTTTATCCTTTGTCTCATACACAGATTGAGACTCACACAGTACTCACCACGTGGAAGTACTCGCCTCTAATTTCAAATTCTGCACACGCTATTTCTTAAATATTTCAACTTATAGTACACACGCTAGTAATTCAGCTTAACTTAAGCACACGGAAGTATTTCAACTTGTTGCTACACGTGGTTTCATTATGACCGTTGGTCACTTCCGAAGATTACTACGATCCCATTAATATTACCTGCCTGACATTTAATTCTCCCCACAAAAGTTCCTGAAATAGAGAAACTATTATTTCAAACTACTCTTAAATATTCCACATGCGTACCATGTCTCCACTCTTTTGTCTTTACGGGGCACAACTAAGACAGGTCGTAACAGCACAAGATCCAGCGGCAGAGTGCTGAAACATGGCCGTTCTTCAGGTCATCTCGCACCTCTGTCGAGGTGGGGGAAGACCATGCTACCGTATTGGTCAGCCACATTTCAGGCGCTCAAAGCTCAGGTAAATTTCATCTCTTTGGTCCCACCAAAGGTGGCCAAAGGATCGTCTCAAAGATGATCATATATTCACATTCACTATCTGCGGTAAGCAGATGACCATACATTCATTCATTTCACAGATCTCACCAAACTGTATGTAGGGATTTATTTTGTAGGAGTGCACATGTGATCAATTAAATAAATTGTCATTCTTTCCCACACTGGTATCAGGCTTCGCTGTATTAATTGAAATTGGGTTATTATTAGAAAAAATATGTTGTTCAGACAAGAATAATGAAGTATGTTGTACCTATTTTCAATGTTGGGCGGTACTGTACCCTTTCAAGATAATTACATACGCATTTTTATGTTAACTTTAAAATCAAATATTATGTTTGTAAAAGTCGTAATAATTAGCAACAATGGATTACATTACTGTCCCTAGTCTTACTTGTGTGCAATATTTTGGATTTAAACATTTTGATACCAATTTTAGTGATCTTTTTGTCTCCCTCCCCTTTAACTTCAGTGACTTTATTAATGCATGTAATAATTTTTGCAAACATGTTTCCAGATTAAATGCCAGTTGTTGAAGTTGACTGCTAATGAAGTGAACAAAAATAACACGAGTTTGTGTTAACAGTGCTGACGTATTTGGCTATGTGTGTGGAGAAGTGACATTTGCTTCACAAAAACAGCGAATAACTCCATTGATTAAAAAAGCTCACGATGTGAAAGAGGTCATAAGGATGAACACTGGGCTCCACATGTGATCTGCAATACTTGTGTCAGCAACCTCAGGAACTGGATGCATGAGAAAGGACGTTCAATGCCCTCGCACTGCCCATGATCTGGCGTGAGCCAACTAACCATGTCAATGACTGCTACTTTTGTATGCTTCCTCCTATCAAGAAGGGAATAACTAAGAAGAAGAAGCGGACAGTGATCCTAACATTCAATTTGCCATACGTCCAGTTCTACGTGGGGAAGGATTGCCACTACCTGAACCACCAAACGAGTACGAGATTACTTCTGATGGGGATTCTGAATGTCCTGAACCATGTACAAAACAAGATCCAGAGTTTATTCCAAATATATCATCAACTGATGATCCACAAAAATTGTCTCAAAATGAGTTAAGTGATTCATTAGAGATTTGGAACTCCCTAAAGCTAAGGCTGAATTTTAGCATCAAGATTGCAACAGCGCAGTTTTCTGGAAACCAATGAAATTGTTTCATTCTACCGTAAAAGTGAGCAACAATTCACTCCTTTTTTTAACATGCAAAATTTTCTTGTGGCATGTGTAGACATAAATGGTCTAATGAAGGCTCTCAGAATTAATTACAACCCTGATGAGCGGAGACTCTTTATTGATTAGTCAAAGTTGAGCTTAAAAGCGGTTCTATTACATATTGGTAATGAGCTTCCTTCTATTCCACTTGGGCACAGTGTGCATATGAAAGAGTCATACGAAAACATAAAGAGTTTACTTGAAGCCATCAAGTATAATCACACTCAATGGCACATTTGTGGCGATTTGAAAGTGGTTGCACTGCTATTAGGTATGCAGTTAGGGTATACTAAATATTGCTGCTTTCTTTGTGACTGAAATAGTCGACCTCGTGCATTTCATTACAGTAAAAGTGAATGACCCACCATAAAATCTCTTCAACCAGGTATAAAGAACATTAAGAGTGATCCTCTAGCAGACCCTAAACAGATTTTGCTCCCTCCCTTGCACATCAAGTTGGATCTCATGAAAAGCTTTGTTAAGGGAATGAATAAAGATGGTGACGTGTTTAAGTACTTAAGGCAAAAATTCCCTTACTTATGTGATGCCAAAGTAAAGGAAGGCATCTTTGTAGTCCCACAGATTCGAGAGCTTTTTGGAGACCATACTTTTAATGGAATCGTACAAGGCGATGAGAAGCATACATGGGAATGTTTTAGGACAGTCTGTTTACAGTTCTTAGGGAACAAACGAGCAATAAGGAAATTGTAGATAAAATTTTGTCATCTTATGAAAAATTTGGTTGCAATATGTCATCGAAAATGCATTTCTTACATAGTCGCCTTGACTTCTTCCCCAAAGATTGTGGTGCAGTATCTGATGAACATGGGGACCGATTTCATCAAGATATTGCCACATTTGAGAAGAGGTTTGATGGAAAGTGGAGCCCTATTATTTTAGTAGATTACTGCTGGACTGTCATAAGGGATGTTCCTGAGTATGTGTATAAATGTCAAGCCAAGCGAAAGCGATCATCTTCTGAATTTATCTCTGAACAAAACATGTAATTGTATATACCGGTACTGTACATATAGACATTTAACGTTTGTGATCCTTTATATACATTTGTGACCGGTTAGTTTATGTATTTTATTTTCTGCTGTACATAGTTCTGGCACAAAGAAGACATACAAAGTATTTTCATTCATATAATATTATCTTCATTTTTTCTTACTATAATACATCCAGAATGGAACTCAAATTTATCAATGCATAACACATAATATAATTCAAGTGATTATTCACTTTAAATTTGTTTTGCTTAAGACTGGCTCTGAGCACTATGGGACCTAACTTCTGAGGTCATCAGTCCCCTAGAACTTAGAACTACATAAACCTAACTAACCTAAGGACATCACACACACCCATGCCCGAGGCAGGGTTCGAACCTGCGACCGTAGAGGTCCCGCGGTTCCAGGCTGCAGCGCCTAAAACCGCTCGGCCACTCCGGCCGGCTTTGCTGAAGGGAAATCAGAAAGGTGGAAGCAGTATATAGAAGGTCTATACAATGGCGATGCACTTGAGAACAGTATTATGGAAATGGAAGAGGACATAGATGAAGATGAAATGGGAGATATGATACTGCTTGAAGAGTTTGACAGCGCACTGAAAGACCTAAGTCGAAACAAGGCTCCAGGAGTAGACAACATTCCATTAGAACTACTGATAGCCTTGGGAGAGCGAGCCCTGACAAAAATCTACCATCTGGTGAGCAAGATGTATGAGACAGGCTTCAAGAAGAATATAATAATTCCAATCACAAAGAAAGCAGGTGATGACAAATGTGAAAATATCCGAACTATCAGTTTAATAAGTTACAGCTGCAAAATACTAACACGAATTCTTTACAGACGAATGGAAAAACTGGTAGACGCTGACCTCGGGAAAGATCAGTTTGGATTCCGTAGAAATGTTGGAACGGGTGAGGCAATACTGACCCTACGACGTATCTCAGAAGGTAGAATATGGAAAGGCAAACCTTCGTTTCTGGCATTTGTAGACTTAGAGAAAGCTTTTGACAATGTTGACTGGAATACTCTCTTTCAAATTCTGAAGGTGGCAGGGGTCAAATACAGGGAGCGAAAGGCTATTTAAAATTTTTAGAGAAACCAGATGGCAGTTATAAGACTTGAGGGGCACGGAAGGTAAGCAGTGGTTGGGAAGGGAATGAGAGAGGGTTGTAGCCTATCCCCGATGTTATTTAATTTGTATATTGAGGAAGCAGTAAAGGAAACAAAAGAAAATCTCGGAGTAGGAATTAATGTCCATGGAGAAGAAATAAAAAAATTTAGGTTTGCCGATGACATTGCAATTCTGTCAGAGACAGCAAAGGACCTGGAAGAACAATTGAACTGATTTTACAGTGTCTTGAAGGGAGAATATAAGATGAACCTCATCAAAAGCAAAACGAGGATAATGAAATGTAGTCGAATTAAATCGGGTGATGCTGAGGGAATTAGATTAAGATGAAATGGGACTCTTAAAGTAGTAGATGAGTTTTGGTATTTGGGGAGCAAAATAACTGATGATGGTCGAAGTAGGTAGGATATGCAAAGTAGACTGGCAATGCCAAGAAAAGCGTTTCTGAGGAATAGAAATTTGTTAACATAGACTATAGATTTAAGTGTCAGGAAGTCGTTTCTGAAAGTATTTGTATGGAGTGTAGCTATGTATGGAAGTGAAACATGGACGATAAATAGTTGAAACATGGACGATAAATAGTTTAGACAAGGAGAGAGTAGAAGCTTTCGTAATGTGGTGCTACAGAAGAATGCTGAAGATTAGATCGATAGATCACGTAACTAATGAGGAGGTATGAATAGAATTGGGGAGAAGAAAAATTTGACTAGAAGTAGGGATCGGTTTGTTGGACATGTTCTGAGGCATCAAAGGACCACCAATATAGTATTGATGGGCAGCGTGGAGGTAAAAATCTTAGAGGGAGACCAAGAGATGAATACATTATGCAGATTCAGAAGGGTGTAGATTGCAGTAGGTACTGGGAGATGAAGAAGCTTGCACATGATAGAGTAGCATGGAGAGCTGCATCAAACCAGTCTCTGGACTGAAGACGATGACAACAACAACAACAACAACATGCTGAATCTTGGAACACGAATGCATTTTTATTTAGTGAGTTATTTATACACAATGTAGATTACTTTTCTTAAAAAAAACTAGATCCAAATATTTATGAAGACGACGATTTTGTATCATTTTATACTGAAACAAACATAACTACCTCAAAATTATGGAATTTACAGACTTTCGCTTCAAGTTTGTTGTTCAGTGTAATGAGCGCGCTTTATTCTGATTGGTCAAGAACCGCAGCCCTCTCGATTTTCGAATTTAACCGCTGATTTACATGCGTCTGGGGCTGGTGTGTTGAGAGCATAGTGCGAGCTGCATTTGTCTTGCGCGTCACTGTATTTCAGTGAGTGCATTTATGGGTTAATACATACTTATTATTCGAGAACATCGGTACTAGACAGCTGTGGCAACTACACTAACTTCGATTTTCTTGATCCTAGTTTACGCACATCTGAGTATAGGTATAGGGCAGTATATGTATACCACTTTATTCCCTCTAAGTTGCACAGAAATATAGTTTCATTCTTTTCTTCTAAGAATACAATACGTGGAATTAATCACTGTTAACTGACATCCTTAAGTTCAGACACTGTAATGTAATGTCATTAGGTCGCCATTTGATTGCACGTCATTTGCACTATTTAAATTTAGATCGACTATTTTCATTGTGTTATAAACGCGTAGCGGCAATCAAACCTAAGCAGAACCCTCCACTTGCCGCTCTTCCACAAACAGGGATTTGCCGCAGATTTCCAGCTGCATACTGTTCACTGCAAAGAAGTCATAGCTCCGGTCTTGGGCGTAGGCTGTCAAAACTCTTCCCGAGCAGTACTGGAAACGGGAAGACACGTAATAGTGGTTTTGTAATGGCATTTTCTAAGAATGTGCTTCCGTTCTGGGCAGACTCTTCGGTCTGTGTTAACGAAGTACGTACCCGGAACCCAATGTTCGCAGTTCATTTTATTCTTTTCGTGTGCAGAACGTTTTCCGCGTACAGACAAATACGTGGAGAACTTTCAGTGCTCTGACGGCACAAGAAATACGCTTTGTCGCACAGAGGGCCTTTACACACGAATACTATATGTGCATTAGAAGTTTAATCTTTACCTTAAAAAAGGATGCTGGACAAAGTTCAGAAGAGGAAAATTAGTATTTCGGACGAAGCACTGCGAAGAGTAGAATAGGAGTTTTAACCATGAGCTGTGATGGAAAAAACTCAGTAAGGGAGATCTTAACTTTGTAGCAACGCTTCCTTTTAACTGCACGGCTTACAAATGAAATTCAGTAGTGATGTATTTTATATGTTATACACACGTTAGTTAATTTAGTAAATATAAAAATTTACACTTAGGCGCAGACTGTGCAGTTAGTAACAAGTATAAAGGACTAGCTGAACCGGCGAACTCTGTTCCACCTTAAAGCCAATAAATAATCAGATTTTGGATATTAAGTTCAATTTTTTATTAGGAAATACAATTTAAAAAATTAAGAATTTTAATGATTCTTTATTCTTTATGTTTTTTGGTGCATAGCTTCCACTCTTCAATTGAGTACCTTGTGATACACGACATTTTTTGTTTTACTATCAGAACAAACAACGCAGATGGTCTTCCGACCCTTGAACATGCCACATATAATTGACCATGTGAAAAACATGGATATTCCAGATTCAGACCACAAACTTTCAAGGAGTGGCCTTGTGATTTGTTAATGGTCATGGCGAATGCAAGACGGATCGGAAATTGAAGTCTTTTAAACTCAAACGGCATATCGGTTGGGATCATCGGGATCCTCGAAATGAGAACATCCTCACCTTCGAATTTTCCTTTGAGTATCGTCGCGTAAATAACATTGTTAATCAATTTACTTACCACCGAAGGCGTACCGTTGCACAGTTTTGGTTGGTTTATGTTTCGAAGCATGATTACTACGGAGCCAACTTTTAGGCGAAAAGTGTGCGGTGGTAACCCAGGCACATCCAAGGAGTTTAAAAATTCATTTGCATAGTTGATGTCTTCATCTTCATTTGTTACACAGACAATAGATTTGAATGATTTTACCAATGAACTCATTCTGAATTATGTAGTTTAAGTCATCTACATCTTTATTCTTAGCAGCTAAAATTGCTCGCTCACTCAACCATTCATTACTTTTGTAGTTAGTAATGATGTTTGGGAATACTTTGTTGATAAGTTCGTCTTTCTTACAGAAATTATGAGGAAAAGGAATTTTTAATTAATGATATATACTGATACTTAACCATAGACGTTTAGCTGACATTTGCGTTTTGTTATTCCATGCCAGATGCGTTTTTGTTATACCTCGTTTTATAGCGGTCGAACGGGATAAAAAGTATCCTCTGTCCGTCTCCTGGTTCTAAGCTACGAGAGGTACCAATTTTCAGCCAAATCGATCCAGCCGTTCTTGAGTTATAAATAATGTAACTAACACGACATATATACATACATATATATATATATACACGTGTGTGTGTGTGTGTGTGTGTGTGTGTGTAAGATTAGATGCACCACGTACAAAATTAATGTGTATTATAAATGATTTTTTACACTAGTTTATTTTTCAAAAATTAATGCCTTTCTAACACACACAATAATTACAAAGAGAGCAAAATGATGTCCATAAAATTTATGAAAATTATAGCTTCACTTCTAAATCTATATAAATGATACGCAGTTCACTGTGCAGTGCATGGCGGAAGGCACACGATGCCAATATTGTCGATTATCTGTCTGATTGTGTTCTCATTCACAGCGACAGAAAATGATTTGTCTGTATGGCTTTGTCTGCGACCTAATTTCTCCCATTCTCATCATTCATACACGATGGTGACCAGAATGACACTGTCTCTTCTGGTTCTCTGAGCGCTTTTAACAGGGTTTCGAGGCATCTCCACCGTATTTGTGCCAAGGATTCCCTCAGAAGTTCCTCGAGCGTTTCTGTCACTCCTTCGTATGGGCTGCGCCGACCTGTTGTAGGGGTGCGTCACTGAATTGTGCTATCATGCCTACACGATAACGACACCTAGCACTTGCATGCGATTTCTTTTACAGAGACATTCGATTCTTCAAGAACGGTTCCCACAAATGTCAGTCATCCATTGGTCTCCTGTAATACCGCTTTTACATGGACGCCCTATTTGTCATCGCTTTTTAGTGTTACGCTAAGCCGGCCGGTGTGGCCGAGCGGTTCTAGGCGCTTCAGTCTGGAACCGCTACGGTCGCAGGTTCGAATCTTGCCTCGGGCATGGATGTGTATGTTGTCCTTAGGTTAGTTCGGTTTAAGTAGTTCTAAGTTCTAGGGGACTGATGACCACAGATGTTAAGTCCCATAGTGCTCAGAGCCATTTGAACCATTTTTGTTACCGCTAAAGAGTTGTACGATGAGAATTTCTCACGTTGTTCACTACTATTCTTATAATAAGGTGTTATCTGATTCCTTTTTTAATGGTGTGTGTGTGTTTGTGTATTAAACAGGGGACCTAGAAACGACGGAGGGGCTTCGTCCCGCCGTAGCCCTCAGTGGTTCACAAGCCCACAACACCTCACAGCAGTCCAACCGCCTCGCCGCCGCCGGCCCACACCCAGGGTTATAGTGCGGTTCGCCCCCCAGTGGACAGCCCCCCCCCCCACCCCCCCGCGCGAAGTCTCATACCAGACGAGTGTAACCCCAAATGTTTGCCTGGTAGTGTAATTATCGTGTACGTAGAGGCCGTGTAACTGAGGCGGAAGAAGGTGAACCAGCCCGCATTCGCCGAGGTTGATGGAAAACTGCCTTAAACACTATCCACAGGCTGGCGGGCACACCGGACCTCGACAATAATCCTCCGGGCGGACCCGTGTCGGGGACCGGCCTTTCCGCTCGGGAAGCAGCGCGTTAGAACGTGCGGTTAGCAGGGCGGGCTTTTTAATGATAGCAACCATGAGTTATATTGGGTTCTGACTCGAATAAAAATAAACTGGCTCTTTTTATTTGTTACATCGATTATCTTGCATTTATCGAATTTAAATAGAGCTGCCATATCTTTCCTCAGTATAGTGCAACAGTTATACAGAGAGGTCCAAAAAATGAATCCACTGTTTAATAGCCCATAACTTGCAAACTATTTGATGGAGTTGTCTCATTTTTGGTGAAAGTGTAACTTAAAGTCCAAGTTAAAGATATCACTGTAAGTGTTCGAAATGGTCGCCATTAACATCCACACACAAACGATGCCGCAGAACTGCAGCACGAACTACAGACTGCAATGTGTTCAGTTGGATATTTGCACATGAATGTACGATGGATTCTCGAAGTTCATCCAATGTGCATGGATTTTGTTGATAAACGACGTCCTTCAGTGTTCCCGACAGGTAAAAGTCCAGAGGAGTTAAGTCTGGGGAACGTGGTGGATACTCCACAGCACCTCTACGTCCGATCCATCTTCCTGGTAGATTTTCGTCGAGATACGCCCTAACGCGATTTTGGTAGTGAGCTGGGGCACCATCTTGTTGAAAGTAAACTCATTCGTCTCCATACAAGTCTCGGATGGCAGGTAAAACGGATGTCTGAAGCTTCTGAAAGTACACCTCACCGGTAACTGTGCCGCCAAAGAATGGCCCAATCAAGCCCCTGTAAGACAACCCACACCACACATTTACTCCTGGCAAATTCACGACTTTGTGTACATGGACGTTCAGATTTTCGGCGGCCCAGTATATGCAATTGTCGAGATTTACTGTACCATTGTGTTTGAACTGTGCCTCATCAGACCACACAATCATCTCTGCAAACTCTTCATCGTTGCGCACCATTTTAGTAAACCACTCGCAGTACTCCATTCCTCGATCTGGGTCGTCCTCGTTCATTGCGTGTAGCAATCGTGGGATGTAGCACTTCCACTTTGCTGTCTTCAAAATTCGCCGAACACTTGAGCGACTCACTCCAGTTTCACCGGCACACTGTCTCACAGACTTATGTGGTGGATTGTTGTAACACACGACGGGAGTTAGCTGGACTTGTTACTGTTACAGGTCGTCCAGATCGTTGTTTGTGTACATCTTTAACACAGTCTTCGGCTTCAGATTTGTCTCGAATGCGACTAATACCACTTCAAAACTGACTTCGTTTCATCGAATGTAAGCCTTGCGGCAGCAATGTTTACTCGAGTTACTAGGTGCAACTAAGAACAAAACACTGACTATCTGGCGACTGTCATCTGACAAAACAAAACAACGCAATACAACGCTTGTGTGGCGATTGCTGGAACTACAAACTATTACACTACCAAATATTCGACAACTCCGTCTATTAGTTTGCCAGTTATGGACTTCGAACAGTGGATACATTTTTTGGACCCCTCTGTATATTCCAGTACACAACAGCATCAACGCAAACAATCTTATACCGCTATAAAGCCTACCTCACAAGTTATCTATTGGCAAGAGTGGATAAAAAAAATGTAAATACCATAAGTAAAACACATTCACATGGCTAGCAGTGTAGAAAAACTGTTGACATTTAAAACGGTTCCCAGGTATCTGTGAACGGACACCTATAGCGCCTGTACGGTTTTCAAGGGAATCAGCCACTATTATTCCTGCAGAATATTGTCAGGTTCAGGTGACGGAGGTGGACAGCGATCAGGCACCCTCCTCTCCAAAGTAGACCACAGGGGCTGAGTAGTACTGAGATCAGTTGAGGATGATGTCCAGCGGACATGCAGCCCTTCATCATGCTGCTCATAATACGGGTCCTGGGCCATACGAGCTGTGTGAACAGGGGCCTGTCGTCTTGGAGTACTGCGTCACCTTTAGGGAACAACCGCTGTAACATGGGATGGACCTGATCAGCCAAAATGATCACATAATCCTTGGCAATAAAGCAACCTCGCAGAGTAACCACGAAGCCAATGGAATACCGATATATCACTTGCAAACCGTCACCGAACCCCGCCGAGTTTGACTCTTGCGACATATACTCAAATAGCGTTTTGAAACAGTGTGACCAAGACTCATCTGACCAAATGACGCTCTTCATCTACATCTTCAATTATACTCCGCAAGCCACCCAACGGTGTGTGGCGGAGGGCACTTTACGTGCCACTGTCATTAACTCCCTTTCCTGTTCCAGCCACGTATGGTTCGCGGGAAGAACGACTGCCGCAAAGCCTCCGTGCGCGCTCGAATCTCTCTGATTTTACATTCGTGATCTCCTCGCGAGGTATAAGTAGGGAGAAGCAATATATTCGACACCTCATCCAGAAGCGCATCCTCTCGAAACCTGGACAGCAAGCTACACAGCGATGCAGAGCGCCTCTCTTGCAGAGTCTGCCACTTGAGTTTGCTAAACGTCTCCGTTACGCTATCACGCTTACCAAATAACCCTGTGACGATACGCGCAGCTCCTCTTTGGATCTTCTCTATCTCCTCTGTCAACCCGACCTGGTATACTCAAGTATAGGTCGAACGACTGTTTTGTAAGCCACCTCCTTTGTTGATGGACTACATTTTCAAAGGATTTTCCCAATGAATCTCAACCTGGCACCCGCCTTACCAACAATTAATTTTATATGATCATTCCGCTTCAAATCGTTTCGCACGCATACTCCCAGATGTTTTACAGAAGTAACTGCTACCAGTGTTTGTTCTGCTATCATATAATCATTCAATAAAGACTCCTTCTTTCTATTATTCGCAATACATTACATTTGTCTATGTTAAGGGTCAGTTGCCACTCCCTGCACCAAGTGCCTCTCCGCTGTAGATCTTCCTGCATTTCGCTGCAATTTTCCAATGCTGCAACTTCTCTGTATGCTACAGCATCATCCACGAAAAGCCGCATAGAACTTCCGGCACTATCTACTAGGTCATTTGTATATATATTGTGAAACGCAATGGTCCCATAACACTCCCCTGTGGCACGCCAGAGGTTGCTTTAACGTCTGTAGATGTCTCTCCATTGAGAACAACATGCTGTGTTCTGTTTGCTAAAAACTCTTCAATCCAGCCACACAGCTGGTCTGATATTCCGTATGCTCTTACTTTGTTTATCAGGCGACAGTGCGGAACTGTATCGAACGCCTTCCGGAAGTCAAGGAAAATGGCATCTACCTGGGAGTCTGTATCTAATATTTTCTGAATCTCATGAACAAATGAAGCGAGTTGGGTCTCACACGATCGCTGTTTCCGGAATCCATGTTGATTCCTACAGAGTAGATTCTGGGTTTCCAGAAATGACATGACACGCGAGCAAAAAGCATGTTCTAAAATTGTATAACAGATCGATGTCAGAGATATAGGCCTATAGTTTTGCGCATCTGCTCGACGACCCTTCTTGAAAACTGGAACTATCTGTGCTCTTTTCCAATCATTTGGAACCTTCCGTTCTTCTAGAGACTTGTGGTACTCGGCTGTTAGGAGGGGGGCAAGTTCATTCGCGTACTCTGTGTAGAATCGAACTGGTATCCTGTCAGGTCCAGTCGACTTTCCTCTGTTGAGTGATTTCAGTTGTTTTTCTATTCCTTGGACACTTATTTCGATGTCAGCCATTTTTTCGTTCGTGCAAGGATTTAGAGAAGGAACTGCAGTGCGGTCTTCCTCTGTGAAACAGCTTTGGAAAAAGGTGTTTAGTATTACAGCTTTACGCGTGTCATCCTCTGTTTCAATGTCATTATCTTCCCAGAGTGTCGGGATATGCTGTTTCGATCCATTTACTGATTTAACGTAAGACCAGAACTACCTAGGATTTTTTTGTCAAGTCGGTACATAGAATTTTACTTTTAAATTCAGTGAACGCTTCACGCATAGCCCTCCTTACTTTAACTTTGATATCGTTTAGGTTCTGTTTGTCTGAGAGGTTTTGGCTGCGTTTAAATTTGCAGTGAAGCTCCCTTTGCTTTCGCAGTTGTTTCCTAATTGTTGTTGAACCACGGTGGGTTTTTCCCGTCCCTCACAGTTTTACTCCGTACGTACCTGTCTAAAACGCATTTTACGATTGCGCTGAATTTTTTCCATAAACACTCAACATTGTCGGTGTCAGAACAGAAATTTTCGTTTTGATTTGTTAGGTAGTCTGCAATCTGCCTCCTATTACTCTTGCCAAACCCTTTTTTTTATATTCATAGTTACTTCCATATTCAGCGGTGCTACAACGGCCTTATGATCACTGATTCCCTGTTTTGCGCTTACAGAGTTGAAAATTTCGGGTCTGTTTGGTATCAGTAGGTCCAAGATATTATCTCCACGAGTCATTTCCCCATTGTTGCATTCTCCAGGTTTTATGCCTTCGGCGCCACGTTTCCCTGTTACGGGAGTTTGATTCACTGAAGAGGTGGTTTGGAACTCTAGGTCGTACTGTGATTTCCCACCTTCTGGAGGTGCCTTCGTCTTGTTTTGCTGCTGACGTGGTTCGTCAGTGCGACATTCAGTTCTGGAGTGACTTTTGGAGCTGTCGTCGTGAACTTCTTCGTTAGAATCCTCTTCTTTCACAGTCCGTCAAGTGCTACGCTCACAATAGGGGCGCCAACAATTTCCCACTTACCAACTCAGTTAGCTGCAGCATAACGCACTCACAGCTACGCAGGGCACGGTTGTGACACGTGCAGCGTACTGAGCACAATTCCAAGGGTGCCGCTCAGCAGTACCAGCGGGCTTCACTAGCATCTGCATCTGTGTTCAATTGTGTGTTTCTCTCGACGTTTCCACATTTTTTTCAACCTCAGTATAATAAAAACTTTACAGGTCCTGCTAAACATTATTTGGGCACGCACCAGGATATTTTGGTTTCCATGGAACATTCGCTGTCTAGTATAACGTACTGTGTCCTGTTAGTCAACTATTTATCCAGCCAATTACACACTGGATCTGATACCCCACATGACCGTATCTTATTTAGCATTCCATGATCTTGTATAATGTAGACTAAATTCCAGATATGTAGCAAGACACAGTCTGTTGGTGGCGTACATAAACTTTTTGGAAACGTCATTTGTAAATAAAGCAAGCTGGTTCTCATACGAGTGGTTTTGTCACTCTTCGTCCATACCTGAGTGTTAGTAATTATATCCTTACTTTATCCGTCTACACAATGTTTAACATTCTTCAACAGCAGCACATTTTGGAGGTTGTCAGTTTTCCGTTTCAGAGAGGCCTTACTACACTACTGGCCATAGAAATTGCTACACCTCGAAGATGACAGGAAGTAGATGCTGTGATATGCAAATGATTAGCTTTTCAGAGCATTCACACAAGGCTGGCGCCGGTGGCGACACCTACAACGTGCTGACATGAGGAAAGTTTCCAACCGATTTCTCATACACAAACAGCAGTTGACCGGCATTGCCTGGTGAAAAGTTGTTGTGATGCCTCGTGTAAGGAGGAGAAATGCGTACTATCCCGTTTGCGACTTTGATAAAGATCGGATTGTAGCCTGTCGGCATTGCGGTTTATCGTATCGCGACATTGCTCCTCGGGTTGGTCGAGATCCAATGACTCTTAGCAGAATATGGAATCGGTGGGTCCAGGAGGGTAATACGGTGCTGGATCCCAACGGCCTCGTATCACTAGCAGTCGAGATGACAAGCATCTTATCCGCATGGCTGTAACGGATTGTGCGGCCACGTCTCGATCCCTGAGTCAATAGATGGGGACGTTTGCAAGACAACAACGATCTGCACGGACAGTTCGACGACGTTTGCAGCAGCATGGACTATCAGCACGGAGACCATGGCTGCGGTTACCCTTGATGACGCATCACAGACAGGAGCTCCAGCGATGGTGTACTCAACGACGAACCTGGGTGCACGAATGGCAAAACGTCATTTTTTCGGATGAATCCAGGTTCTGTTTACAGCATCATGATGGTTGCATCCGTGTTTGGCGACATCGCGGTGAACGCACATTGGAAGCGTGTATTCGTCATCGCCATACTGGAGTATCACACGACGTGATGGTATGGGGTGCCGTTGGTTACTCGTCTCGGTCACCTCTTGTTCCCATTGACGGCACTTTGAACAGTGGACGTTACATTTCAGATGTGTTACGACCCGTGGCTCTATCCTTCGTTCGATCCCTGCGAAAACCAACATTTCAGCAGGATAATGCACGACCGCATGTTGCAGGTTCTGTACGGGCCTTTCTGGATACAGAAAATGTTCGACTGCTGCCCTGGCCAGCATATTCTCCAGATCTCTCACCAATTGGAAACGTCTGGTGGCCGAGCATCTGGCTCGTCACAATACCCCAGTCACTACTCGTGATGAACTGTGGTATCGTGTTGAAGCTGCATTGGCAGCTGTACCTGTACGCCATCCAAGCTCTGTTTGACTCAATCCCCAGGCGTATGAAGGCCGTTATTACGGCCAGAGGTGGTTGTTCTCGGTACTGATTTCTCAGGATCTATGCGCCCAAATTGCGTGAAAATGTAATCACATGTTAGTTTTAGTATAATATATTTGCCCAATGAATACTCGTTTATCGTCTGGATTTCTTCTTGGTGTAGCAATGTTAATGGCCAGTAATGCTCAAGCTTAGGAGAACAATGGAGAATAATTATACAGGGCAACACACACTCGTACAGGGGACTTAGTAGATCAAGCTGTACACAGTAACCCATACCCAGAAACGTCATCCATCTGCGCTACAGAGCTTAAAGTTTATAGACGTCGGCGTCTGTGAATATATTTACATACATGACTATTTAGTGATGATGTTGCAAACTTCCTAAGATGTTGGAGGAGGATAAATACATGAATCTGAGATATGGGTAGCTCTAAGAGAAACGAACGTGTGGAAACTTGTAAGCGAAAACCATTCTGATACCTTTGACTTCAGAATACACATACTTCTATCGTTGTTGCTGAGATTTCAGGGTAGGCAACAAGAAAAAATGTCCAGTAAACATGGGCCCTAAAATGGCTATCTTGAGAGCTATGAGCACTTGTTCAATACACAGTATGTGTTTGACGGTAGCGAAGATGGACAAGTGCACAACGCTCCCCAGTCAAGCCTTTTTGATCTATACTTACTAGACATTTTTCACTGTTTTCGTCAATACTACCAACCTGAACAGAAAACTGGAGTAGAGATCATCGTTTCCGCCCTTTTTATTGTTCATGGAAACCAGACATTGTATGTTGTACATACATGTCGTCCCATACAGCGAGACCTTCAGAGGTGGTGGTCGAGATTGCTGTACACACCCATACCTCTAATACTTAGTAGCACATCCTCTTGCATTGATGCATGCCTCTATTTGTCGTGGCATGCTATCCACAAGTTCATCACTCCTCAACGGCGATTCGGCGTAGATCCCTCAGAGTGGTTGGTGGGTCACGTCGTCGATAAACAGCCCTTTTCAATATATCCCTGGCATGTTTGATAGGGTTCATGTCTGGAGAACATGCTGGCCTCTCTAGTGGAGCGACGTCGTTATCCTGAAGAAAGTCATTCACAAGATGTGCACGATGGGAGCGCTAATAGTCGTCCATGAAGACGAATGTTTCGCCAGTATGCTGCCGATATGGTTGCACTATCGGTCGGAGGATGGCGTTCACGTATCGTACAGCCGTTACGGCGCTTTCCATGACCACCAGCGACGTACGTCCGCCCCACATAATGCCACCCCAGAACAGCAGGGAACCTCCACCTTGCTGCACTCGCTGGGCAGTGTGTCTAAGGCGTTCAACCTGACCGGGTTGCCCCAAATACGTCGCCTATCATTGTCTGGTTGAAGGCATACGCGACACTCATCGGCGAAGAGAACGTGATGCCAATCCTGAGCGGCCCATTCGGCATTGCTCCATCCGTACCGCGCTGCATGGTGTCGTGGTTGCAAAGATGGACCTCGCCATGGACGTCGGGAGTGAAGTTGCGCATCATGCAGCCTATTGCGCACTGCTTGATTCGTAACACGACGTCCTGTGGCTGTGGGAAAAGCATTATTCAATATGGTAGTATTGCTGGAAGGGTTCTCCGAGCCATAATCCGTAGGTAGGGGTCATCCACTGCAGTAGTAGCCCTTGGGCTGCCTGAGCAAGACACGTCATCGACAGTTCCTGTATCTCTGTATCTCATCCATGTCCGAACAACATCGCTATTGTTCACTCCGAGACGCCTGGACACTTCCCTCGTTGAGAGCCCTTCCTGGCACAAAGTAACAATGCGAAGGCGATGGAACCACGGTATTGACCGTCTAGGCATGATTGAACTACAGACAACACAAGTCGTCTACCTCCTTCTTGGTGTAATGACTGGAACTGTTCGGCTGTCGGACCCCCTCCCCCCCCCCCCCCCCCCCCCCGACTAATAGGCGCTGCTCATGCATGGTTATTCACATCTTTGCGCGGGTTTAGTGACAGTCAAAGAGGCTGTGTCTGTGATACAATATCCACAATCAACGTCTATCTTCAGTTCTGGGAACCGGGTTGATGCAAAACTTTTTTTGATTTGTGTATAATCTTAGAAGCAACGGTAGCAGTACATCTATTTCGCTATCAGAGGTATAAGAACAGATTTCGCTTATAACATTCGACTCCTTCGTTTCCAGTACTAGGACGCTTAACTCAAATTGTTACATTTACCCTTCTCCATCGTCCTAGAAAGTTTTCAAAAGTATCACGGAATACATACACATACAGGCGACGGTGCCTATAACTTTGACGCTGTATAGCGTCGTTGGATGCTGTTTTCTGACATGGACTCCTGTGTAAAACTTCATCTACTGAGTCCCCTCTACAAGCTCTAGAAATGTGTAGCATGAATTGCGAAACATCCTGTATTTACTGATGATTTCGCTACAGCTGCCAGAACTCCATGCGCTCTCCCTCCCCGTCGTCCAAACCCAGGGCGCCCGCAAGTGTTAGTCTCGAGTGCCTCCTGGCAAACTCGAAGGCGGCTCCCGCAACCCAACACGGGTCATTGTACCGCCTACGACACTAGGAATTCCTCACCTGCTGCATGGAGACGGCAACGTCAGCTTCCTAAAGTTTCTCTTGTATTAACATTTTCTATGTTGCTGTTGGATACATTCCAATCTCTGTCTTCCCATACAGTTTTCACCCTCTACAGCTGTCTCTAGTATCAAAGGACTTTGTTCCCAAATTCCTTGACACATGTGCTATCATCTCGTCCCTTCTTCTTCTCACAGCATTCCAAATACTTCTTTCCTCCCTGATTCTGCGGAGAACCTGGCCTTCTCAGTCCACCTAGTTTTCAACATTCTTTGTGCCGCCACATCCCAAATGCTCCGGTTCCCTTCCGTGCCGGTTTTTCCATTGTTTCCTAACCGAAGGGCGAGGGAGTGCACTTAATCTCTGTCGGCTCCTCCATCAAGGCCGTTGGTAGAGAGAGGGTGACTTCTTATGCCGAAAGTCTTCGGCCGCCATTGTTGATGATGTTTATTCAAAAGCTTAAGCCGTGGCTGGGTTAGAGCCCGAGACACAAGACGTTTTGATTACTAGTCGACGATGTTACCCTTTTGTTGTTATTTGTTATTGATTTACTTACTTTATTAACCATCCTATTACTACCAATTTCGAAACAGACAAAAAAAAAAAATACGAATGGAGCCACCTAGTAACCGAACACGGGTTCTCCGCTCTGCAGCCAACTGCTTCTTTTTTTATTTTTTTAAGGAATCTTGCCTTCCTGTCGCCCAAACGGAGGAGTGGGGGCAAATCGGGCAAGGGTTGCAACCCGAAGCCCTGTCACCATGTTTCGTTCCCTCCCGCAGAATCCAAGAAAAGCGTAGGGTACGTGCTGTAGAGGCACAAAGAACCTCAATGTTTTAATTTTTGAAACCGGCGTCGCGAGTAGGAGGGAGTGACAAGCTGCCAGAGTTGGTGATACGATCGACGCATGTTTTTGCAGAGAAGAACATTCCGATGAACAGGGAATAAACGGTTCTAAGAGTGGAAACGGCGTGGTTCAACTCCTCATTGCAGCAACACTACAACTCTGGGATGGGTAAGAAAGACACTACAAAGAAAACTGTAGAATAATTGGCTGTACTTGGGGTTTGCGGACAACTGCACAATGGCGTTTATTAAGGA
Source organism: Schistocerca piceifrons (assembly GCF_021461385.2). NCBI lineage: Eukaryota > Metazoa > Arthropoda > Insecta > Orthoptera > Acrididae > Schistocerca > Schistocerca piceifrons. Next base: position 67,660,412 of record NC_060142.1, read on the forward strand.
AATGCCAAAAATCAAGGATATTTTTCTCGCCAACAGCAAACAAGTAGTGAACTGCGTGTCCACAAATCCACTTCACCGACTTTATTTTGGTTTCTAACAAATCGATCTATGCGAAAGGGACACCAAAGTTATTGTCAAATTGCTCTTGGATAAAAGTGCCAGTGATATTCTTTTTCTAATCATTCATGGAGTGCAGCTTAATTAAATCAGGAGATTGTGAGGGAATTAGGTGTGAAAATGATACACTGAAAGTGGTAGATTATATTTACTATTCGATCAGCAAAGCAACTGACCTTCCAAAAACCACAGAGGATATAATATGCAGACTGCTAATACAAAGAAAAATGTTTCTGAAAAAGAAATATTTTAATATCTAATACGAGTGTAAGTGTTAGAAAGTCTTAAACGATAGTGTTTGTCTGGAATGTAATTTGATATGGAATTCAAACGTGGAAGATTGACAGTAAAGTCAAGAAGAGGATAACAGGTTTTGCGTTGAAGTGATACAATAGAGTGCTGAGCATTAGATAGGTAGGTCAGATAATAAATGAAAAGATACTGAATCGCAATGGAGAGAAGGCCTATGATTACATACATCGCAAGAGCCTGCTCAACTGTTTAAGGGAGTTTGGCATAGCAGAGAAACTCATCAATCTGATACAGATCTGTCTGAAAGAAACACGTGCAAAGGTGAAGATGGGAAACCGCGTAACTGAGGAGTTTGGAATTGTGACAGGACTCAGGCAAGGAGATGGGCTCTCCCCTATCCTGTTCAACTTTGTCCTCGAGAAGATCGTACGCGAGGCCTTCCAGGAGAACGAAGGGATTGAAATCGAAGGAAAGAGACTGGCATACTTAGCCTATGCAGACGACATTTATTTAGTCTCTAGGTCGGAAGAGGAGCCGGAGGAAATGGCCAAAGCAGGCCAGCAAATTTGGGCTAAACAGAGTCTGACTACAGTAGTGAGCTTCTAGTCAGTGTACTCGAAAGTTAGTGATGCAGTGGCTTTTACAAGATATAACAACGTACCTCGTTATGACGCGTGGTCATTGTCAGACTGCTGATCATCTACAATCACTGCAGGTTGGGGACTAGTCCTACAAGAGAGTGCAAGACTTCAAATACCTAAGGGCACTTTTCACTGAGGACTCGTCATGTCAAGCAGAGATCAATGCCATAATACAAGCAGGAAACCGATCTTACCACAGCCTAGCACAACTGCTTCGGCCCAGATATCTCTCTAGACAGTTCAGGATTCGACTGTACAAAACCCTGATCCAGCCTTTTGCTCTATATGGCTGTGAGACATGGAGTATCCGGAAACAGGACTTCCATAAGCTCCTTGTTTTTGAGAGAAAAGTGCTTCGGAAGATTTTCGGTCCAGTTCTGGACGCTACGGTCGCAGGTTCGAATCCTGCCTCGGGCATGGATGTGTGTGATGTCAGGTTAGTTAGGTTTAAGTAGTTCTAAGTTCTAGGGGACTGATGACCTAAGAAGTTTAGTCCCATAGTGCCCAGAGCCAGCCAGTTCTGAAAGCAGATACGGGGGAATGGGGGATCAGATACATCCAAGAGCCTGAGGAACTATACCAGCAGCCCAACATAGCAGGAACTGTCAAAGTCAAACGAATGCAATGGACCGGCCATGTGGCCCGGATGGAGGATCACAGATGGCCTCGGAAGCTCCTGGATTTCACACCTACAGGAAAGAGACCGCCAGGGAGTCCCAAGAAGCGTTGGAGGGATGGACTCCATGAAGATTTAAACCAAGTGTCAATACATGTGAACGGATGGCGGATAGCAGCAATGGACAGAATACAGTGGAGGAGGAAACTTGTAGATGCGTGCGGTCGACTGGGCCTGATCACGTAGTAGTGGTAATGGAGAGAAAAGAAATGTAAAGGCACAATGTAAGTAAGAAAAGGGATACCACACGTCCTGAGGGAGAGCTCAGTCTGGTAAAGGAGGCACGTGTCGTGAGCTGAAAATATTAACTGTCACCAGAGTCTGACTACAGTAGTGAGCTTCTAGTCAGTGTACTCGAAGGTTAGATCAGTGATGCAGTGGCTTTTACAAGATATAACAACGTGGAGAACTGCATTAACCCATCTTCGATCTGAATATGAAAACAAAAACAAACAATTTTTAAACAAATAAACGCAATTTTAATGGTACATCAAATATTATTGTCAATGAAAAATCTGGAATCGAATTTTTGAGGCACGAGTTTCCTTTTAGTTTTCTGCTATGTAGACACGATTAAATTTAAAAATACTGCTACATTTTAATGTCTTAGAGTCACGCCCTGTGTGTAGAGAATATATCATTATAAACGGAAGCAAACATGATAAAAATCGACTTATCGTTACTAGCTCACGCTGTTTACGACGACGGCAGACATTCAATGAAAATTTGTATTACTTTTGAGGTAGTGATGAGAATTATAAAAATCACAATTTTCTTTGGTAAATGAGAAAATAATAAGTGCAATATGGTTGATCATATTTGGATGCTTAGCGCGCAACAGTAGAAATGATTCGTTCTGTCAGCGAATTAGCGAACGCGTACGGTGTTTCCACTTCCGACAACCAGCGCTGTGACGGTACAAATCTCCACGTATCGATAAAACTCATATATTTGTTTATCGAGATGAAAAAGCACCCCGATACAAATGGATATCATGTTTGAACATCGATATTAACGTTTACACTTTTGCAGACGCAACGAAAGCAAATATTGGATGTTCATTTCCTGCTTTCATTGCGTTATTTATATTGCATTCCTAGTTGCGCTGCTCGTTTCAAAAATTCGTGTTGCGAGGAATTCCCCGTACGAGGCTACATTTTGGGTCTCATGGAATGCCTGTAATCTGTCTGCGTTAATTATAACAACATATTAGTTACACCGATTACAATTCCGCGATTACATTTGTTAATTAGTGATACTGATTTCAAAGAATCTGAAATACAGGATGTCCTAAAAGTAACGATTCATTTTCGCGTTAATATTTATGCAGTCGTTTCTTATTTCACAAGTTTTTGAGTTGATCTGTGTGCAAAAAGAATAACCATTATTTCCTAGAGGTTCCATGTTGGAACATCCGAGGGTGTGCGTGAGGTGTACTGAGAACCGATATCAAGCTCGTAGTCGACAAATTCAGACGAAGAGGAGTCGTGCTTAATGAGGAACGTTCAGGACGGCCATCGGCATCTGACAACACAGTTCGGAGCATTGAGAAGCCCATTGATAGGAGCCCACGGTCTTCCGTTCGTCGCCTTAGTCGTGAGTTGAACATTCCACGATCCACTGTCTGGCGTACTCTTCGTTTAATGCTGATGAAGATGTGATATCGCATCCAGGTAATGCACCATCAGGAGGAGGAAGGTTGTGTCGAATGTATGGAAATGTGTATGACCTGTTAGGAGGCCCTGGAAAATGTAAATCTTTTCGACAACCTCCTCTGCTCATATTTGGAGGGAGGAGGAGGATATTAGTGTTTAACGTCCCGTCGACAACGAGGTCATTAGAGACGGAGCGCAAGCTCGGGTGAGGGAAGGATGGGGAAGGAAATCGGCCGTGCCCTTTCAAAGGAACCATCCCGGCATTTGCCTGAAGCGATTTAGGGAAATCACGGAAAACCTAAATCAGGATGGCCGGAGACGGGATTGAACCGTCGTCCTCCCGAATGCGAGTCCAGTGTGCTAACCACTCCGCTCATATTTGGAACATTTCACAAATGTACTTTTGAGAACCGTCACAACTGCCAGATAAAAGCCGACAACAGCCCTCATGGGGGTGGAAAAATGGGAGAAAAAACCCGAAACTAAGCGTTAGGCTAGGGATGACCAAGATATTTAACGACCATTCTGTTTTGCAGAACAGGCGATAACGCGTACCACTTACCTTAACTTTCTTCAGCTTTTCCTGGAAACGCTAGTGGAGCCTGACGGAAATCTGAATTCCGTTGCGTACCAGGATTACGTGGATGGTGGACTGATACAGTTTCACTGCCTATGTGGCCTCAGAGGTCACCTGTCATTAAGTCCCATGTGTACATCATTCAAATCAGTACCGTGCGAAAGTTGCTAGATCGGTCTGTGGAGGCGGCATGACACCCAATCAAATACAGAACGTAATCTTGGCTACAGCGGAAAGGTGGTCTATCTGTGTGGCAAGCGGGACTGCCACGTTGAACTTTAATAATGTCTAATGCCTTGTACACTTAAAATAAATAAATACAGATGTGGTTTACATACACAGGCAAATAAATAATTGCAATACCAGAAAAAGAGCTTCATTACTGAGCAAGTAAATAAAGCGTTGGTCCACCTCTGGCCCTTATGCAAGCAGTTATTCGGCTTGGCTGCGCTTGATATTGTTAACTACTATTAAAATCAGTCTTGATCACAAATTTATACATTTTGGTGAGCGGTTTTGACCACGCCTGTGGTCATCTTCCGGTTCTAGGCGCTACAGTCTGCAACCGCGCGACCGCTGCGGTCGCAGGTTCGAATCCTGCCTCGGGCATGGGTGTGTGTGATGTCCTTAGGTTAGTCAGGTTTAAGTAGTTCTAATGGGACTGATGACCTCAGAAGTTAAGTCCCATAGTGCTCAGAGCCATTTGAACCATTTTGAACCACCAGAAGGAAACTCCTGCTCATACAGCATTTTGGTAATTCATTGTTTTACGAGGGTTATTCCAAAAGTAAGGTCCGATTCGCCGTAACTATTGAAATTTGGCGCCAATGACAAAACACGCATGCGCGCCGACTCCTGGCAAGCCTTGCGCGTCAAACGCCGCCATTCGCTTTGTTACTGTTGCTGAGTGTAGTTCACAGTGTCACTTTACAATGTTTAAGACAATTGATCAGCCCGCCGATTGTGAAGTAAGGGCAGTGATACGGTTTTTGTCTGCAAGAAACAATTCAGCGGCGGAAATCCATCGGCAGATTACTGAAGTGTACGGTCCTAACATAATGAGCGACAGTAAAGTGCGCAAGTGGGTGCCAGCTTTTAATGAAGGACGGGATAACGTGCACGATGAACCACGGTGTGGCCGACCATCAGTGATTTCAGACGATTTGGTCAATGCGGTTGACAAAAAAATTCGTGAAGATCGCCGATTCACTATTACAGACGTAGACATGCATTTTCCGAATGTGAGTAGAACAACTTTGTACAGAATTGTGTCTGAACATTTGAAGTTTCACAAATTGTGTCCCCGTTGGGTTCCCAGGCTGCTTACTGAGCCCCAACGAATGAAAAGAATGGCTTTTGCTCTTGATTTTTTGGATCGATATCATAAGGAAGGTGACAGTCTTTTAGACAATGTTGTCACAGGGGATGAGACATGGGTTTCTCACATCACTCCGGAGTCTAAACGTCAGTCAATGCAATGGCGTCACACGTCATCGCCAGTCAAGGTCAAGGCAAAGCAGACAATCTCAACACGTAAGGTTATGGCGACTGTGTTCTGGGATAGACGTGGAGTATTGTTAGTCGACTTTATGGAGAGAGGAACAACGATTAATAAAGCCGCCTACTGCGCTACCCTGACTAAACTTCGACGTGCAATCCAGAATAAGCGACGTGGTCTTTTGTCGTCTGGAATCTTGTTGTTGCATGACAATGCCAGACCCCACACTGCAAATGAAACGCAAGCTCTGATCAAGAAATTTGGATGGGAACAGATGGACCATCCTCCTTACAGTCCGGACCTGGCGCCAAGTGATTTCCACCTGTTCCGTTACTTAAAGGAGTTTCTCGGCGGCAAGCGCTTCGACACAGATGATGAAGTGAAAGAAGCAGTTAAGGACTGGTTATCGTCACAGGCGGCCGATTTCTATAACATGGGCATTCAAAAGCTTGTTGAACGATGTGACAAATGTTTAAATAAGTATGGAAGTTATGTAGAAAAATAGATAAAGATGTAAGGAATGTAAATAAAACAATTGTTTTGAAAAAACATTTTAGTTTTGATTTTTTTTTATAACCGGACCTTACTTTTGGAATAACCCTCGTATAACTTTAATGTATGTAGCCCTCTGATCAGACTTTGTATTTGACTTGTAGGTCTGAAGATGACCACAGATTTGGTCGAAACCGGTTACCAGAATAAATAAATTTGCGAACAAGACTGATTTTAATAGTAGCTATTAGTAATAACATTGATCACTGTCTGCTGCCACGATGTATTCAAAAGTAATTAGTGTTGTTGTATGTCCTCCTGAGGGAAATGGTGGCAGATCTGTCCAACTGGCGCGTTAGATCGTCCAGATCTTGCCGATACTACTCGAAAAGTTCTCAAGCGGTGAGAGATCTGGCGACCTTGCTGAGCAAGGTAGAGTTTGGCAAGCTCGAAGACAAGCACTCTCAACGTGTGCAGGAGGACATTATCTTGCTGAAATGCAAACCCAGGATGCCTTGCCATGAGAGTGAACAAAACGGGCCGTAGAATATCCTGTGCCGTAAAGGTGCCGCGAATGACAACCAAAGGGGACCTGGCTATGTAAAGAAATGGCACTATAGACCACCAGTGGTTGATGTCGGGCTGTATGGCGGGTAACAATCAGGCTGGTATTCCACCACTGTCCTGTGCTTCTCCTGACACGTCTTCGCTGGTCACTGAGGCTCAGTTTGTAACGGACTCACCACTGAAGACAATTCTACTCCCGTCAATGAGATTCCAGACGGAGTGTGACCGACACCACTGCAAACGGGCTTATTTAGAGAGGTCAGTGGTAGTCGACGCAAGGGACACCGTGGACTCAGCCCCCTTCCTGTAGGCCAACTATTAACGGTCATTATGGTCACTGAAGCACGAATTCACATGCTGTATTGATGATAATGACGAATAGGGGCATTGAGTGCCTCAAGTCATGCCGTCTCTCTATGTTGACCGCTTCCTTCTTGACGCTGTGTTTGGCCTTTGTTCACACACTTCCGAATAGTGGTATCGCATCTATTCAAATGTCGAGCGATCCGCAAATTGATCCAGGCGGCTTCTTTGAGCCCAAGTACGCGTCTCTCTCAAATGCTGACACCTGTGTATATTGGTCACGCGCCTGCCCGCGAGGCGTGGTTGGTGTCGACCTGTGTACCCGCAAACAAATTCACAAGGACTTTTTCTACTGCCGGCCGGAGTGGCCGAGCGGTTAAAGGCGCTACAGTCTGGAACCGCACGACCGCTACGGTCGCAGGTTCGAATCCTGCCTCGGGCATGGATGTGTGTGATGTCCTTAGGTTAGTTAGGTTTAAGTAGTTCTAAGTTGTAGGGCACTTATGACCACAGCAGTTGTCCCATAGTGCTCAGAGCCATTTGAACCACTTTACCTACTCATGTCAACAAATCCTTTTTAGCTGCGAGGTGAAATTGCGCTGCAACATCACCCATTCACCCATCGGTCGCCAAAGTTAACGATTTTTGCATTTTGAATATCAAATAGTCACCAGTTTGCATAACTCTTTCGTGCTGCGTCGTTTTATGTCTTAGAATATATCTTTTCTTATGTACAGGGGTGTCCAAAATTAAAACACCAAACCGCTACTTTCCCGTCCTGAATCTATTTCACGGTGTAGTGATATAGACTGTCCAAAGATGTCCGTACCATTGTGTTGTCCACAGTAGATGGCATTCCGGTCAACGGACGACTGTGCCAACGATGGCGTCATGGCACCTATAAAACGGGCCAATGTTTTTCTGGCAGTCCCACATCGACAGTCGCAGACGGTGCAATATGGTGCAGACAAGACGCCTAATACTCTCTGCGGTGGAGGGTCACAGGAAGAATGGAAACGGAACAGTCGCAAACTGATGTGGCCCGACGGATTAACTGGAATCCTGTTGTTTCTCGGATGTGGCCACAATTTATAGAGACCGAAACTGAATCCCCAAGACTAACACAGGGCCGAGCACGTGTGAGATTAGAAACAAACGAACGTAATTTGCCTGTAAGGGCACGACGGTACCGCCTTTGTCCTGCACGGCAACTGGCGTCTCACCGATGGACGTGTAGTATCGATGCAAATGCAGAACAGAAGGCTTCGGCAGAGTGGCCTTTATTCTCGGAGACGAGCTGTGTGTGTATCTCTGACGCGTCTTCAAAGAAGGGAACGTCTAGAGTGCAGTCGTCAACAAGTCACCTGGACAGTCAGTCAGTGGGCCAGTGCTCTCTTCACAGATAATTCCCAATTGGTCAGTACAGTAATTCACGGCAGATCCTCGTCTGGAGGGAACGTGGAACACTATTTCGGGACCCAAAAAATTGTGGAAACGGACCGATATCGAGGAGGATCCCTAATGACGTTGGCAGGGATTATTTTGTCCACTCGAACATCTCTTCATGAAACTGTACGGCTGATTCGGCAAGGTTTAACTGCTGTCAGATATCGTGACAAGATCTTGAGACCTCATTTGCGGGTGGTGCGAGGTGCTGCGGGGCTAGACTTCGTATTAACGGACGATAATGCTAACCTCATAGAGCATGCGTGGTTGTTCTCTTCATGGAAACTGAAGATATTCCACGCATGTCGTGGCCTGCTTGCTCCCTTGATTGGAATCCCATAGACCACGTCTGGAATGCACAAGAGAGATTGGCTGCATTGCGGCTGCACCAACCACTCTCCAACATTTGCGAGGAGCTCTGCAGGAAAAATGGGGCGTTATTGTCTCAACATCAGTTTGAGGACATCATTCCAGCATGCCCCGTCGTTATCAGACACGTAATGTCGCCATAGTTGGTCACATCCCATACTGAGCACATTAACCAGTTTTCGGCAATTGTGTGCAATTTCTTAGGTTGCAAAAAATGAAGAACGTTTTTGTCTACCGTTATGCATGTTGCAATTGTTTACATTCTGTATTCGTTACACTGTTTCTCCTTTACCATCTCCTGTTCGTACAGTTTGATGGCAAAATAAAGGCAAAATCTCAGTTTGTGTATATTCTATATTAAAGACATGTTTCACTGAAATCAAATGTTTCTTTTGGGGAAACAGTGTACTGTTAAAGGTGTGATGTGGACGCTGAGAAAGGTGTGCTCATACTGTCCGCAAATCCTCTTAAGGTGCCGTCATTGCTGTGCACAACGTATCCAGGTAATTAAGACGCACTCATATATCAGAAACCAACTAATGCACATATTACATACTAACAAATATACACATTACTGAAACTATTGTACATTTGTAAGTTAATGAGACGTCAATTTTCTTGCCTTACGGCATTTTTGTTTTGTTTTGTCGAAGTTGTAAAAGCAACATAACATAGAGTACACATGATGTAGCACATATCGTACAGCTGTAGGCTACAATTCGAATTGTTTTGAAACGCAGTTCCGTATTGCGTCGTAATGAGAAACATACAAGCGCTCGGTATGTCGGACCAGCTTTGTGATTCAATTGGGGATTTTCTTTCCTAACGATGAACAATAGCTTCCGACTGCAAACAGTATCTTGCACTAAGCATATGGTCGGATTTAAATTGGAACGTCGACATAAGATGAGTCATAGGCAGTGCAGATGCCAGACTGATTCATCAGAAGCTCGTTTAACAACCACGAATGGAGCACAGAGATGCTCATCTAACTTCAGTGGCAATTGCTGCAGGGGAAGTGATGTGACTCGCTGTGTGGTGAACCGCAGAAATACCAAGCGCGTACGTTCCTAGAAGAGTCGGACAAGACGTTGCTTCCCCCACTATGTGTCTCGTCATACGATCACACAGACAAGAACTAAAATTGTTGTAGTAGCATTTTATAATACTCACAAGCATGTGTTACTAATAGGAAGAGCTACAATAATTTTAATAGTAAATTATATTACAGCCAAACACGTGTAATTAAGCACGCAATGAACTCAGACGGGAAGACACGTAGGTGATTTACTGTTAACAACTTCACTAATTTATAAAAGAATTAATAGCGGGGAATACACAATTTGAACTACTCACAACAATTAGCCCATTGCAAAATTTATAAACCTGACACGGGGTCACACGTGGAGGTGATGCCATTTGAAATAAGCTACGTTGTTGGTATTGTCAAATATTTGGGGTATAGCTATAGTATTCCCTCCAAAATTTTCTGAAAACTGTTTGACATTCAACTACCGATGTTTTCAACGTTTTGTTATATAATGGACAATTTATGTACGAGTAGTTTCTCTACTCAGTTTCATAACAACGTGGTACTATACTTTAAAAATGTAGCTTATGAAGTTGTCTTTTCCCACAAGATACAGCAATGCACTGTTCTATTTCCACATAAAATATCTAATAAAATCAGTGCGTGCAGTAGTCATGTAGATAGGGAAAGGCTAAATCACTATAAAAAAAGGGTGGATGGCGGCATGAAACTAGTCAAAGGGCTTATAACATTATTTGTGCAAACTGATGACGTCAGGCTCAAAAATGGCTCGGAGCACTATAGGACTTAACTTCTGAGGTCATCAGTCCCCTAGAACTTAGAACTACTTAAACCTAACTAACCTAAGGACATCACACACATCCATGCCCGAGGCAGGATTCGAGCCTGCGACCGTAGCGCTCGCGCGGTTCCAAACTGTAGCGCCTAGAACCGCTTGGCCACCCCGGCCGGCCAATGACGTCAGGGAAGATAAAGAAGACAATTCTGATGAAGACGGACTACCAACACAGGAAAACAATCTGCCTGCTACAGAAGATAAACAAGAGGAACTCGTTAATATATAACGAATCCAAAAATGCATGATTACGAGAATGTCGACGATCTAGAGTTTTCAAAGAAATTAAGAAAGGCTTTCTTGTTAGAAGGTGATAGTGATAGCGAAGATTCCGACTTAAATGAAAATGACGAAATCAGTCAATCTGGTGATTCAGAAACGAAGCTTACTGAAAAACTCTGTCTAATAGAAATGAGAATACCAGATAATGAGAATATTTCGCGTGATAAATTGCCGAAACTGAACAGTAAGCAGGAAAAAGAAGTTAGTCAAGAGAAAATAAGTCCGTAAATGACGAGGCCTGTGAAGAATCAGTGATGTCAATACAGGACGCGGAAGACATAACGGATCCTAAGAAAAAGGAACCACTGGGCGAAATGATTAGTAAACAGCAGTAACTAAAGATCGTAAAGGATTTAGCGTTCGGAAGGAAGAAAGAACGACCCGACTTGGAATGTAGAGAAATGAATACCATTTCATGAGAAGATGTAATGGTAGACCAAAACTTATTGTGGGAGGAACCAGAGGACAAGGCAGTGAAAGTGATGAAACAAACCATAATCCCGATTGAGGTTCACGGTTACAAAATTAGAGCATTATTGGACGCTGGTTCCAAGATTAGTGCGATTTCTCAATTTTTCTACGATTACATCAAAGACAAGCCACGAACAGCAGTAATGTCAATATAGGGAATCTGAATAGTAGGCGCGACTAGAAGAAGAAGCAAACCGAATAAGATGCAAATTTGGTAGAATTTGTAATAAAGGGTCGTCCTTTTACACATGATTTTCTGGTGATTTCGGAACTTAGCAGCGGAATAATTATGGGCATAGATTATCTACAGAAACAACAGCTAGTCATCAGCTGCGCAAATTAAACTGTTAGTATCATGAGTGAGGAAGGGACTGTGAACATAGAGTTTGAAGAAATCAACAAAGACCTTGAACCAGAATTTCAGTCTATGATGATGGACACAAATACTAGTAATGACGATTTATCAGAATTGTTTGAAGGTTATCACATAAGAAGTATCAAAAGCTTAGACCAGATGTTAGAAGAATTTCGTAAAATTGTCACTGATATACCATATTTGGATCCAGTGCAGAAAAACGACTTACTGAAAATATTGGATCAAAATTACAGCGCGTTTTGAGACACTCCTGGTAGAGTGAAAGATATTGAGTATCACATGGAAATTCTTCCATATAAACCGTTTTTCGTTTACCCATATCTGGTACCAACAGCGGAAAAACAGGCCGTTCAAGCCGAAATTGACAAGATGATTGAATGGGGGGTTATAGAACGTAGCAACAGTGAATACAATAATCCCCTAATTATTGTAAGTAAGAAGGATGGTGGGGTACGAGTGGTAATTGATGCCAGGACTTTAAACAAGATAATGAAGAGGGAAACAGGTCGTCCTGAGTCATTATAGGAAATGTTGCAAAGGTTCTATGATATCAAATATTTATCTAGCTTAGACCTGACGACTGGATACTGGCAAATCGTATGCCGATTAAAGAACATACACAGGTTTAGTTTTTGCTGGAAAGTGTTATCATTGCAACGTGGTACCATTTCGTTTAAATATATCTGTTTCTGTGTTCATACGTGCTTTGGATTAGGAAGGGAACTAAGCAGTAGACTCACAATTTATGTGGAAGAATTGTTGATAGCTACTGAAGAATGGAGCGAACATGGAAATTTATTGGAACAGTTATTTGTTGCATTACAGAAAGGAGGAATGAAATTGAAGTTTAGAAAAGAAAAGAAATCACATTTTTTGACATATTATTACCACAGAAGGGATAGAGAAGGAAACTGAGAGGCTAAAAGCAATCGAAAGGGGTCCCCCTCCAAACAACAGGAAACAGCTAAGAGCTTATTTAGGATTACGTGCGTTTTATAGAAAATTTGTAAAAGGGCAAGCATTTAACAGTCAACCGTGAAATAATTTGTTACGAAAGGATAATGCATTAGTTTGGACTGCTGAATGCCAAAGGGATTTTGAACAAATAAAAAGGAAATCTCTTACAGATAACTTATTACATCATGTTTACTTGTCATTGCCATTCCACACGAGCACAGATAGCAGCCATGGACCTATATGGGCTCCTACCTAAAATCGCTGGGAATTTCACCTGCATTCTAGTTATTTTAGATGTATTTTCAAAATTTGTTATACTGTATCCAATCAGGAAAGCCACAACCAAAACAGTTTTATATTTTAATGAGATATGAATACCAAGGAGAGTTTTATGTGACAATGGTTCGCAACTTACTGTAAAATTATGATTAGAAGGAATGGAGCCAAAAGGAATACAAGTAACACACAACTCAGCCAACCATCCATCTAGTAGTCCAGTAGTACTATGCGAGAATTAGGAAGACTATGCAGGACATTCTGTTACAAAAACCATAGAACTTGGTGCAAATTTATTCCAAAATTTGAAGTAATCATAAATTCATTACAACATGAAACCACTGGTTTCACACCTGAAGAAATTATGTTAGGCCATTAAACTAAATGTTTGATAGAAGATGTGTAGGATACCCACCCAATAAAGAAACAGATTTGGTAAAAAAAAAAGGAAATGGTGAGAGAATTAAGTAAACGAAAAGCAAAAGCAAGAGGCAAAAGGCACAAAGAAAAGGTAAAAATTTCGAAATTTAACATTGGTGAATTAGTACTTGTAAAAGCTCACGAAAACTTCAGCGAGTTAAATCACAAGATTTCATAATTTAAATACATTTACTATGGTCCTTTTGAAATTCAAGGAATACCACACCCTACTGAATACTTTCTGGTTCATCCTAAGTCCAGAAAATCGCCAACAACTATAAACATTGTTGACCCAAAGAAGTATGTAGCAAGAAATATGTAAAAATTTGTAACTATTATTATTTCCCATGTCTGTATTATGTATAAATTTTATTGCAACCACATAAATATCTGTTAAGTTTCAGGCTTTGAGATATTTTTGTATAAATGTGCAGTGATGGAAAATTAAAACAAATGTGTCACTTACAGGACAGTCATGTGAAATAATGCAGCTGAAGTGGCATAACAAACCCATGGTTTTTGGAGAAAAAGATAAGTCAAAAATTATGTAAAAATAAATAGGGCAGCGTACAAGGAAGAAGGCACAAAGTATTCTTAAAGAAAATATAAAATGGACTGCTTTTGATCTCATAAGGAGGTAGCCAAAAGTAATGTATGCTATAGGCTCACAGGAACGAAGGACTGCCATAATATCCATACTGAAGTCAGTAAGTTGTTTTGGTAGAGTGTAGTAATTTTGTACTGTTAATGTTAAAATGTTTATGAATAAAATGTGTTTTTATGATGTAACTTGTAACAGACTTACGTATATAGTGTTTGTTCAGGAGGACAATGCTTTAATGTAAATGAACCAGTGAAACCTATTACCTTTGAGTATTGCGATCATGCTTACCTGTAGGGACACACAAATGAAACAAGAGCATATATAATACTATTTGTTTATGGTTCATTAAATTTTTATATTTCTTTGCTTTAAAATTTTCGTATATTGGTACTATATTTTCTGTAGATTTAAAGTAAAGTGTGCGACACTGGAGTTTGAAGTTCTTCGCATTGTATGTGAGTAATGTATGTAAAATGCTGTGTAAATTGTTTATTACGTTAAATAACTTTCTGGTGACATTTTGTATTTAAAAATGTTTGTGTGTATAAATTCTTCATGTTGATGTAAATTTCACAATTTAAGAAACGGTCACGCTTAGGAACAATGTAAGAAATAAGTGTTATGTAAAAACTAGTGTGCTTTTGTTTGAAACGTAAGTGGCTCTGGGGAGTGGAAAAGATGGCAAGGGCGAATTGGCTCGCTACCTAGAGCTAGCGCGTGGAGTGAGTCACACAGTCTGTAGGCTGAAGTGGTTGAGGCAAAACCTTTGTGGAGCAGGAGAAGCTTTGCCTGCAAATTTGCACAGCAATACCTCAGATGAAGACTACAAACGCCTTACAGCATATCTGTGAGTTATTGACCTACTGTGTGTAAAACTGAACGACGCCGAGAAAAATTGAGCCCATACAGTAAGATACCTGCAGGCCGTACTGTGGGTAGTGTAACCGTTATAATTGTTCGCCACATCCAAACCTACAGCCACCAGATAACAATATTTTAGTATTTTTACTTTTGTACAGCGTGAACCATTAATTTAAACTGTGTTTTAGTAATCATTTAGGAACCTTAAAGAAACTGGTTCACGCTGTTATTTCATCCTAATGATACACCTATCCTGGTATTTGATTAATCCGAGTATCCTCTTTTACAGACTTATGAAGTGCCAAATAAATATAATAATATATTATATACAGGGTGAGTCACCTAACGTTACCGCTGGATATATTTCGTAAACCACATCAAATACTGACGAACCGATTCCACAGACCGAACGTGAGGAGAGGGGCTAGTGTAATTGTTTAATATAAAACATACAAAAATGCATGGAAGTATGTTTCTTAACACAAACCTACTTTCTTTTAAATGGAACCACGTTAGTTTTGTTAGCACATCTGAACATATACTCAAATACGTAATCAGTGCCGTTTGTTGCATTGTAAAATGTTAATTCATCCGGAGATACTGTAACCTAAAGTTGACGCTTGAAATCTCCGACGTTCAGTTGCGTGTTGTAACAAACACGGGCCACGGTCGGCGAGCAGCATCTGCAGGGATATGTTTACGATGACGACCGTGTTTACGATTGTGGCTGTAGTGCACTGTTGTGGTTCGGTTTAGCTGTCGCAGTGTCCGCATGTAGCGCTTGCTACTATGGTTATTCTGCATTCGTCTCCGCACGCAGACCAAATGTAGTACACCGTGTTACCAAACGTCTGTGATAGTGTAGTGTTGTAGGAACTGTGACCATGGTGTATTCGAACTCTGAAATCGCGGAGATGATACTCATCAATGGTGAGTGTCGACGAAATGCAGCTGAAGCCTGCAGGGTGTCTGCAGAACGGTACCCGGACAGAGAGCATCCAACATGCCGCCTATTGCAAAACATCTACTGCCAACTATATGCAACAGGTATGGTTAGCTGCTGTTGCCATGAACCCACACATGAGTACACGGGACATTGCGAGAGCCGGTGGACTGAGTCAAAGTAGTGTCATGCGCCTACTGCATCGTCACCGCTTTCACCCGTTTCATGTGTCGCTACATCAGCAATTACATGGCGATGACTTTAATCATCGAGTGCAATTCTGTCAATGGGCATTAACAGAGTATGCGTTGCAGTTCTACCTGTTTACCGATGAAGCAGGTTTCACAAACGACGGGGCAGTGAATCTACGGAACATGCATTACTGGTCCGTGGACAATCCTCGCTGGCTTAGACAGGTAGAGCGACAGCGACCGTGGACTGTAAATGTATGGTGAGGAATCATTGGCGACCACCTCATTGCACCTCACATCATTGCAGGGGCCCAAATAGCTGCAACATACATCGCATTTCTACAGAATGATCTGCCAACGTTGCTCGAAAATGTCCCACTGGAAACGCGTCGACGTATGTGGTATCAGCATGATGGTACATCTGCACATTCCGCAATTAACACTAGGCTGACCCTTGACAGGATGTCCGACGGGCGTTTCATAGGACATGGAGGACGCATAAATTGGCCAGCCCGTTCTCCTGATCTTACACTTCTGGACTTCTTTCTAAGGGGTACGTTAAAGGAGAATGTGTACCGTGATGTGCCTACAACCCCAGAGGATATGGAACACCGTATTGTGGCAGCCTGTGGCGACATTACACCAGATGTGCTGCGGCGTGTACGACATTCATTACGCCAGAGATTGCAATTGTGTGCAGCAAATGATGGCCACCACATTGAACATCTATTGCCCTGACATGTCGGGACACACTCTATTCCACTCCGTAATTGAAAACGGAAACCACGTGTGTACGTGTACCTCACGCCTCATGGTAATGTACATGTGCGTCAGTGTAAAAGGCCAATAAAAAGGTGCTAGCATGTGGACGTAATGTGCTGTTCCAGTCTCTTCTGTACCTCAGGTCCATCACCGTTCCCTTTGGATCCCTACGTAATTCGGTGCTCTCCGATACACACGATCGAACAGCGGAGGAGTGGTACTCAAGCGTCAACTTTAGGTTACAATATCTCCGGATGTAATTAACATTTTACAATGCAACAAACGGCACTGATTATGTATTTGTTTATATGTTCAGATGTGCTAGCAAATCTAACGGGGTTCTATTTTAAAAAAACGTAGGTTTGTGTTAAAAAACATACTTCCGTGCATTTTTTATGGTTTGTATTAACCAGTTACACTAGCCCCTCTCCTCACGTTCGGTCTGTGGAATCGATTCGTCAGTATTTGATGTGGTTTACGAAATATATCCAGCGGTAATGTTAGGTGACTCACCCTGTATATAATGTATAAGATAATATATAATAAAAAAGTTTTCTTAACTATTGCAAAGTGTTATAGTAAAAGTTAGCTTACGGAAAATTCAGAGTGAAGCCAAGTTTCTAGAATCTGTAAACTGTTAAATTACTAAATAGAATTAGTTCAATGAGTAATAGCTTTTGAAAGTAAATTCCAGTAAGAAAAAGGTTTCCTTGAAGTGAAATGTTCAGTATATAAAGTGTGTGCTTTGGTATCTAAGTTGTCATGTTGTCATTGTACAGCAGTCAGATTGCGTTGGGCTTGTATATTGTGGGTAATAAATGAATAGGTCAAGTCTGAGTTGTCATTGTCAGGGAAAATTCCGTAGGTCGGTGTTGAAATGATAAAAATAAGTAACGACACAGAACGTTCAGTTTCACTCAGTAGTTTCACTTACACAAAGAAGTTTCATGTGTTTCGAAACTCTCATTCATTCAGTTCACGACTGAAAAAGAGCATTTTTCGACCAACGAGCTCCGTTAGGCGGAACACATCTATGACACTTTTATAGTGTGATTGACTGACTTAATTACTTTGTCGTTTGTGAGTTAGAGAAAAGTAGAGATGGTTCTGTAAATATCGGTTTTGGCGTGGAAGATGGTAAATAACATTCCGGTTCCTATGAGATGTATCTGCACGTCAACTGATTTTCCCGGACAGTTCGACAAGTCAGCTTGCACATATGCATATTTTTGATGAATCCCGTGTATGATCAGATCCAGTAAGTATATAAGCCATAAAAAGCGTAGCCAAAATGAAATTAACACCGTACCTGACGACCCAAAACGTGACTTGAAGCCACGACTGTAATCCTGAGACTTTTCCTAGATATTTCACACCCGCGTGGAGAGGCGTTAGTGGACATTTCGTCCAGCCTGTACAAAGAAAGAGTACAGTGAGCTGATACAAAATCGAATTGCAGATTCATACAGATTGGAAAATTACAAATCCAATGACTGCAATCACTGGTCGACTGTATGCATATAAATTGAGTTGAAAAACTTAATATGTAAATTTCTCATTCTTCTTTCAAAAGGCTGAGTCTTGTCTCTGCAACCGCAAGTTACGCGCTTCAGCAGTCCACTTCAACTCACTGTTACAGAAGTTTAGGACCATGGGATGATAATTACGATACCTTGCAAGTAAATTATTTATGGAAATTCCCATGATCGTGTGGACAGTTGAAGGAAAAAAGAGACGTTTCTTTCAAATTAGCAAGCTTTGCGCTCACGATAGATCTGCTCGAGTAGCGCCACTTCAGAATGGACAACCTAAGGCCTGCAAGTCACTGCCACGCCATCGAACAGAAACCAGTGATAGAGGCCAGCGCAGCCTTCTACGTTCGGTTGACTGCACTGACTATTTTTAGGTAGCGGAGGCTCACCAAGTAGAAAGTAAAACTAATGGAGGCACGCTCTACAACCAAAACACAATACTACAGCACATTAAACGCAAGCTATCATATTGTAAATGGAAAATGTTCATTAATGTCAATGTAATATTCCTCGTCGTCAGACTTCGTTGAATATTTCCCAGCGTAAATTGCAGAGGTGCTGATGATGCTCTGCTAGAATTAGAGAGCGAAACCGGTCAATAAAACATGCTAAGTGTGACTTCTGGTTTTCCTGGAAAACTTAACTTGTATATGCTGCACTAAGTTTTGTGTTATTCTTTTACAAATTCATGTCCGCTTGGAGTATAGGGAATTAATATGGACAATCGTCACTGTGGACTGGTGCTGTCTAACTTTGTGAAAGTTGCCTCGCATTTATTTTGTGTTTCTGGTTCAGCGCACACTTTCTTTCTGTCTGTTAGGTCGTCGGCACACGGACCATGCAGCCGAACGTTGAGCGTTGAGCGTGCCGAGTTTCTGACATAGTGCGGAATAGCACGTTCGGGAGAGATATTCTGTGTGGTGTCACCGCCAGACACCACACTTGCTAGGTGGTAGCTTTAAATCGGCAGCGGTCCATTAGTACATGTCGGACCCGCGTGTCGCCACTTTCAGTGATAGCAGAACGAGCGCCACCACACGGCAGGTCTAGAGAGACGTACTAGCACTCGCCCCAGTTGTACGGACGACGTAGCTAGCGATGCACACTGACGAAGCCTCGCTCATTTGCAGAGCAGATAGTTAGAATAGCCTTCAGCTAAGTCAATGGCTACGACCTAGCAAGGCGCCATTAGCCTTAGATAGCTTGTATCTAAAGAGTCTCACTTGTATCGCCACAATCTCCAGATATACAAATGATGGATTAAAGTTAAGTATTCCAGAAGCTAGGTACTTTTCTTTATAGCATTCATTACGTATCCTGTTTCAGACCTCAATCCATCCTTCGTGAGTTAGCGCGTGCATCTTGGCCGCCTCTTTCAATTAGTGTGCGTAGTGTTGGCAAGTCTGCCGACACTACATTTTTGGCGACGAGTCAAAAAAGGGTCTTGTTCTTTATACTTGCTTACATTTCATTGTGTCATGGCTTCTCCAGATGTACTGTCCGAATTTTATCGCTTGCAGAATCAGCAGACGCAGGCGTTATTGGATGCCCTTGGACAGCTCGTCCAGGGTCAACGTGCACTGCAAAACGATGCGGCCGCCGCCACTTCATCGCTCCCGCACCCACACCATGCAGTTGCACCCCCATTTCGACCGTATGATGCGGCGATGGAAACATGGACGGAGTGGTCACGCCAATTTGGATTCCATCTCGCCGCCTACAGAATTCAAGGTAACGAGCGGCAGCCTTTTTTATTGGCCTGTGTAGGGGTGCAAACGTACCGTGTGATAGTGAAATTATTTCCCCGACGCGACGTAGCAACTCTGTCCTACGAAGAAATTTTGTCGGTGTTAGATGCCTATTTCCAAGAAACAATAAATGTCGTTGCAAAAAGGTATACGTTCTTTCGTACAAAACGTATGGCCGGTCAGACTAATAGGGAGTGGGTTGCAACCTTGCAAGGCCTGACTAGGGATTGTGCTTTTGAGTGTGAATGTGGACTTCCTTATTCAGATACAATGGTACGTGATGCAATTGCACAGAACGTTTCTGATGTTCGTATACGGGAACAGATTTTGAAACTCGTTAATCCCTCCCTTCAACAAGTGATAGACATATTAGATAGGCAAGACACACTTGACTTTGCACAGGAATCATTTGAAACTTCGCCAGCCGTGTGTCACATTAACCGGCCCGCCGGGCGCGCTGCACGGAACGATAAACAGCCCTCGCGCTCGTCCGCGCAGCTGCCGCCTAGCTCTCCACGTGTGCCGCGTCAGCGAGCAAATGCAGTGAAATCATGCCCACGGTGTGCGACTAGACATTCGCGTGAACATTGCCCGTCACGCCAAGCTATTTGATTTTACTTTAATAAGAAAGGACATGTTCAAAGTGTTTGCCAGAAAAAGCTTCGAACAGACAATCACAACCATTCCAGGCCCTTTGCTTCGCGCCGGAATCGAACCATGGACAATCAGGCTCGTGAACCTTCGCCCATGGACATTCATGTAGTTAATTCCACTCCGCCCAGTGCCACTTTCTCTAACAGTGACTGTGTTCGTCCCACAAAACGTGTGCGTCGACGTCGACGGAAATCCCGTCGGGTCGCAAGTGCTTCTGTACCTGTATCAGTTCAAATTGCACGAGACAGTCGCTCTTGTCGTCAGCAGGACAATAAACTTTTTGTAGACTTGGACTTTGAAGGCAAAGTGATACCATTCCAGCTCGATACCGGAGCTGCAGTTTCATTGATCAATCACAACACGTGCAAACAACTGGGCAAACCTCCGTTGCGTGCCGCAAATGTTAAGCTAACTACATATTCAGGACAGCATATCCCTGTGTTAGGACAGTGCACTCTTCTTGCAACATACAAGGGACAAACAAAACTCGTCATTTTACGTTCTCGTTCTTCTACTGCAGTGAACTGGTTTGGTTTAGATTTATTTCTGTTGTTTAACATGTCTATAGTCAATCAGGTCCTATCAGTGAACCAGACTGTGCCTTCAGCCAGCGTTTCTCGTCTATGCAAAGAATTTGCAGACATTTTTGCACTGGGCCTTGGTTGCGCTAAGAACTATGAAGCACATTTGGAACTGAAAGTAAACGCGCAACCGAAATTTTTCAGAGCGCGCAATGTTCCCCACGCATTGCGTGATGAGGTCGCAAGAACATTAAACGAATTAGAATCACAAGGTGTGATTGAACGTGCGCAATGCCTCTTCTCTTTCATCTCTGCTTCATCGCTTACGCCGTACAGGTGTTCCGTTCGTCTGGACGACGGAATGCGAACGCGCCTTTCGCCAGTTGAAATCGGCGTTGTTTTCTAATACTTGCCTTACGCCATTCGATCCCCAGAAACCCCTTTTGTTGATGGTAGATGCATCGGATTTCGGGATCGGTGCTGTGCTTGCGCACAAAGATGGATCGCATGATCGCCCTATTGCCTTTGCGTCAAAATTGCTCACGTCTGTGCAAAGAAATTATTCACAGATAGAGAAAGAAGGTTTGGCTCTCGTATTTGGTGTTACAATGTTTCACGATTTCTTGTATGGTCGTCACTTTACCGTCATCACAGACCACAAACCTTTGACATCGCTTTTTCATCCGAACAAGCCTGTACCTCCACGTACAGCGCAGAAATTCATTCACTGGTCTATTTTCCTCTCGCAGTACCACTACGATATCTTGTATCGGTCCACTGCTAAGCACGGCAACGCCGATACGTTGTCCCGTTTGCCTGTTGCTGAGGATAAAGCATTCGATTCTTCCAAACTTGCTTGCATGTTCATTGATGCGGAAACCGATGACGTGGTCGAATCGTTTCCGATTGATTTTCGTCGTGTAGCTACAGCCACAGCTGCTGACCCTGTCCTTGCTACCGTTTTGCGTTTTGTTGCTACGCAATGGCCCTTGTCAAAGTCACGGATCGAGGGTCCGCTGGTTCGCCGATTTTTTGCTCACAAGGAGAGACTTTTTGTACGACGTGGTGTTTTGTTGTTGCGTTCTGATAATGATCAGTCCAGAGTCGTGGTCCCATGTTCGTTACAGTCCTCTGTCTTACGGCTTCTCCATCAAGGACATTGGGGTATAGTGCGAACGAAACAACTTGCTCGTCAGCACTGTACTTGGTTCGGCATCGATGCTGCGATTACGAATATGTGCTCTTCTTGCATGGCGTGTGCCGAGCAACAATCCGCTCCACCGCGGAAATTCTTTGCATGGCCGAAAGCCACTTCCCCTTGGCAACGCTTGCACATCGATTTTGCTGGTCCATTCTGGAATGCTCGATGGTTGGTTGTTGTCGATTCTTTCAGTAATTTCCCTTTTGTTGTCCGGATGTCTTCCACGACGTCATCTGCCACCATCCAAGCGTTATCTGCTATCTTTTGCATTGACGGCCTTCCACAGACAATTGTTTCCGACAATGGCCCACAATTCATGTCCACAGAATTTCAGCCATTCTGCACGGCCAATGGTATTCAACATCTGACATCCGCGCCGTTTTCGCCTGAGTCAAACGGTGCCGCTGAAAGATTGGTCCGGACTTTCAAATCACAGATGTTGAAGTTGAAAGAGTCGCATTCTCGGGAGGACGCGTTGTTGCTCTTTTTGTCCTCGTATCGCTCTCAGCCCCGAGATGGTCGCTCGCCGGCTGAGTTGCTCCACGGTCGTCCTCATCGAACCTTGATGACTTCGCTGCATCCGCCGCATCATGTTCCTGTGCAGCGGCAGACTCCTGCTTTTGCTCCAGGCGACGTTGTATTCTATCGCAACTATCGCGGTTCACGGCGTTGGCTCGCAGGGCGCATCCTTCGCTGCCTCGGCCGCGCGATGTATTTGGTTTTGGGGGCCTCTGGTGAGGTGCGTCGGCATCTCAATCAGCTGCGCCTCTGTCGTCGCACGGGTTCTGCCGCTCCCCGTCTGCTTTCAGCGACGGTGCCGTCCGGTCAGCGCCCTGGGGACCCATCTACTGGCTCGCCTCATCCTCAGGTGTTACCGACGCTGACTTCCATTTTGCCCCATGGCGACGCGCCGCCGCCTCCGCCCATTCTCCCGCCGGCGACGCCCGCAGTGGACGCTTCGCTGCAGCCGCCGGGCGCCTCCCTGGGTCACGCGCCGCTATTTTCTTCCCGTGACCAGTTGTCCTCCGATATGGAACTCTTGCCCGCGCCGGACCATATGTCGTCTTCGCCTGTCGGGTGCCCCGGCCCGATGGAGGTCGACCCTTCGGTCCCTCCTGTCTCTCTGCGGGCACATACACCGCACGTTGTCGTGCACCCTGGAGCAGGTTTTCGGCCGTTTTCTAGTTCCCCTCGGGCCGAATGGCAGGTAGCGGGTGGCACAGCCTCGCCTGTTGTTAGGCTCCCCACCTCGTCGCATACGTCAACATGGGGTCCTCCCCACGGCAGGCGGAAGCCTTATGCCACAACCGTGCGCCGATTTGCGGGGGAGGAATGTGGTGTCACCGCCAGACACCACACTTGCTAGATGGTAGCTTTAAATCGGCAGCGGTCCATTAGTACATGTCGGCCCCGCGTGTCGCCACTTTCAGTGATAGCAGACCGAGCGCCACCACACGGCAGGTCTAGAGAGACGTACTAGCACTCGCCCCAGTTGTACGGACGACGTAGCTAGCGATGCACACTGACGAAGCCTCGCTCATTTGCAGAGCAGATAGTTAGAATAGCCTTCAGCTAAGTCAATGGCTACGACCTAGCAAGGCGCCATTAGCCTTAGATAGCTTGTATCTAAAGAGTCTCACTTGTATCGCCACAATCTCCAGATATACAAATGACGGATTAAAGTTAAGTATTCCAGAAGCTAGGTACTTTTCTTTATAGCATTCATTACGTATCCTGTTTCAGACCTCAATCCATCCTTCGTGAGTTAGCGCGTGCATCTTGGCCGCCTCTTTCAATTAGTGTGCGTAGTGTTGGCAAGTCTGCCGACACTACATTCTGAGCGTGCGTTTGAGCGTTGGCCAATGAGATGGCACAACGCCACATGCGTCACACGCACGCCGTCTCCCTTCAGCACAGAGTTGAGAGGCGCCATATTGGCATCCATTTCAAGCCCATATGTATATATGCCGTTTCTGGGCACCAGCAAATTGAGAATCACTGGAAAACCCGTTGTTAACTGCATGATTCATTCCAATCAAATAATGAGAAACATCATATTCGTGGCAAAAGAATTATTGTAACTTGCGTATTATGGGAATAGGCTATTTGAAGGCAGCGACACACTGAAGATCCACCCAAAACGCATTGTTCTTGGTACAATTTGTTTTAATTAAATTTCCATTAGTAACATATCTACGAGTAAGGTTTCCAGCAAATACTAATGTCCTACCAGAATGAGATTTTCACTCTGCAGCGGAGTGTGCGCTGATATGAAACTTACTGGCAGATTAAAACTGTGTGCCGGACCGAGACTCGATCTCGGGACCTTTCTCTTTCGCGGGCAAGTGTTCTACCGACTGAGCTACCCAACCACGACTCACGCCCCGTCCTCACAGCTTCACTTCTGCCAGTACCTCGTCTCCTACCTTCCAAAGTTTACAGAAGCTCCTGTAAAGTTTTGGAAGGTAGGAGACGAGGTACTGGCAGAAGTAAAGCTGTGAGGACGGGGCGTGGGTCGTGGTTGGGTAGCTCAGTCGGTATGCCAAAACGGTAGCTCAGCGTGTTCGGTCAGAGGGTTAGCTGCCTTCTACAATAAAAAAACTGAGTTAATCGGTCAACAACGAACTTAAACGGATGTCTTAAGAGGTCCGCCCAGAGCAGATGCAACGAACGAAAGCGAACAAAATGAGACTTAAAAAAAAAAGTCGGTAGAGCACTTGCCCGCGAAAGGCAAAGGTCCCGAGTTCGAGTCTCGGTCCGGCACACTGTTTTAATCTGCCAGGAAGTTTCACTAATATCCTACGATTGAGCGTTAATCAGATGTTGATGGTTTAGCGAAGTCAGTAGTGTCACAGATCCACATGAAGTAGCATGTTTGGGTAGTGATTCACGACTCAACATTTCCCAATTTTTTCCTAACATTAACGTTTTTATTAGGTTCTGATACTTTATTACTAGTTTAATATAAGTATATACTATAACATTTGATGTTATGTAAATATAAGTTCACCGTTTTTTGAAGGGTCACTTTCTTCGATTGGCTTAATCTACAGGACAGCTTGCGTTACTTGTATAAATATGTTTTGCTCCTTTTTCTTTTACGCTTCGTAATTCACATGTTACAAAGATTCTGCTACTGGGTAGGAACAGTAATCAAATAAGGCTGACCTTGGGGTTTTACTAAAATGTGGGAATGACGAAATAATGTTTACCTTATGTGGAGAAGTATTGCAAATTTGTATCGCACTGTTTGTAATGGAACTTTTATAAGCCCGTGTCCTTATTGATTGGACGTGGTACTTTCCTTTTCGTGGACGATGGAGCAAATGTGCGTTTTAATAGAGCTAACGTGGGAATTTTACGCGCGCCCTTTCGTAAACAGTGTGATTTACGAACTAGAAACATCCCGCAACTGCCGCTGGAGTGATCGCGTATACCATGTTGGGGCCCACGTAGCGTGTGCATAAGTCGCATCGTTCCTGAGCGTTCAGCAGAACGTTGAACTTGGCACGCTCAACGTAGACGTTCTACAGCGCGGCCCGTGTGCCGGCGGCTTTACTTGTTTGTGGCTTTCCCACCTGTTCTTAAAACTGCCACACTGTTCGGCTGAAACACATTCTGTGGGTTCCGTTCTCCGATGCCACCAGGTCAAGTAAGCTATCATTTGGCCGGAGATAGGGGAATGAAGCTACAGTTATAGAAGTAAGTCTAACAATATTCTACCGTTTGATTTTGCTCTTTGACATAATTTTATTGAAACTAACGTATCTACCCTTCATTTTATACACTCTTTTCAAGTTGAAGACTTAGTGCCGAGACTGTATATATAAAAAACAACCAAGCCAGGAACACTCCCTTGAGTCGAAGCCGCGACCTCTACCTTACGAAATAGCAGGTTGTGTTGCTCAAGTGCTCGGGTAACACCTCAACACACACACACACAGAGAGAGAGAGAGAGAGAGAGAGAGAGAGAGAGAGAGGGGGGGGGGGGGGGGGAGAGAGAGAGAGAGAGCTACCGGTATTCACAAGCAGGTGTAGACAACCGCACGCAGTAATACGTTACGGTGAGGAAAGCTCGTGGGGCAGAGGTGTGGACCGAGTTGGCGCTGCCTCTCGTAGCGGATCGCCTCACAAGGTGGTCGGCCGACTGCTTAGTTACGCAGCGGACTGCGACGTCAGTGACAAAACACTGCCGCGGCATGGCTCGTTAACTGCCGCTGCTGCGAATTACTTGGACAGAATTCCAATACGAGGAGTTCGTGACGGATGTCCGTGGAGCAGTAGCAGAACGCCCCACACCTACTTCCGCCCGCCCTCTGCAGCCATCTACTCTGTCTGTCCGCCTGTTGGAAATGCCGCATCATTAGCGGCAGGTACGCACTCGCTTGCTGCAGATAGACGAACGTCACAGCGGTAAAGACTCGTGCCTGCGAGAGAGAGAGAGAGAGAGAGAGAGAGAGAGAGAGAGAGAGAGAGCTCTTCAATGTTGTGTGGACTGTTTCCTCGGCTGTTTAGCGTGAGAAATCGAGGAACGGTTATTATAACTTCTTGACAACACCGAAACTGCTACAAATGGGGGCACCACATCAGTTACCGAAAACTGGCAAAATACTATTATGCAGTCAGCACTACAACTGAAGCAACGACCGACGCGATGCTAGAACCACCTCCTGCCGCGTATCCTACAGCAGGGGTGGCCAAGATTTCGGCTCGCGAGCCATACCCGGGCCCGAACGCTAATGTGCTCAGCCTCGCTTCACATTTCTCTCACGTTCACGCTGAGCTCTGTCTGAGCGAGATTGGGAGGAGGGGGGGATTACGCAAAACAGCGAATGCGCCTCATTTAAATGGCAGTATGAATTGCTTTTATATTTAACAATTGTCAGCAACATAAACCAGAAAAAAAGAAGTTTTCAGTACTAGTTACTTATTATTGGCATCCTGAAGGCATAATACACTACCGGCCATTAAAATTGCTACACCAAGAAGAAATGCAGATGATAAACGGGTATTCATTGGACAAATATATTATACTAGAACTAACATGTGATTACATTTTTACGCAAATTGGGCGTATAGATCCTGAGAAATCAGTACCCAGAACAACCACCTCTGGCCGTAATAACGGCCTTGAAGCGCCTGGGCGTTGAGTCAAACAGAGCTTCGATGGCGTCAAACAGAGCCCATACAGCTTCAACACGATACCACAGTTCATCAAGAGTAGTGACTAGCGTATTATGACGAGCCAGTTGCTCGGCCACAGTTGACCAGATGTTTTCGATTGATGAGAGATCTGGAGAACGTGCTGACCAGGGCAGCAGTTGAACATTTTCTGTATCCAGAAAGGCCCGTACATGACCTGCAACATGCGGTCGTGCATTATTCTGCTGAAATGTAGCTTATCGCAGGGATCGAATGAAGGGTAGTGCCACGGGTCGTAACACATCTGAAATGTAACGTCCACTGTTCAAAGTGCCGTCAATGCGAACAAGAGGTGACCGAGACTTGTAACCAATGGCACCCCATACCATCACGCCGGGTGATACGCCAGTATGGCGATGACGAATACACGCTTCCAATGTGCGTTCACCGCGATGTCGCCAAACACGGATGCGACCATCATGGTGCTGTAAACAGAACCTGGATTCATCCGAAAAAATGACGTTTTGCCATTCCTGCACCCAGGTTCGTCGTTGACTACACCATCGCAGGCGCTCCGGTCTGTGATGCAGCGTCAAGGGTAACCGCAGCCATGGTCTCCGAGCTGATAGTCAATGCTGCTGCAAAGACCGTCGAACTGTTCGTGCAGATGGTTGTTGTCTTGCAAACGTCTCCCATCTGTTGTCACGAGACGTGGCTGCACGAGCAGTTACAGCCATGTCGATAAGATGCCTGTCATCTCGACTGCTAGTGATACGAGACCGATGGGATCCAGCACGGCGTTCCGTATTACCCTCCTGAACCTACCGATTCCGTATTTTGCTAACAGTCTTTGGATCTCGACCAATGCGAGCAGCAATGTCGCGATACGATAAACCTCAATCGCGATAGGCTACAATCCGACCTTTATCAAAGTCGGAAACGCGATGGTACGCATTTCACCTCCTTACACGAGGCAAAACAACAACGTTTCACCAGGCAACGCCGGTCAACTGCATATCACAGCATCTTCTTCCCGTCGGTTAAATTTTGGCGTCTGTAGCACGTCATCTTCGTGGTGTAGAAATTTTAATGGCCAGTAGTGTATGTTTTTATCCAGCACAAATTATCGGTGTACAGCCAGAAACACACTTTCACAGAGTTTCGCACTCAAGTTGCCACATAATCGTGACTTGTTTAATTTCATAACAGAGAAAAGGTTTCTCACACAAATTGTAGATCGAAATGTTGTAGCACGCTTGGAAACTCCATCTCAGGAAAGCAATGTAGACATCCTGGGCAGTTTTAACGTAAAAAGATTTGTACTTGAAACTGGAATTACCTTGCTGGTCAATCAGTTATGCACATGTACAGGGGCGCTTTCAACTGAAACAGCAAACGCTCTCGGAAACAGATTGACAGTGTCCTCAAAGCCTTTATAAAACTATCCTTGTATTTCTTTCCACGCCACAGTGAATTCTTCAGACCAAGCACTTCCTTCATCGCCAGTGAGTTTAATGGACTGGATTGTCTTTGTCGGAATGTGTCCCTTCTACAACTCGATTTACTTTTTAATGTGTCCCCTACATATCAGAAACAAATTAACTTTACATGTCTTACTGTGGGCAGTGTGCAGTCACGCAGACAAATTGGTAAGTCTGCAGTATATTCCTGGTGTTCTAAATTTCGTTCCTGCTCTCCTTTTCCCTTCATAAATTCAACAATAGCGAGATTTAAATCGAAAAATCGTTCCAGACATGCTCCTTGACTTAACCAACGCACTTTATTGCGTTGTATCAAGTCTCCACACTCTTCGTTCATTTCAATGAAAAGCTGTTGCAACTAGAAATGCAGTAATGAGGGCGATTTCAGAAATTTCAGTATTCTTACGACCAACTTCTTCAAGTGCTCCATGCTTGCAAAATTTAGCATAAAGTACTTCTTCATGAACACACAATGAAACCCATCGGTCGATAGTTGTAAACTTTTGCTCTTTCATTGTCAACTAAGAGTGTAAATTCTTTCTGCAGGGTACTACAATGTCGTTTCATAGCAAGTAAGCGGTACCAGTCGCTTATGCGAACTGAGATTTTCATACCTCTCTTCTATCATTCCTATTCATTTTAAAGGACTGTGACGGTACATCATTAGACGGTCTCTTTTTGTGCAAACAGCCATTGGCCCTGTAAACATCCTTAAAGTAACGAGCTGTCCGCCTGCTTAGCTGGGTGGCAACGTGCTCGCCTCCCATGCTAGCGCGCCCGGGTTCGATTCCCGGCCGGGTTGGAGATTTTCTCCGCTCGGCGACTGGGCGTCATGTTGTCCTCATCATCATTTCATCCTCATCACCAGTGTGCAAGTCGCGCTATGTGGCGTCGACTGAATAAAGTGGGTATTACACGATGATCCGCCGCGACGGGTACTGGTCTAGCGTGACAATCATCTAGCGGCAAAACGGGTGAAACTACGAAAATTAGCAGACACATTATCCGCGCGCCAGAATAGAGAGCAGTTCTAAACTGCCGTCAAGTCGCGCATGCGCACTATGCAGCGACAACTCGCACAAGAGCAAAAGCATGTATCGCAGTGCTTTCTGTTCGGCATTTGCTTATTGTTAGGTGGCTAGTGGCTAATTTCAGATTATCGTGTTGTAGATTTTTCCGCATTTTTTTTGAGTAAGTAGGTTTCATAAATGCAGAATTTTTTCGTGTCAGTAGATTCTTTATACTAGCTGTTTGTGAAAGCATTGCTCCGTATTCTAGAAGTGAAATGGTGCAATGAAGCGTTAACCGTCTTAATTCTGGGATATAGTGAGGAAATTGATTGGTATCGTAATGGCTTAGTTCACGGAAGTTAATTTTTGATTTGATTGCGTCTCTTGGTTTATTTCAGCGTGCCAGAAAAGAGAAACTGGCAGCGCTAGGGGAGAAAGACCGAGCAGTTTGGCCCAGTGCGACAGACGAGGACTGCAAAACTCTGAGTAGCGCACACACACACACACACACACACACACACACACACACACACACACACTCACAAAATAACACAAATGCACCTTTAAGTATTGGCCCTTTAAAGTGTTGCAAATTGCAGTGCATATTTCCACAACGACTATTAAAATGGTGGGCTGTGCTATTCCGTGGCTAAAAGCCAGACTCTTAAAAGATTCCCCAGTATCAGGAAATGTAATGTTAAAACCAGCCTGCAACGTAACAGGGCATTTACCGGTATTTTTTCCATGATCTAGGCTGGTATGATCACAAAACGTATAAACATATGATTTGATTCTCACTTTCGAGAACGTGAGACAGCCTCCCTCATGACTGTGTCACACTTGTTACTTCCACCTTCTGTCAAAGACAGCAGATTCTTGAAACAGGCCATGTCCATCATCAGGAAGTTTCGAAATTCTTGCGAATGTTTGAGTCTTAGATCTTTGATGAGCAGTGACTATAATTCCCTGTCTTTATCCCTTATTTCCAGCCAGGATCTAACTCAACAACGTCTAGCTTTTTGTTTTCGTCGTCGTTCTGCCCTAATCCGAAGATTCACTGTCACTGCCAGGGCAACAGCTCCAACAACAAGTGGGTCCTCCATGAGCAAAATGATGGATAAATACATATGCCAGTGCAACCAAGTGTCGTAATATAAAATTAACTGTTGAGTCTGTATTTCAGAACAGTAGTAACTGTGACGTCCCCTCTCCCGTTTTTGTTGTCGCTGTTGATGTTGAGCCGATACTGCTACAGCTCGGTCGGTGGAATGAGACGCGGCGCGCAGTAATGGTTGTCTCCGTCGGATAACGTGGAACAGTACCTGAAAATCTCTAAAGAAAATTGTTCCTCGCGTAATGTATGAAAGTCCGCTTGCGAGTCCGTACAGTCTTCTCAGCTATGCGAACTGCTGATTTTAGTTGTCTATTATGGTTTTATGATGATTTGTTATGCCCGGTTCGTTATTTATTGCAGTATTGAGTGAATCATTCATCACCGGTGTCGTTTCACACCACTGAAGCGAGGAAAAAGTCGTATGCGGTTCAGTATCAGTAGTTGTTGTTACGTTGCTAGGCACAATCGTTCACTACGGCACGACGCAAATCCAGAGATAATGTATAATGCTATCTTGCTTTCGTGCATCGTGATATTATTTCGGCAAAACACTCTTTTCAATTCTCAATGTTCATCAAGTCACTCTTTCAATTAAAATGTTCACAGTTAATTAATTTTGATCATCAACTGTCACACAGTTCAATTAATGATGGATGGCTCCATCACGTGAGATTTCCATTACTGACGAACAGTTTTACTGTTCCTTCTTAGCAATTAGTTTATAATCATCTCACCACACGCACACCAGTGGATCAAATCAATTACGATTCTTTTCAATTCGGTGATCGTGACAATTACAACTTTTACAATCGTCGTATTTGTATTATCTTCGTGTGGTCGTTTATGTTTCCTACTCCAGGCTAACCAGGTATTGCAGTCTTCGATACTATGTCCATTCTTCGTTGTAACTGTTCACTTTGATGAAGATTGAGTACCCAATAATATCTCCAATAATTATAGTTCATTAACTCGTCGTACACTATCAGAATATCACTTCAGTTAAAGTTCTCAAGCCAGACTAACTGACAACAAAGTCCGCGCATCTCTATCACGCAACAGCACTTTTTTTTAAGTAGAAACAATCTCGAAGCGTTCCGGTTGTAGTACTATAACAAACGGTGCTCTCTCACGACTTGATAGCAAGCAAGCTAGCAAGCGACTAAAATTTCCATGATCGAGTATTGTAGACGCATTGAATTTCCTTTTCGCCGCGTTTACAGCTCTCTTTCACAATAAATGTTATGTCTGACCGACATATTACTTTGGACTTAACTTTCGTCGTCCTGATTTGCAGTTATTACCAAGATGTTTGATAGCTAATTAAAAATAACCTTTCTTTCTTTATACCTTTATATTATGACATACTCAGTAATTATTGAAATTGGTGTTCATCAAACCTTTAAGGTGTTATATTATTGTCAAAGTTGTCATACCTGTCAGGATAACATTGTGCCCTACTTTAAATTTGTTATATCCTAGCCAGTAATGCCACCCGAGCCCGCTGCCAAAAGGTTGGCAGCATCAAAGTCCGGACGCCGTCCGCATAAGCAGCGCCAGCGTGACAGGAAATCGCCGCAAGTCTGCGCGCGCCACCGCTGGCTTCTGGTTTCTTAAGCGCTGGAGTCGCGAGCGCTAGGTCAGTTCTGTATTCGCCGCTCAGTTGTATACTCGCCACCGAATTGTGTACTTGCTAGTCAATTGTGTGTTCATTGCAGCAGAGTTGTTGTTTGTCGTCAGCCGACGCTGACCTAGCCGCTCCGACTCGAACTAGACAGATCTCTGTAGACACGGAGTTCACTACTGAGTTTCTGTATCTTCGTGAATAAAGATAAGTACCGACTTTTATTTAATCAGAGTGTTTGGGTTTTCATCTTTCTGTTCACTGTTCCAGCGGACCGGTCGGCCCGCTATTAAAAGTGTGGCGGTGACTTCGTAAGCCGTTTCTACAGCGAATTGTTTGTCGCTACGAACGCCGCCACAAAAAAATTATCATGACATTCTTATTTGGGTTTTCGGGTTTCTTGGGGTGTTACATAACCTGCATAATAGAATAAAAATTACTTAATAAAATATGACTAAAAACACTTTCTTATGATATACGAGGGCAGTTCAATAACTAATGCAACACATTTTTTTTCTCGGCCAATTTTGGTTGAAAAAACCGGAAATTTCTTGTGGAATATTTTCAAACATTCCCGCTTCGTTTCGTATAGTTTCATTGACTTCCGACAGGTGGCAGCGCTGTACGGAGCTGTTTAAATGGCGTCTGTAACGGATGTGCGTTGCAAACAACGGGCAGTGATCGAGTTTCTTTTGGCGGAAAACGAGGGCATCTCAGATATTCATAGGCGCTTGCAGAATGTCTACGGTGATCTGGCAGTGGACAAAAGCACGGTGAGTCGTTGGGCAAAGCGTGTGTCATCATCGCCGCAAGGTCAAGCAAGACTGTCTGATCTCCCGCGTGCGGGCCGGCCGTACACAGCTGTGACTCCTGCAATGGCGGAGCGTGCGAACACACTCGTTCGAGATAATCGACGGATCACCATCAAACAACTCAGTGCTCAACTTGACATCTCTGTTGGTAGTGCTGTCACAATTGTTCACCAGTTGAGATATTCAAAGGTTTGTTCCCGCTGGGTCCCTCGTTGTCTAACCGAACACCATAAAGAGCAAAGAAGAACCATCTGTGCGGAATTGCTTGCTCGCCATGTGGCTGAGGGTGACAATTTCTTGTCAAAGATTGTTACAGGTGATGAAACATGGGTTCATCACTTCGAACCTGAAACAAAACGGCAATCAATGGAGTGGCGCCACACCCACTCCCCTACCAAGAAAAAATTTAAAGCCATACCCTCAGCCGGTAAAGTCATGGTTACAGTCTTCTGGGACGCTGAAGGGATTATTCTGTTCGATGTCCTTCCCCATGGTCAAACGATCAACTCTGAAGTGTATTGTGCAAATCTTCAGAAATTGAAGAAACGACTTCAGCGTGTTCGTAGGCACAAAAATCTGAACTAACTTCTCCTTCTTCATGACAACGCAAGACCTCACACAAGTCTTCGCACCCGAGAGGAGCTCACAATACTTCAGTGGACTGTTCTTCCTCATGCACCCTACAGCCCCGATCTCGCACCGTCGGATTTCCATATGTTTGGCTCAATGAAGGACGCAATCCGTGGGAGGCACTACGCGGATGATGAAGAAATTATTGATGCAGTACGACGTTGGCTCCGACATCGACCAGTGGAATGGTACCGTGCAGGCATACAGGCCCTCATTTCAAGGTGGCGTAAGGCCGTAGCATTGAATGGAGATCACGTTGAAAAATAGTGTTGTGTAGCTAAAAGATTGGGGAATAACCTGGTGTATTTCAATGCTGAATAAAACAACCCCTGTTTCAGAAAAAAAAATGTGTTGCATTGCTTATTGAACTTCCCTCGTAAGAACCTTGGGTCACATAAATAATTCGAACGGATGACTTTCCAGTATGTGACACGGTTCGTCTTGTGTTTCGCGCGTTATCACTGTACACTGCGCATTTGCGCCAGGCATACGCCGTGTGCATGGTACAATAGGTCTACGTGAACCAGCCTGTAGTTACAGATATGCTCGCTTGGGGCGCTGGTGCGTAGGTCTACGGGCTAAGACTTGCACTTGCCTGCCCATCCAACAATGTCATACGCGCATTTCCATATAACGAACAAATAGAGAAGGGCAAACAGCCTTGACACCACGGTCCTGCCGAACTCAAGGGAGTTGTGTCGACCGCAGAATGCCGCACTGCAACGGTAGGTGAAACTTCGCGCTACTTCTGGCACTTCCTAGAAGAATCGAGTGAAGCCGAGTGACAGGCCAGGCTTAGGCCCACACGCGGCCCGCACGTGCAGCACGCGTAAAGTCCGGTACGCCATGGCCAGACGTGGCCTACAGTGTGGAATAGGAATGAGAGAGCAACGTGGAGGTTATTTTATGCGGTTAATCTGACACAGAGGCCCTAGGTTAGCGAAAGCAGTGAACACTATGGGTTGTAATTAGTATGTCAGTAGAATGAGATTTTCACTCTGCAGCGGAGTGTGCGCTGATATGAAACTTCCTGGCAGATTAAAACTGTGTGCCCGACCGCGACTCGAACTCGGGACCTTTGCCTTTCGCAGGCAAGTGCTCTACCAACTGAGGTACCGAAGCACGATTCACGCCCGGTGCTCACAGCTTTACTTCTGCCAGTACCTCGTCTCCTACCTTCCAAACTTTACAGAAATAAAGCTGTGAGTACCGGGCGTGAGTCGTGCTTCGGTAGCTCAGTTGGTAGAGCACTTGCCCGCGAAAGGCAAAGGTCCCGAGTTCGAGTCTCGGTCGGGTACACAGTTTTAATGTGCCAGGAAGTTTCAGTATGTCAGTATTTTGTATTTTTATTGGCTATCACACCAAGCGTTGCAAACGTGGTGGGACACAAAGGCACGAATCATAACACACTCCCGGAGCTGCAGTTCTGACAATATTTCCTTATGCTTTTCAAACTTCACTTCTCCACAATACATCATCTCGTCCATATTAAGCATGGCTCGGCTCTCGTGTGGCATTCAGACATATAGATTTTTTCATCGGTTTTAGTTATTAGAACGGTGGCAGGTGTACATTCACTTGTGCCCTTCAGTGCACGCCATTACCAGGCAGCTATCGATCAGCTAATATAAAGTACTCGGGGTGTTCGCCAGAGGTTGGCTGCCGGCAGTCTGCTGTCAGTGAGCAAATGACGGCCACCACTTGGGCATACCGGACAGCACGTCTTGTGCGTGGAATAAATGTTCTCGGGTTTCCAACCGCGTCAATTGCTTAAAACTACACGAGCTTTCGGCCAAGCACTCTTTGGCCTTTGTCAAGTGGTATGACTGCCAGTGGGCTGTTGGTGCGCCCTTATATACGCTAGCTGCCGGCTGTGACGTCACTGGTGCCCGTGACATAGCCATATATGGGCATGTTTTGAGTCGGCGTTCGATGTGCCCTCTTCAACCGCGCGATCGCTGGATCCCAAGCAGCGCTGAGCTTCAAGCCACTGTCTCTATTCAGGGTGTTTGCGGTAATGTTTATTTCAATAGTTTCCTTTATTAAACTGTCCCAGAAGCTGTTAGTGCGAGCCACGACAGAGGTATCGTCAAATTTTATGTGGTGACCGTTCTCTAACGCATGCTCAGCTAACGCAGATTTCTCTGGATAGCGTAGGCGATAATACCTCTCATGTTCTTTCCTGTGTTGTTCCACAGTGGCCACACGGACGCGAGAAACTAGACGAGTTTTTGGAACACCTCAATGGCGTCAGCAGTAATATCCAGTTCACCATGCAGGCGGAAAAAGATAATACATTGCACTTTCTCGACGTCCTTCTCCACCGTAAACGAAATGGGTGCCTTGGCCACAGCTTCTACAGATAACCCACCCACACAGACCTGGACCTGCACGCCACCAGCCATCATCATCCAGCACAGAAGCGCACAGTATAACAAACATTGGTGTATCGTGCAAGAGTAATATCAGACGACGATAATCTGCCCCTACGCTATGCAGAGAAATCTGCGTTAGCTGAGCATGCGTTAGAAAACGGTCACCACATAAAATTTGACAATACTTCTGACTTGGCTCGCACTAATGGCTTCTGGGACAGTTTAATGAAAGAAGCTATTGAAATAAAAATTACCGCAAACACCCTGAATATAGACGGTGGCTTGCAGCTCAGCGTTGCGTGGGATCCAGCGATCGCGCGGTTGAAGAGGGCACATCAAACGCCGACTCAAAACATGCCCATATACGGCAATGTCACGGGCACCAGTGACGTCACAGCCGGCAGCTAGCGTATATAAGGGCTCACCAACAGCCGACTGGCAGCCATACCACTTGACAATGACCAAGGAGTGCTTGGCCGAAAGCTCGTGTAGTTTTAAGCAATTGACGCGGTTGGAAACCCGAGAACATTTTATTCAATATTATCGCCGCGAAACTCTGCATCATACGTGGTCTTGTGCGTGTTCACAGCAGACTTTACGGTGGCTTACCACCGTCACAGTACCCATGTGTCTCAAGCTGGCCCCCTAGCGTCCTGCCTGCAAATTTTGCTGGTGGTTAGTTGGTTGATTTGGAGGAGGGGTCAGACAGCGAGGACATCGGTCGCATCGGATTAGGGAAGGGTGGGGAAGGAAATCGTCCGTGTCCTTTCAAAGGAACCATCCTCGCATTTGCCTGAAACGATTTAGGGAAGTCAGGATGGCCGGCCGCGGGTCTGTACTGTCGTCCTCCCGAATGCGGGTCCGATGAAACTTTTCTGAGCGCTTGTTGATACATGTCTTTCTCGAGCTAAGAGAAACACACGCACTGACACTTACCAAGAATGTTGTCTTTATAGTCGTTATTGATTAATCTTGAGTAATATTCAGTGTCAGCAAAACACCAGGTTCTGTTGTCTTGTAAAGATTGTCAGGTCCCTTTGGCTACCACCATCGTACTGCTGCCTTGACCTCCTCATAAAACATGCATTGTGTGTCTGTCTGGTACCACTGCCCATACATCGTCACTGAGGACTCTCCTACCATGCCTTTGTCCGAGAACGTCTTCTGTTTTTCGTGACCGGTCTTCGTATTTCCTCGCACGCAGACTTAAGAATCATTACGTACGTATGATGATGTAGTGTTGCAAAACAGCTATTTTCACAAATATTGTGTTGTATGTGAGACGTGTAGCCAACGATGTCGCCGCAGTGGTAACACCGTTTCCCGCCACATCACCGAAGTTAAGCGTGGTCGGGTTG
Source organism: Schistocerca piceifrons (assembly GCF_021461385.2). NCBI lineage: Eukaryota > Metazoa > Arthropoda > Insecta > Orthoptera > Acrididae > Schistocerca > Schistocerca piceifrons. Next base: position 67,698,233 of record NC_060142.1, read on the forward strand.
GGCTAACACTTAGATGGGTACCGTCCGGTCTGCCGAGCGCTGTTGGCAAGCGGGGTGCACTCTGCCTTTGTGAGGCAAACTGAGGAGCTCCTTGATTCGGAAGTAGCGGCTCCGGTCTCGTAAACTGACATACGGCCGGGAGAGCGGTTTGCTGTCCACATACCCCTCCATATCATCATCCGGTGACGCTTGTGGGCTGAGAATGAGACGGTGGCCTTCGAAGGACTGTTTGGACGGAGTTCAGTTTATGTGAGAAGTGTGCTGATTATCAGATCAATACCACACTAACGTCACACGTATTTATATCAATAGTTTTCAGAACAGAGTTGAACTGAGACTCTATGAAGAACATTCAAATTGTTGATACGATACTGAAGAACCTGTGTTGTTAAGGACAATGCAATGTCCGAATGAACAGGCACTGTGCGACTACAGCCATTATGAACTAGACTACATGAAATACATTCGCAGTTGCGAATACGAAAAGCCATCAGCTGTGTAAGGGAATAGCGACAACGAAAATTTGTGCCTGATAGGGACTCGAATGCCGATTCATCTTCATGCAAGCAGCCACCTTAACCGCTTTGTCTACCCGTGCACGACTCACAGCCGGACCCAAACTTCTATATGGTGTCGTTACTGCGTGACAGCCTTTACTCATACGCGTTACGTAATACCCCTTCAGGGGAAGACATATTAATTTAACTGAAAGTCGCTGCCTGGTGTCGTCGGATAAATCTACATCTACATCTATATCCATACTCCGCAAGCCACTTGACGGTGTGCTGCGGAGGGTACTTTGAGTACCTCCGTCCGTTCTCCCTTCTATTCCAGTCTCGTATTGTTCGTGGAAAGAAATATTGTCGGTAAGCCTCTGTGTGGGCTCTAATCTCTCTGATTTTATCCTCATGGTCTCTTCGCGAGATATACGTAAGAGGGAGCAATATACTGCTTGACTCCTCGGTGAAGGTGTTCTCGAAACTTCAACAACAGCCCGTACCGAGCTATTGAGCGTCTCTCCTGCAGAGTCTTCCAGTGGAGTTTATCTACCATCTTTGTAAAGCTTTCGCGACTACTAAATGATCCTGTAACGAAGCGCGCTGCTCTCCGATGGATCTTCTCTTTCTCCTCTATCAACCCCACCTGGTACGGATCCCACACTGGTGAGCAATATTCAAGCCGTGGGCAAACAAGTGTTCTGTAACTTACTTCCTTTGTTTTCGGATTGCGTTTCCTTTGGATTCTTTCAATGAATCCCAGTCTGGCATCTGCTTTACCGACGATTAATTTTATATGGTCATTCCATTTTAAAACACTCCTAATGCCTACTCCCAGATAATTTATGGAATTAACTGCTTCCAGTTGCTGACCTGCTATATTGTAGCTAAATTATAAAGGATCTTTCTTTCCATGTATTCCCAGCACATTACACTTGCCTACATTGAGATTCAATTGCCATTCCCTGCACCATGCGTCAATTCGTTGCAGATCCTCCTGCATTTCAGTACAATTTTCCATTGTTACAACCTCTCTATATACTACAGCATCATCCGCAAAAAGCCTCAGTGAACTTCCGATGTTATCCACAAGGTCATTTATGTATGTTGTGAATAGCAACGGTCCTACGACACTCCCCCGCGGCACACCTGAAATTACTCTTACTTCGGAAGACTTCTCTCCATTGAGAATGACATGCTGCGCTCTATTATCTAGTAACTGTTCAATCGAATCACGCAATTGGTCTGATAGTTCATATGGTCTTAGTTTGGTCATTAAACGACTGTGGGGAACTGTATCGAACGCCTTGCGGAAGTCAAGAAACACGGCATCTACGTGGGAACCCGTGTCTATTGCCCTCTGAGTCTCGAGGACGAATAGCGCGATCGTCTTTTTCGAAACCCATGCTGATTCCTACAGAGTAGATTTCTAGTTTCCAGAAAAGTCATTATACTCGAACATAATACGTGTTACAAAATTCTGTCAATATATTGTAGCGGCTGTGTCGTTATCCGCCGATACCAGACAGGGACCATCAATTAAAATGTCTTCCACTGTGCAGGAATTACATAAAGTGTAAACGAGTACACGCTGTGACGGAGAATCGACGACATGTGGAAGTTTGGGTCCAGCCGTGATCCATGCACTGATAGCCAATGGGCATACTACGGTTGCCCACGTGAAGTGGGAAATCCGGTTCGCGTCCCAGTCGGGCACAAGTTTTCATTCTCGTCATTCACTTACACAGCTGATAGTTGTTTGTATTTGCAGTACGTTTCATGTATTCCCATTACCAAACTGATTGGATTGGGGCTACAGAATACGTATTCCGAAAGTTATGAACCCCAGCCCTTCGCAATACGAGGCTTATGCCTTAAGCTATGTCTCTCCAGGTCAGGAGCTGAACGAAAATGTAATTTGATACACTGAAATTTTTCTTTTCTTTAGCGTTGTTAAAGCTGTATTACCCCGTACTGTGTACCTGTAATTTCGTATATGACATCTCCCTGCAGCCAAACACTGGAAACAGCCAATTTTTCCAGCTGCAAGAAGTGAACCTTAGTGATGAATCAGTGTCGAAATGAGACAAACAGTGCTCTAACTGTAATAGTATACCATTCCCGTTTTGATTGTGTGTACAGGTACAATTATTCTAATGCAAAATTTACACTGGTCAGCGAGAACATTGTGACCACCTACCTGCCGGCCGCTGTGGCCGAGCGGTTCTAGGCGCTTCAGTCTGGAACCGCGCAACCGCTACGGTCGCAGGTTCGAATCCTGCCTCGGGCATTGATGTGTGTGATGTCCTTAGGTTAGTAAGGTTTAAGTAGTTCAAAGTTCTAGGGGACTCATGACCTCAGATGTGAAGTCCATAGTGTTCAGAGCCATTTTTGAACCACCTGCCTAATAGCCGGTATGTCCAAGTTTGGCACGGATAACAGCGGTGGCTCGTCGTGCCATGGAAGGAATGTGGCCTCTGAAGGGAGTATGAACCACATTTGCACACACAAGTCACCTAATTCCCGTAAATTCCGAGGAGATGGGCGATGAGCTCTGACGTCACGGAAAGACTGCATCAGAGTCCTGGCACTGTGACATGGTGTGTAATCTTGTTGAAAAATGCCACTGCCGTCGGAAAACATGATCGTCATGAAGGGGTGCACATGATCATCAACTAGTATAGGCCTACGATATTCCCTGGACGTTATGGAGCCATGTACGAGTTGCATTGAACCCTTGGATGCCCACGTGAATGTTCGCGAAGGCGTAACGGGGCTTCCGCCAGCTTGTCTCCGTCCCGCATTACGGGTGTCAAGGAGCTGTTCCCCTGGAAGACGACGGATTCACTCCCTCCTATCGGCATGACCATTCATCAGACTATGCAACGCTCTGCCACTGCGTCAACATCCAGTGCCGATGGTCCCGTGCTAATTTCAGTCATAGTTGCGATGTTGTGGTGTTAACGGTTGCACATGCATGGGTCGTCGGCAGCGAAGTCCCATCGTTAGAAGTGTTCTGTGCACTGTGTGCTCAGATACGCTTGTGATCTGCCTATCATTAAAGCTTGATGTTACTTCCGCCAATGTTCGCACGCAACCTGTCCGTTTTACCAGCGTGCCCAGCCCACGACGTCCGACATCTGCAGTGAAGGGTGGCCGCCCAATCCCACGACGTCGGGACGTGGTCTCGCCTTGGTTTCGCTACGTGATGAAGCAACACCGACTCAAAGGAAGGCCTCGGATCTCGTTCGTGACGTCACGTCAGCTAGGCACAGCGACCGCCAGGTCTGTTGCAGGCATACTCATGATGGTGGTGTCTCCCTCTCTGACACAGGAAAATGTGAAACTATTGTCGGTAGTTGACCAACACACATTGTTCTGAGAGATTTCTGCAACCAATTAATTGTGCAATTCATTACACTTCTTAACAAATAGTGTACTCCTGAACATAAATTTCACCTGTTTTAAGGATTGACATACAAAAACAACTTCATGGTCCAGCACCAACAGAATTCGTGCTTCTTTACCTTATTTGTAAATCTGAGGAAGTTACGTTTGTACTGGGTTGCTGTCACAAGAAACTGTGAACATATTGGTGCTCTTCTTTAGGTATCTTAGTTGACTATGGGGTGAGGAGCACTGAATGTTAATGAAATATCTTGCGATTGTATACGTTGGGGGTGGGGGTGGGGGTGGGGGACAGAAGAAGTGGCAGAAGAGAGATACTTGTTTTATCAAATAAAATTTTTTATCTTATAAAGTTTCTCCTTTCAGATGCAAGAGGGGAATATTTATCTTTTCTCATGTGCATGTTTAAAAAAGTTTAAGCTCAGCAGTATTTTCGATGTATGAAGCTATTTTGTTTCCTGTTTAGAATTCCTCTCGTTGAAAACGATTGTAATCTAATAACTGGCAACAGTTGGACATTTACACATGTAAATTAGTTCACATTTCCAGTGACGATGTCAAACGAAAATAAATAAATAAATAAAAGAAACGAGTTAATTGTATGAGGGTTGGGGCAAGTTTCGATAAGAAAATGGATCAAGTAAATATATTTACTTGAATGTAAAATTTCCGAAGCTTGCAATGGGTCAAAGCATCTTGTCATATTGATCTACGTTTGTTTCGACAGGATTCAGTAATACAGAACTATGATCTTCATTTGTAGCTTTACGATATTAAGAAAATCTTTTATCTAAATAAAACTGCAGAATCCAAAACAATACCAAACATTTTGTCGAAAAATAAGAGATTTATAGTGATAAGCACGGCCAGGCGTTTCTGACTGCAACAGACCTGGCGTGCGCCGTGCCTAGCTGACGTGACGTCACCAACGAGCGCCGACGCCTTACTTTGAGTCGGTGTTGGTTGAAGGCACTCGCCACACCAGTCCTCGAACATGCGACAGGTCGTGCAGTTTCGGCCGAGCCTCCGAGTCATCACAGCCTGCCCTCGGTTGGACTCAGATATACCACGCTTTGCCACTTCTTCACACGGAGAGCTCGACCAATCATACTGCACGGACCGTGCGTGTGTCAGACTAACAGTTATTCTTCGCCAGGTGACGCTGCTATCGGGTTTATATCGATTGTAGGTAGATGGTCATAATTTTCTGACCCATCACTGTACACCACAAGACCAAAATTTAGTTTCCAGATTTTAGTATCTTAATATTTTTGTTTTTGCACTGTGTTCAATAAACCTGAGCAGCTTGTTAACGAATGCGAGCAAAAAAAAGTTTCAAAGAAAACTTTCCCGCCTGGTACCGAAAGCACATGACATCGTAGAACTTACTCTCGGTATTGCACAGTGTTGTGCATTGCGGAGTACGCCATGTGGTCAGAAACAGTCTGAAAAGCTTCTGAGGGTGTTGAAGAGGTGGTTTTGCTGAGACATCTATCGGGCCAGTGAGTTACCATTTGTTGAAATGATAATTACCAGTTAACCAGTTAAAGTGTGCCTTTTGATAAATTTAAGCTACGTGAGCAAAAGCTACGTTTGTTCGGTTTGAGGTAACGAAACGAAGAGCAATGTTTGGAGACTCCGCCTCTGACACGCGCGGCGACGACACAACGTACCCAGCTTTTTTCTTAATAGTTATTTCTCAGCACAACCTCCCCTACCTTCCTTGCAGCACCCTTGTAATTTTTTCAGACTGTTTCTGACCACCCTGACGTAGATAAAATATTCATTTCTTATGACGGATCAATTCATGTTGTAGAAATGTCTTTACTCTTTCTACAGATGTATCCGATCTCTCAATATATGGCGTTTATGGCCACACCGAACATGCATTAGTTTCATTTGGACAAGGAAAAGCTTAGCGTTTGTTTTGGGTACGTGGAGGAGATGTATTAGCACAGCTGTCACGCCGGTAGATACTTCATTTAGTCCGGACCGTGTGCACCAGGAGGGTAGTTCACAGTTGGCTAGTAATTTCAAGTACGATTGATTTAGTTGCTCTACCAAATGAGATAAACCATTGCTTCAGGTTTTTAATAGGAGAAGTGGGAGATAAAAGTTAGCTTACGGAAGCGCGCCTAAGAGAAGCTTTACATATAAAACCAACACCGCAGCCAGTGTTACAACTCGTTGGTACTCGATGAAGTACTTATTTAGACAGTTTCTACTCTCTTCGAGACGTTTGTAAAGCTATTGGTGAAGTGCCGAGGATACGATAAAACAGCCGGCCGCGGTGGCCGAGCAGTTCTAGGCTCTTCAGTCCGGAACCGCGCGATTGCTACGGTTGCAGCTTCGAATCCTGCCTTGGGCATGGATGTGTGTGATGTCCTTAGGTTAGTTAGGTTTAAGTAGCTCTAAGCTCTAGGGGACTGACGACCTCAAATGTTAAGTCCCATAGTGCTCAGAGCCATTTGATACGATAAAACATAATTTAAGTGAATACGTAGTTATTATATAATACAAACAAAAATTAACATGGACTTAAATCAAGGACTACAGTACTGTTTGCTGAAGATATTAATTTTATGTTTGATTTTCTACGCTACCACCATATTCCCCCTACCTGTTGCAACTGCACCTGCCTTGGCAGCATCATTTTTGTACAGACGACGCTTTGACATCCTAAAAGCGCGCTCTGCCAAACCAGGAACAAACTTCAGCACTCCAACGAGCCATTTAGTCCATACACAAGAAACTGATGAAGTACATTTAATGCCACATGCCTCCACAAACTTACCAACCTGCTTCATTCACTTGATTTTCATATTTTTATCTTTCATCAATTACATTCAATATTTCTTCTGTTATCCAAGGATTTCTACTAGCCCTCGTCTTTTTACCTACTTGATCCTCTGCTGCCTTCACAATTTCATCCCTCAAAGCTACCCATTCTTCTTCTACTGAATTTTATCCCGCATTCCTGACAATCGTTCCCTTATGCTCTCCCTGCAACTCTCTACAACCTCTGGTTCTGTCAGTTTATCCAGATCCCATATCCTTAAATTCCCATCTTTCTGTCGTTTCTTCATTTTTAATCTACAGTTCATGACCAATAGATTGTGGTCAGAGTCCACATCTGCCCCTGGAAACGTCTTACAATTTAAAATCTGGTTCCTAAATCTCTGTCTTACCATTATATAATCTATCTGATACCTTCTAGTATCTCCAGGATTCTTCCATGTATACAACCTTCTTTTATGATTCTTGAACCAAGTGTTAGCTATGATTAAGTTATGCTCTGTGCAAAATTCTACCAGACGACTCCCTCTTTCATTTCTTTCCCCCAATAAACATTCACCCACTATGTTTCCTTCTCTCCCTTTTCCTACTCTCTAATTCCAGTCACCCATGACCATTAAATTTTCGTCTCCCTTCACTACCTGAATAATTTCTTTTATCTCATCATACATTTCATCAACATCTTCATCATCTACAGAGCTAATTGGCATATAAACTTGTACTACTGTAGTAGGCGTGGGCTTCGTGTCTATCTAGGCCACAATAATGCGTTCACTATGCAGTTTGCAGTAGCTTATCCGCACTCCTGTTTTATTTATTCATTATTAAACCTGTTCCTGCATTACCCCTATTTGATTTTGTATTTATAACCCTGTATTCACATGACCAAAACTCTTGTTCCTCCTGCCACCGAATTTCACTAATTCCCACTATATCTGACTTTAACCTATCAATTTCCCTTTTTAAATTTTCTAACCTACCTGCCCGATTAAGGGATCTGACATTCCACGCTCCGATCCGTAGAACGCCAGTTTTCTTTCTCCTGATAACGGCGTCCTCTTGAGTAGTCCCCGCCCGCAGATCCGAATGGGGGACTATTTTACCTCCGTAGTATTTTACCCAAGAGGACGCCATCATCATTTAACCATACAGTAAAGCTGCATGACCTCGGGAAAAATTGCGGTTGTAGTGTCCCCTTGCTTTCAGCCGTTCGCAGTACCAGCACAGCAAGGCTGTATTGGTTAGTGTTACAAGGCCAGATCAGCCAGTCATCCAGACTGTTGCCCCTGCAACTACTGATAAGGCTGCTGCCCCTCTTCAGGAACCACACGTTTGTCTGGCCTCTTAGCAGATACCCCTCCGTTGTGGTTACACCTACGGTACGGCTATCTGTATTGCTGAGGCACGCAAGCCTTCCCAGGAACGGCAAGGTCCATGGTTCATGGGGAGGGGGGGGAGGGGGAGCGGATATGCAGTATAAGTGGTATATTTTGTTCCAAAGACGGACAAACAGGCTATTAAGCGGGTGCTCACTGCGAGCCCGCGCTCTCTACGTGAGAAAATATTCGCGACACAGAATGTCGTCCGGTAGACTGCCGGCGGACTTTTTCAGCGTCGTAAGCTGGCCATCGGACTTCCTCGATCAGTCCGCACACGCCAGGTGGAGGAGCACGTGCTACATTTAGAGAACAAAAGACCACGAACCCGTATGCTGCGATTGGCCGCAGGAGAAGGCGTAGGTCATCCATTCGTCTGGGTGCTACTACGTTAACTGCTGCCGTTTTCACACTATCTTCAGCACATCCAGACACCTAGGTCAGAAGACCACCGCAGCACATTGTAGTTCTTTCCTTGGTTCTTGCAGAAATGTGCTGCAGATCCACTGTTTTGATAATTTTTTTAGCGACTAGGCGAGTTTCAAGAGAGATGGTGTGGTGAAATTTCGTAACAAGCATGTACGGGCGCATGCAAAATTCCTGTACAGTTACAGAAAGTTACGTTCACCGTATAGTCAGGAATTGTAGGTCATAAATTACTATGGTCATACAGCCTATCACTAAGACTAAAAGGGGCTCATTATAATTAGTTTCTTGTTAATGGCTACTTTGTTGGTAGTTGTGCCCTCTCTGCCGCGTTGGGTAGCCGCGCGGTCTAAGGCGCCTTGCCCCGGTTCGCGCCGTCGTAGGTTCGAGTCCTCCCTCGGGCATGGGTCTGTGTGTTGTCCTTAGCGTAAGTAAATTTCCAAAAAAATGTGCCCCCTCATCAAAGACTAGAAATGTGGTTTTTGCGCGTTAGTGCAACAGCACATGTCCCTGCCTCTGGATGACGGGATCCCGGGTTCGATTCCCGGCCGAGTTGGGGATTTTGTTTGTCGGATGAGTGGATGTTTGTGTTGACCTCATCATTTCATCATCATTCGTGAAAGTGGCTAGATTGGACTGTGTGAAGATTGGGACTTTGTACGGGTACTGATTACCGCGCAGTTGAGCGCCCCATAAACCAAACATCATCGTCAGCATGTCCTCCGCAATGGCGTGCACAACTAATGCTGACTTTTCAAGGTCGAGGAGGTCCCACATCTTGGCCTCCCTGTTCCCCTGATTTCAACCCGATAGATTTTTGGTTATGGGTACACTTTAAGACATTAGTCTACGCCACACCAGTCAACGATTTCCAGACACCACATGAACGTGTCGTCAGGGCATGCCAGCCCATAAACGACAACCGGGTGTATTTCAAGAGTGCGTGATTCCTGACGCCGTAGGACAGAGGAATGCATTGCCAAGGACGCACGTTACCTTGAGTACCTCCGATAACAAGCACGATGAATGGACGTCAGGTTGAACCTCTCCCATGAACAAACGTACAAGTCGCTGAAAGAATGGGTTTCGGGGCCATGTGTAACAGTCTGTTTTTCATGTTGTCATGTGTACTATCACCTCTCCCAATATTGGACACTTTTGTTTTCAGCCCGCGCGGGATTAGCCGAGTGGTCTCTGGGCGCTGCAGTCATGGACTGTGCGGCTGGTACCGGCGGAGTTTCGAGTCCTCCCTCGGGCATGGGTGTGTGTGTTTGTCCTTAGGATAATTTAGGTTAAGTAGTGTGTAAGCTTAGGGACTGATGGCCTTAGCAGTTACGTCCCATAAGATTTCACACACACATTTGAACATTTTTTTTTTTTTTTTTCAGCCAAGTGCTCACATCTCAGAAGGTACTCGCTTGCGGATCCATGTTTATTGAACTTTTTTCTAGCTTTGGTGAGCACTGCCGCCTCTCAAAATATTCTCGACCCTTCTTCTGTGACACCCTGTACTACTGTGCTGTCGGCGACACAAGAATGGCGCTCGCCGATGAGCCGCGGCGTTGCGTGACGCCGTTTGCCGTGCTGGCTGTGCCCTTGCCTCGCCTTGCCTTACCTTGCCTTGCCTCGGAACTTCGGTGCCGGCGGCAGACGTCTGAAGATATTTATCTATAAATGAGCCCCGTGCGCCGTAACAGCAAAGCTAAATGTAGACGCACACAGGAAACGGGGCTGCCTCGCCATAACTGCTCTAAGCGGGGAGGAAGAAGACTGAAGGAAGGTCGGGACGCTAGCTGCGTACCACATGTAGATGCGAGTCGTTAGGCTTACTACCTGAGGCAACTGATCTGAGGTGTACCACCGTATAACAGGCCTCCCTGATCACGCACACGTTTTATAGACTTACCTGTTTCTATCTCACAGATCTTCAGGTCTGTAGAAACTAAAATTTAAAGAAAGGATTAAAGATACATACACACATCAAAAAAGTTTTGCATCACCTCAGTTCCGAGAGTTCCGGAATCTGAACAGAAAATTGGAATAGAGATCAACATGAACATCATTTCCGCCCTTTTTATTGCTCGTGAAAACCATACATTGCATGCTGTACTGCCACACGGCGAGACCTACAGATGTCGTGGTCCAGATTGCTGCACATAACGTTACCTGTAACGGGTAGCACGTCCTCTTGCATTGATGCATGTCCATAAACAGCCCTTTTCAAATTAACCCAGGCATGTTCGATAGGGTTCATTTCTGGAGAAGATGCTGGCCACTCTAATGCAGCGACGTTGTTATCCTGAAGGAAGTCATTCACAAGATGTGCACGATGGGTGCGCGAATTGTCGTCCATGAAGACGAATGCCTCACCAATATGCTGCCGATATGGTTGCACTAGTGGTCGGAGGATGCCATTCACGTATCTTACAGCCGATACGGCGCCTTCCATGACCACCAGTGGCGTACGTCGACCTCACATAATGCCACCCCAAAACAGCAGGGAACCTCCACCTTGCGGCACTCGCTGGACAGTGTGTCTAAGGCGTTCAGCCTCACCGTGTTGCCCAAAGACGTCTCCGACGATTGTCTGGTTGAAGGCATACGCGACACTCATCGGTGAAGAGAACGTGATGCCAATCCTGAGCGGTCCATCTTTACCGCGCTGTATGTGTCGTGGGTGGCACGTTGTTGGGCCCATCTGTACCGCGCTGCACGGTGTCGTCGTTGCAAAGCTGGACCTCGCCATCAACGTCAGGAGTGAAGTTGTGCATCATGCAGCCCATTGCGCACAGCATGAGTCGTGACACGACGTCCTGTGGCTGCACGAAAACCATTATTCAATATGGTGGAGTTTCTGTCAGGGTTCCTCCGAACCATAATCCGTAGTTAGAGGTCATCCACTGCAATAGTAGCAATAGTAGCCCTTGGGCGGCCTGAGAGAGGCATGTCATCGACAGTTCCTGTCTCTCTGTATCTCCATGTCCGAACAACATCGCTTTGGTTTACTCCGAGACGCCTGGACACTTCCTTTGCTGAGAGCCCTTCGTGGCACAAAGTAACGATGAGGACGCGATCGAATAGCGGTATCGACCGTCTAGGCAACTACAGACAACACGACTTGTGTACCTCCTCCCTGGTGGATTGACTGGAACTGATCGGCTGTCGGAGCACCTCCATCTGACAGGCGCTGCTCATGCATGGTTGTTGACATCTTTGGGCGGGTTTAGTGACATCTCTGAAAGTCAGAGGGACTGTGTCTCTGATACAATATCCACTGTCAACGTATATCTTCAGGAGTTCCGGGAACTGCAAAACTTTTTTGATGTGTGTATAACATGAATACGTAGTGCGAATACATCCCTACATTCATCTAACATGATTTTACTGATATTTATGACTACAGAGCGACTCAAAAGAATGGGAAATTTTGAAACGTGTTGTGGCAACGCTGCGAGTTAGGTGGGGTCGAATTACTTTTGCTGGGCGCACTGTCTTTTCATTTAGTAAACAGTGAATATGGAGCAATGTAATGGTCTGCAGCGTGCCTTTCCGGTAAAAGCCTATTACAGGAAAGGAGGCATGGAGGGCGCGCGTCGAGAATTTCGGCGTCGTTTCAACATCGGACGGCATAGTTGTGTTCCCTCAGCGAAAACTGTCAACGGTTTCGAAGCAATGGATTCTGCACTGAAGAAGGAAACTGCAGGGAAACATTCGAACCGGTCGTACGCAATACCGAGTCTGTGTCAATTGTTTTCGTAAGAAGCCCACAATGCTCTGTTCGACGTCACACAGTTGCCTAGTTCAAGTGTTCAACGAATACTCAAAGGGTCTTTAAAGTTACATCCATACAAGCTGCAGATCATTCAGCAACCTCAGCTTAACAATCTATTAATGGGTGGTCACTATGTCGAACGCCTGTTAGCAAAAGTGCACGACGACGACAGTTTCATTAAGAATCCATTGATCTACATCTACATCTAAATTTATATTCAGCAAGCCACCCAACGGTGTGTGGCGGACGGCACTTTACGTGCCACTGTCACTACCTGCCGGCCGTTTTGGTCGAGCGGTTCTAGGCGCTTCAGTCCGGAACCGCGCTGCTGCTACGGTCGCAGGTACGAATGCTTCCTCGGGCATGGATGTTTATGGTGCCCTTAGGTTAGTTAGGTTTAAGTAGTTCTAAGTCTAGGGGACTGACGACCTCAGATGTTAAGTCCCATAATGCTTAGAGCCATTTGAACCATTTTTTGTCATTACCTCCCTTTCCTGTTCCAGTCGCGTATGGTTCGCGGGAAGAACGACTGCTGGAAAGCCTCCGTGCGCGCTCGAATCTATCTAATTTTACATTCGTGATCTCCTCCGGAGGTATAAGTAGGGGAACGCAATATATTCAATACCAGACTGTAGCCTCTAGAACCATTCGGCCACCCCGGTCGGCGATAATTTGGTAACCGTGTCACTTCAAATCACGGCGATATTGTATGGCCTCCACAACGTGTGGTTTTATCTTGCGGGGCCACATTAACAGCACGGTTTACCGTCACCGAAGAACTTCAAAAAAGAGCAGAAGAGGATATCTCCAGTATTCCTACTGAAAAGTTAGATCGAGTCATCCATGCATAACGTTTCTATCAGGCTGCAGGAATGTATGCTCCGAGGGGGAGCTCATCTACCACGAAATAAAAATGCTTGTGACATTCATTAATGAAATACTCTGTACTACGCACTGACATAGATAAATGTGTGTAGAATAACTGTGCTAATTTGTAAATCGCCATTCCAAAAATTTCCCGTTCTTTTAAGTCGCCCTGTATATATGCAGAACGAAACGACGGACGGGAATGTTTACCAGTGACGGCATTCAAACCCGCCGTCTTGCTTACTACGCAGACGCGCTAACCTTATGCTACCCTGGGACATTGCCTTTGCAGATCTGGACAGATTATCGTAGCCCTCCCTTCTTCCTCAATCCAAATTCCTTTTCACGCCACGGCCCATTTGGTATTCGCCTTAATTCTAACAGAATTGCAGACGCTCTCCAAACGTATTCGAATAGGGCCTCAGCATAGAACGTAACAGGCGATCCTCCCTGAAACCCAAATCAAATCAAATGAAACTGTATGGTTCCTAAGAGCTTTTCGAGGCACGAGTCGGAATCTGGATCGTGGAGGGAGGCGTGCTAGGGAAATCTGTAGAGTTGTACAAAGCGTGGCGTAGTGGTTATGATATCTGCCTGGTGAGCAGGAGATCTGGGTTCGAACAGCGGTATTGGTACAATGTCTTTTTAGTCTACATACAAACACCATCGATGTTTCATTAATGCTACTGGCCTCGCTCGTCTATCTGCATGGTATTTCTTTACATGTTATACAGTACTAACCTACAGAATGACGTGAGTTTTGCAGTGGTTTGTATATTGTCTAGCTGCAAACCGTAACACCTCATACCTCCCCCGAATATTTCACGACACAGCCCGTTCAATTTAATGGCTAAAGGCAGCGTTTTCCTTATTATTTTCCCTTCCATGCTTCTTTTGTTATCTATTTGACACTCACTTGAGCAAGTACATCTCTGCTGTCGACCTAATTTTCACTTACCACCGACGAAAGGAGAAACATACAACAAAAATAGTGATAGTCTACTTGTTCTGGTAGCAGCTGCAGCAAGTGATCGCAAGCCAGAATCGCCTTTGTATCTGATTTCATAAAAAATTTGTTATTTTCTACAACATTTCAAGTACAACCCATTTAACGATATCTCTTTTCAAGTCTTCGGAAAGCAATAACGAATTATGGAGACATTTGGAGAGTTTTTTCCACAAGGTCGTACTCGTTACATTGTGAATCATTAATATAACGGCATTCCTGCCACACGTTTTTTGTTATAAGTGTTACGAGTATTGTCATACCAATAAAAAATTTACAGGTACCAAATTTCAAGACTATCTGTATCACAAAAAATGGCTCTGAGCGCTATGGGACTTAACGTCTGAGGTCATCAGTCCTCGAGAACTTAGAACTACTTGAATCTAACTAACCTAAGGACATCACACACATCCATGCCCGAGGCAGGATTCGAACCTGCGACCGTAGCGGTCGCGCGGTTTCAGACTGAAGCGCCTAGAACCGCTCGGCCACACCGGCCGGCATCTGTATCACATTAGGAATCTGTATGGCAGTAGGATAAATTATTTTGTACTTTTTAATCCGCTTTAAAATTGTGTCATATTAATATCAATTTTTATTTAAATAGTTATTATAATGTGTAGTAGGTATTTAATTGTTTGATACAGAGTTGGTATGATGATGTGTGGAAAGCTTCGAGCAATACTGATATTTTAATGAAAGACAAGAACTGCCTAGAGCAAAGCATACTTGAATCTGTGAAATCCGTAACAGGTTGGTAACAGGAACCAGTTGGCCAGCGAATACAGAGATGTAGTAGGACCAGGCGGCAGCTGGAATAGTCCTGAAGAGGTGAGCTCAGCGGCTACAAATCACGGAGATATGGCTCTTCATCTACATTTGCATGGGTACTCTGCAAATCACACTTAAGTGCCTGGCAGAGAGTTCATCGAACCACCTTCACAATAATTGTCTATTATTCCACTTTTGAACAGCGCGTGGGAAAAACGAGCGTCTGTATCTTTCCGTGCGAGCTCTGATTTCCCATGCTTTATGATGATGATCGTTTCTCTCTATGTAGGTCGGCGGGAACACAATATCTTTGGATTCCGAGGAAAGGGTTGGTGACTGAAATTTCGTGAGAAGATCCCGCAGCAACGAGAAACGCCTTTGTTTTAATGATCTCCATCAGAAATCCTTTATCATGCCCGTGACACTCTCTTCCATATTCCGCGATAATACAAACCGTGCTGTCCTTCTTTGAACTTCCTCGATGTACTCCGTTAGTACTATCTGGTAACGATACAACACCCCTCAGCATCACTCCAAAAAAGAAAGGACAAGTCTAGAGTAGGCAGTCTCCTAGTAGAACCTGGTGCATCTCCTAAGTTTTCTGACAATAAAACTCAGCCTTTGGTTCGCCTTTCACAACAACGTGTTCTGCTTATTCTTTCCAGTTTAAGTTGTTCGTAACTTTCCTAGGTGTTTAGTTGAATTTAGGGCCTTTAGATTTGAGTGATTTATCGTGTAATCGAAGTTTCACGGATTCCTTTTAGGGCTCAAGTGAATGATGTCATACTTTTCATTACTTAGGTTCAATTGCCAATTTTCACACCGTACAGGTATCTTATCTAAATCATTTTGCAGTTGGTTTTGATCTTTTGATGACTTTTCTAGGCGGTAGACGACAGCATCATCTTCAAACAACCGAAGACGGCTGCTCAGATTGTCTCCTAAATCGTTTATATAGATGAGGAACAGCAGAGGGCCTATAGCACTACCTTGGGGAACTCGAAGACTTCCCGTCGGTTACTACGAAATGTGAGTTCCCTGACAGGTAATCACGAATCCATTCGCATAACTGAGCGATATTCCATAAGCAGTCAGCTTTATTATAAGCCGGTTGTGAAGTATGGTGGCAAAAGTCTTCTGAAAATCTAAAAATACGGAATCAATTTGAAATCCCTGGTCGAAAGCACTCAACACCTCATGGGAGTTAGGAGGTAGTTGTGTTTCACAAAAACGATCTTTTCTAAATCCGTGTTGACTATGCGTTAAGAGACCGCTCTCTTCGAGGTAATTCACAATGTCAGAACACAATACATGTTTCAAAGTCCTGTTGCATATTAACTTTAGTGCTGCTGATTTTGGATGATATTTGTGTGCCATCAGCAAGTTTCCAGTCTTTAGGTACGAATCTTTCGTGTAGCGAACGGTTGAACAGGGTGACCATTCCCGAACTACATCAAATAAAATCGTCTTAACGTCTGAATGGTTTAGGTTGGGACGTTCAAACTGCACGGTTGGGTGCAGGGCATGGTGGAAATAGTATGTCCATGCGTGGTTTGGTTTAGCGACGAATCCCACTTTCATTTGGATGGGTTCGTCAATAAGCAAAATTGGCGCGTTCGGGGGACTCAGAATCCCCATTTCGCGATCGAGAAGTCTCTTCACCCTCATCGGGAGACTGTGTGGTGTGCAATGTCCAGTCACGGAATAATTGGTGCGATATTCCTTGATGGCACGACGACTACCGAACGGCACGAGAAGGTTTTGGAAGATGATGTCATCCCCATTATCCAAAGTAGCCCTGATTTCGATGAGTTCGTGGTTCATGCAGGACGGAGTTAGACCTCATCGAAGCAGGAGAGTGGTTGATGTCCTGGACGAACACTCTTGGGACTGCATTCTGGCTCTGGGGTACCCAGAGGCCACAGGCACGGGCCTCGATTGGCCGCCATATTTTCCGGATCTGAATACATGCGACTCCTTTTTATGGGGCTGTAGTAAAGACAAGGTGTACAGAAATAATCCCAAAACCACCGCTGAGCTGGAAACACCCATTCAGGAGGTCATCAACAGCATCGCCAATTATGGCAGGCATCTCGAACATGTCATAACCTAAATCCGAATATCTGTAGTGACGTTTATGAGCCGTAGTTGTGCCCGGCTCTTCGAAAAGCGCACCAAGCGGAGTGCTTTCGCTTCGCGTTTAGTGTTTGCGGTGGCGCTTCCGGTTTGGCAAGCTGTTTGGATCGCTACTGCCCTCTGGCGGGAGGTGGAGCAAGTGTACGGTCACGTGACGATCGAGGGGTACGTACTGGGCGGTGACCGAGAGAGGTGGTGGCGCGAGCGGGGCCCTGCTGTTGAGGATCGTCAACTGCTCGCCACGTGCTTTGGCCCGACCTCTTGGCTGTCAGGGGCTAAGTCTGCCTTACCCGCATGTACATGGCTTATGAAGCTTAGAAGCCGTGGTGCAGGAGATCGGCGCGTGGGACCGTATGTCTTCTTATCGGCCGCTGAAACCACTGGCAGCGGTTGGCTCTGACGACCATTTGGAAGTGCAACGTGTTCCCGGCGCTGCAGTGGAGTGTGAGAAGTTGAGTACAGAGGTTTTTCATGTTCTAGTGAGGTGTATGAGTTTCTTCACCAGAGGTTTTATTGGGGTCTTCCCACCACAGGGTCGTTTGCCTGTCCGCGGGAATGTGGTAATTGCTTCTTGGTCGGGCCAATTCATTCACACCTCGATTGGGTGATATAGGGTCGGTGTCGCCTGTCTCTGTGGTTCGGAGCCTGTGCAGGCACCGCCCTTGCTACATCTTCTGGTTTTGGGTAAATCGGGGAGGTGGCGGCTTGTAATGGAAGTTCTGGGGCTGATCTGCTGTGGCCCTGTAGACCACCAGTAACTATTCCGCCTGTTGTGATTTGGGCCCCTTTACACGTGTCACTCCCTCACCGAGCTAAGGAAAATTTTTGTGGGAACTGCCTTTAATGTGAAGGTTTGTGTGCTGGCTTATTCTCATTTATCTTGTAACAACTGACAGGTGTAATATACGTTATTTAACTGGCGAGAGACAACTATTTTAGCTTTAGTACAAACTAGCTACTTAAAGGTGTTTCTTTTTTTTATTTGAAGGAATTGTTCTCTTATAGATATAACAAGTTTAAAATGTTATTATAGGGAAGTTGTTAACGTCATACCTTGCAATATCCTCTACATAGAGAAAATGTGCCAGCTATTTAAAAGAGTTTTTCTTAACTGTTGTCTTATATAGGTATATGTCAAGTTAAGATCTTACTATTGGGAAGTTGTTAACGTCATACCTTGCAATATCCTCTACATAGAGAAAATGTGCCAGCTATTTAAAAGAGTTTTTCTTAATTGTTGTCTTATATAGGTATATGTCAAGTTAAGATCTTAGTATTGGGAAGTTGTTAACGTCATACCTTGCAATATCCTTTACATAGAGAAAATTTGCCATCTATTTAAAGGAATTTTTTAAATTGTTGTCATATATATATATATGTGTGTGTGTGTGTGTGTCGGGTTAAAATCCTACTATTGGGAAGTTGTTAACGTCATACCTAGCAATCTCCTTTTCATAAAGAAAATTTGTCAGCCATTCGAAATTGTTTTTGAATTTTTTTTAAATGCCAGACTTAAAAATTATTATGCAGAAAGCCTTTTAAAAATAAAAAAGATAGCCTTAGCAGTGTGTGTTATTTCACCAGCACCTTAAAAACGGTGGTTCGTTTTATTTTACAGGTTACTATCCCTTTGTGTAGGGGCTGTAATTTTTGATATTCCTTTTTCTTTTTAAACCAGCAAGTTAAAACAGAGGCCACTACCTCCACCATATCAAGTGGATTTAGTGCTCACGTACTCACACTGAGCCGTGAACACTTCCCAATTTATCAATGGGAGATAATTGAAAATTATTATTACTGTTATCGGTGCCATGCGTGCAATGGTCGTGCCAGTTGCACGATACTGAATCTTGATCCTATCATTAATGGCGCGAGACCTGCACGACCTCAATCCCGTCTCCGGCCATCCTGATTTAGGTTTTCCGTGATTTCCCTAAATCGTTTCAGGCAAATGCCGGGATGGTTCCTTTGAAAGGGCACGGCCGATTTCCTTCAAAATCCTTCCCTAACCCGAGCTTCCGCTCCGTCTCTAATGACCTCGTTGTCGACGGGACGTTCAACACTTCCCACCACCACCACCACCTGCACGACCTTGTAGCAACCGTTATAGTTCTTCATTATTCTACTGTGACACTAAGGATGGTTTCACGCAATGAAAGGGAGAATGTATAAATTAAAGGACTCATTTATTTAACAGTTGAATACTGAACGATTATACAATCAAATGGGGGTGGGGAAAGAAAGAATTGAGTTCAGCAGCTTGCCCCAACGCTCGTTCATAATAAGCCACGATACCAGGAGACAAGGAATTTTAGGGACGATCGCCGTATTATCAAATGGGGTCCAATCTGCTAAAGGAAGGGGTTGCAGGCGTGCAACGACCACCACCATGAATCAGCCAAACAGTAAGAAAGATGCTACTGTGGGTGAATCGCTAGGTAGCCTCCTGTACTAAAGGAATACAACCAGCAAGACGCGAAACTATTCATATAACTTTGGCTCGAAACATGAAGGGGCGCCAGACACTCACCAAGTGGCGTAGGACAAAGGGCACAAGTTATCAAGTTAGGAAGACATAAATTATGAGTCGAATTTTACACAGGTGAACTGAAAGAGCTACTGTCGGAGGAAGTGGAAAAGTGAGCATGAATGTATGCACTTTAGTGCCGTACTGCAAGCTTCTGTGACTAACCAACACGTCTCGCACATTATGCCCGACTGTATAAGGAAAACCCTACAGTCTTATAACACGGAAAACATTGCATAAACCGTACTTCAAGGAGCGCACATCAGTACAATGACCTATAAGGTTCCCTCTGAGCCGCACGGCGCGAATCTACAGTGCACGTCGGCGTTCATGCTTACCGAACTTCATCTCCTGGAAGCAGCATCTCCGGCCTCAGGCACGGTCACACTACAACATGACTACTTACTGCCCCTTTGTCCACTATCCATCCGCGGAGGGCGGTCGGCGCCCGCCCGCGAAAAACGGGCGCGCACCTGAACTGGCCAATCATAGGGCCGGAATTTCACAGGGAGGCGACCTCGCGACGTTAAAGTTGAGAAGAAATATCAGTTACAAGGTTGGTAAGGCAGGTTAGAGAACTGAGAGCAGGAGAAACTTTGGCCACTACTGAACTTTCAAACGCCACCACGTGCTACCCTGGCGATCGGAAAAGGGATGGGAAACGGGGAGCCATCATGGCTGCTAGGAAGACTGCTGCCCTCGCCCATACATAAAGAAAATTCCTGGCGCCAATCTCCTCTCACAGACCAGTGTGAGACAAGTTGTAAAAATCGTCAAATCAGCAAACCCATAGAAATTATTAATAATACCTGAAGTATTGGTTTACCGAATACCAGAATGTGTGGATTAGAAATGTGAAATGCGAGCACTGAATGGTGAGTGAAGTGCACGCCTTTGAACCTCCTGGCGCCTACTTCCACGACAAAGTTTTTGGAATAACATGTGTACTCGAGTTCTTGTTTGTGAACCTCCCTAATTGACAGTTCACTTGAAACGTCCCCTTTGAAAAATTATACATGACTGTGCTTAAACTGACACACAATATTTTTAGGGCAACGCAATCTGACTTTCAAAAATCCCTACAAAAAAAAATGGCCCTGACTAACATTAACCTATGCGTTTCACAAATCGCTTACCTCACAAAAATTTTGGTTACTCGAAATACTGCAATAGAGCATGCGCCACTACTGTCAGCTAAATAAAAGATTCAAACTACGGAAGGCACTAACTACTGATAGGCATAGTTAGCAAATGAAAGATTTTGATAGAGAACAAATGATGTATTTACCTTAATAGTCATAATATATATAGCAGTTCATGACATCCATTCTTACAAATTTCAAAACTCCGCGATTTCTCTCCCCACATCCACCACTGCTGGTGGCTCACCTCCAACTGCGCAACGCTACTCGCTGTTAACATCCAGCTGTCCAACACTACAATGGCAGACAACAATGCAAACTAGCCACAGACTGCACACAGCACAGCCAGTGATTTTCATACAGAGCGCTACGTGGCGTTACCAATACAAGAACCTAAACAGCCTACTTACACACTTTACATGTTGAATAAAGTGTGTGCACGCCGTAGTTTGAAACGAATTTACGTTTTTTCATATAGTTCAAAAACTGTCACCCTGTGTATGATTGTTATGTATGGAGCTATTGCATAAGCATACTCTGAAAGGATCCCAGCTGGCATAGAGTTTGATCGGGAAGATTGGTTTCTTATTAAGTTGCTTCACTACTCCGAGGATATATAGCTCTAAGTTC
The DNA here is from genome assembly GCF_021461385.2 of Schistocerca piceifrons. Taxonomy (NCBI): domain Eukaryota; kingdom Metazoa; phylum Arthropoda; class Insecta; order Orthoptera; family Acrididae; genus Schistocerca; species Schistocerca piceifrons. The sequence continues at coordinate 67,719,587 of NC_060142.1, forward strand.
CTCATGTTGGCAGTTGTGAAGTAAGACAATCATCGCGAGAGCGTGTTTGCTGCGCTGAAATCCGCATCATTTTCAGCGGAGAGGTAAGTGTAGAGTGGGAGAAGCCTGTAAGCGGCAGGCATCCACTGGTACGGCAGCTGCGAGCTGGTCGAGGCGGGCAGGTGCGAAAGCGGCGTGCGGCGAAACGCGATTTGTCGGCGGCAACTTGTTAGCCGCGGCGCCGGTGAGCCGAGGGCCGCCGTAACAGCGTTAGGCCGTACCGCGGTGCAGGAGGCAGCGCCTTACCGCGCCCGATATGAACTTCTTTGAGGCTCCGGGTCTGGCCGTCTTGATTAGAAGCGAGACCCGGCGACAGGCGGCGACGGAGGCGACCACAGCCCGACGCCGGGCCTTCGTATTGGCCGCACGTCGCCGGCCCCCTGAAGTTTGGGCCTGTAATGAAGACGCCCAAGGAGAGGAGCGGACGGCTGCCTGTTTCCTTCGCGCCATGCTACGAGCGATTCTCCTGCACGAGCTTAAGAACCCGGAGGGGATATTTTTATTGGGAAATAGTCGTAAGTATGTAACACATGGATGTAGTCCTTCACCCCTACTGTTCAGTATGAAGGGATGGCTGACATAAAATTGTGGGATTCGCCCCTACTGTTCAGTCTGTACATGGAGAAGAGACGGCTGAAACAAAATAATGGTTCTAGTGTGGGGTTAAAGTGCAAGGTAAAAAGATATCAAATGTAAAGATTCACTAATGACACTGCTACTTTCAGTGAAAGTGCAGCATAGTTACGGGACGTGATGAATGGAACGAACAGTCCAATGGCTACAGAATATGGAGTTAGGGTAAACTATAGAAATAGAAACGCAACGAATAATTGCAGGAATAAAATTAACAAATAACTTGATATCAAAATACACGACGACAAAGTAGACGACGTTAAGGAATTCTGATATCTTGCAAGCAAAATAAAACATGACGGATGAAGCAAGTAGAACTTAAGGAGCAGAATACCACTGGGTAAGACGGCTCTCCTGGTATCAAAGATAGGCCTTAATTTGAGGAAGATATTTCTTAAAACGTGCGTTTTGAGCACAGCATTGCATGGTAGCGTGTATGAAATCTTATAGGACTTAACTGCTAAGGTCATCAGTCCCTAGGCTTAACACTACTTAACCTAAATTATCCTAAGGACAAACACACACACTCATGCCCAAGGGAGGACTCGAACCTCCGCCGGGAGCAGCTGCACAGTCCATGACTGCAGCGCCTGAGACCGCTCTGCTAAACCCGGGCGGCTGCATGGTAGTGAAACATGGACTGTGGGGAAAATGGAACAGAGAAGGATCGAAGCGTTTCGAACGTTTTGTTACAGAATGACGTTGAAAATTTTGTGGAGTGATAAGGTAAGGAATGAGGAGGTTCTCCACAAAAACGGCGAGGAAAAAAGCATTGGGAGAACACTGACAAGAAGAAAGGATAGGATGATAGGACACGTGTTGATGCATCGAGCGTTAACTTCCTTGATATTAGAAGGCGCTGTAGAGGGTAAAACCCGTACGGCGAAGGCAGAGGTCAGTATATGCCCAACAAATAGTTGAGGACGTAGGGCGAAAGAGCTACTCTGAGATGAAGTTGGCGCAGGAGAGAAAGTCAAGGCGTGCCACGTCAAACCGGTCGGGAGACGATGATTTAAAAAAAGAAACACATTTTACATACCGTGTGAAGGAGGCGTGTAATGACTATTTGCTCTCCGTCTTCAGGCCACGAGTGGCCTACCGGAACCATCCGACCGCCGTGTCATCCTCAGCGGAGGATGCGGATAGGAGGGGCATGGGGTCAGCACACCGCTCTCCCGGCCGTTATGATGGTATTATTGACCGAAGCCGCTACTATTCGGTCGAGTAGCTCCTCAATTGGCATCACGAGGCTGAGTGGACCCCGAAAAATTTCAACAGCGCATGGTGGCTGGATGGTCACTCATCCAAGCGCCAGCCACGCCCAACAGCGCTTAAGTTCGGCGATCTCACGAGAACCGGTGTATCCACTGCGGCAAGGCCGTTGGCTGTAATGACTGTTTTATAACAGTTTAAAGCAGCTAAGCTGTCATCAAATACAGTCTCGTCCCGAAGCATACTAGAAAGCGTTTGTGTCTCGTAAACTGAAGATTGCTGGCTGTATTTATCAAATGAGCAAATATGCGCGTTTATTATACTGAGACAGAATTGTACGTTTGTGTGAGTGCGCATTTTTCGGTGTATCCGTGTCCATGTCCGTGTGTGTGTGTGTATGTGTGTGTGTGTGTGTGTGTGTGTGTGTGTGTGTGTGTGTGTGTGTTTGAGTGTTCATCCGTGAACAAGAGACGGCTTATAGATAATGAAATCCAATTGACCACTAGCCTTAACACTTTCACTGCTGTATAGTTGTGCACCGAAATCTCATTGCAGTCAATTATACCGTCGAAATTTGAAATACAAAAAATGGAATAATATGTTGCTTTGCCATGCAAAGAGAATCGTTAAAGTTGTTTCTTTTTCAGCAGCTTTTGAATGAACCATTGTAAAGTTGTCTAACGGTGCGCATAGTAAAACAGTACTCAGTTGACACTTGTTAGGTGGAAGATTAGTTTTGTGCCCTATATATACGTCACAGGAGGGAGGGAGAAATGACTCAGAATAATTAGACTTGTGATAGAAATTTTTCAATTTTTATTTTTATTCTTACAGCTTTGTTGTCTGTCTTGAAGGGCAGGACGTGCTCTTTGAGGTTTGACTCCCTGTACAGCTTCTTCCTCTCGTTTCTTAGGAAATATGAGGGAACGGACGTGAGCTAGTGGCCGCCACACCCGAGTACACTCTCCTCCAGCAACCTCCTAGCGGTATTTGCTTTTATTTCATTACTTGTATTTATTTATTGCTGAATTTATTTGCCGTGCTACCTAAAACGGATCACAATGTAGATAGCGCTTGGAAAAATTAACGTTATAGAAGTTGGTTCTTTTCTTTGATCAATATACCGCTAAAGGTTGTTAGAACATTTTACTAACAAAAATTATTATTGAGAAAACATATTCAAAAAATAATAAATGTCAAAAAACGAACAACCTTTTGAATATGAAAAATAAGAATAAGCTAAGCAACAAGTTTCCCCCACCAACCCTCTGGTTATGCGTCCTGTAAAAGGATTTCACTACTGCTCACAGGTCAGTATGGGCCATCTCGTAGTGTTAATACCAGAGACTACGTATGTCCTCACTACAACAACGTCCACCTTTCTTGGCGCCTGCTGAGGCAATCATTGTACAAGAATCTTGTGTAACTATAAGTTGAAAGGAACATGTACGGCCGGCCGGGATGGCCGAGCGGTTCTAGGCACTACAGTCTGGAACCGCGCGACCGCTACGGTTGCAGATTCGAATCCTGCCTCGGGCATGGATGTGTGTGATGTCTTTAGGTTAGTTAGGTTTAAGTAGTTCTAAGTTCTAGGGGACTGATGACCTTAGAATTTAAGTCCCATAGTGCTCAGAGCCATTTGAACCATTTTTTTGAACACGAATCCAACCGTGACAGATGGAAACACAACGTCTTGTATGACCCCAGACACAACACACATTCAAGCTTCAGACAGATGAACAATAAAAAGGTTTTCTAAAAACAACTCTAACAACATTTTGATAGAAAAATGTTACCGTGGTACAAATGACGTGATGTACACGACAGTCTAAAACACATTGCAATGTAATGCTGCATACTACATGATATAACAAAATGTGAACTTTCACGGTCAGATACGTCACGTTTAATAAAATATTCCGGGCCGTTATGTTATGGTCGAATGGATTTTCGATTAAAACCCAACGTCTCGACAGCATTTGCGTACGGCATTTTCAGGTAAGCAGCGACGCAGGATTGAGTCGGACATTCAAAGAACCAACTATCCAGGGACGAAACGTCTAATGTGTTTTTATTTTTTGTCACGACAGTAAACGGCCGTCGTCCCACAGACCTCCTGCTAAAAGGATGGACATACAAACTGGAAAATATGTCCGACCACGGCATAAGAGCCTGGAATGTTATCAAATAGTGTCTAAAGGGTATGTAAGTAATATAAATCACGAGATGTGTTCCTCAATCGCCATTCTTTAAAAAATGAAGCTCAGATGTATAAAACATATGCTTTATGCACCGTACCCGCTGAGCTAAATAAGTGTAAAAGTCGTGTGACTTGGGCCTCCCAACGGGTAGAGCGTTCGCCGAGTGCAAGTCTTCCAATTTGACGCCACTTTGGCGACTTGCGCGTCAATGGGGATGAAATCATAATGATTAGAACAACACAAGACCCAGTCCCTGAGCGGAGAAATTCTCCGACGCAGCCGGGATTCGAACCCGGGCACTTAGGATTAACATTCTGTCGCGCTGACCACTCAGCTACCGGACGCAAACCCGCTGAGCTACTATATGTATGTAATTCAGGAGATAAGACGTCGTAAACACTGTGATGTGTAAAAAACTATCGCATCATGCATGACATTTAAATTTTGTACTTCTTTACTTCTAAGTGTATTCGCAATTCATTTCGCAGACAGTAGCCACATGTACCACTGGGTGTACCTGCAAAATTATATCATTCTATAGCACACAGCTGAGGAGCTAGGAAGCCATTAACACTGAGCGACATTCGGTAGAGATACAGGTGGAATACGTGTACAAGTAAGTGTGAACTATGCTAAATGTATGTGAAACATATGTGACACATGCAAACGTGGGCAAATCCAGGGTAAAAAGCTTCTACTAAACCCCTGAAACGATTTCAACCAAATTTAGTAGACATATTAGTTACAGTCTGGAAAGAAATACTGTGGCGCTAAGACCACCAGCCTCCTACAGTGATAGAAATGGAGAAGAAGATGAACAGATGAAGAGGAAGAAGGAGGAGATGGGCACAGATAGGGGGAAGAGAATATGGAAAGTGAGAGGGGGAGGAGGGAATGAACAGAGAGTCGAGGAAGAGGAGATGGACAGAGAAAGAAAAGATGGACAGAGACTGGGGGAGGGTGAGACAGGCTGACAGTGGGGTAGATGAAGAGAGGGATGAAGTAATGGAGAGAGAAGGAGGAGGGGGAGGTGGACGGAGAGAGCAGGTGGATGAGATGGACAGGGACATGGGGTGATGGAGGAGGTGGGTGAAAAGAGTGGGAAGGAGAAATGGACTAACAGGAAACTGGAGTAAATACGTACCTAGTCAATGGCGATTATCCAGCTACATCTACATCTACATCTACATCTACATCTACATGGATACTCTGCAAATCACATTTAAGTACCTGGCAGAGGGTTCGTCGAACCACCTTCACAATTCTCTATTATTCCAGTCTCGTATAGCGCGCGGAAAGAGTGAACACCTATTATCTTTCCGTACGAGCTCCAGTTTCCCTTATTTTATCTTGGTGATCGTTCCTCCCTATGTTGGTCGCTGTCAACAAAATATTTTCGCATTCGGAGAAGAAATTTGGTGATTGGAATTTCGTGAGAAGATTCCGTCGCAACGAAAATCGCCTTTCTCTCAATGATGTACAGCCCAAATCCTGTATCATTTCTGTGACACTCTCTCCCATATTTCGGGATAATACAAAACGTGCTGCCGTCTTTTGAACTTTTTCGATGTACTCCGTCAGTCCTATCTGGTAGGATCCCACACCGCGCATCAGTATTCTAAAAGATGACGGACAGGAGTAGTGTAGGCAGTCTCCTTAGTACATCTGTTACATTTTCTAAGTGTCCTGCCAATAAAACGCGGTCTTTGGTTAGCCTTCTCCACAACATTTTCTATGTGTTACTTCCAACTTAAGTTGTTCGTAATAGTAATACCTAGGTATTTAGTTGAATTTACGGCTTTTAGATTAGACTGCTTTATCGTGTAATCGAACTTAAACGAGTTCCTTTTAGTACTCATGTGGATGACCTCACACTTTTCGTCATTTAGGGTCAACTGGCAATTTTCGCACCATTCAGATATCTTTTCTAAATCATTTTGCAGTTTGTTTTGGTCTTCTGATGACTTTATTAGTCGATAAACGACAGCGTCATCTGCAAACAAGCGAAGACGGCTGCTCAGATTGTCTCCAAAATCGTTAATATACACTCCTGGAAATGGAAAAAAGAACACATTGACACCGGTGTGTCACACCCACCATACTTGCTCCGGACACTGCGAGAGGGCTGTACAAGCAATGATCACACGCACGGCACAGCGGACACACCAGGAACCGCGGTGTTGGCCGTCGAATGGGGCTAGCTGCGCAGCATTTGTGCACCGCCGCCGTCAGTGTCAGCCAGTTTGCCGTGGCATACGGAGCTCCATCGCAGTCTTTAACACTGGTAGCATGCCGCGACAGCGTGGACGTGAACCATATGTGCAGTTGACGGACTTTGAGCGAGGGCGTATAGTGGGCATGCGGGAGGCCACGTGGACGTACCGCCGAATTGCTCAACACGTGGGGTGTGAGGTCTCCACAGTACATCGATGTCGTCGCCAGTGGTCGGCGGAAGGTGCACGTGCCCGTCGACCTGGGACCGGACCGCAGCGACGCACGGATGCACGCCAAGACCGTAGGATCCTACGCAGTGCCGTAGGGGAGCGCACCGCCACTTCCCAGCAAATTAGGGACACTGTTGCTCCTGGGGTATCGGCGAGGACCATTCGCAACCGTCTCCACGAAGCTGGGCTACGGTCCCGCACACCGTTAGGCCGTCTTCCGCTCACGCCCCAACATTGTGCAGCCCGCCTCCAGTGGTGTCGCGACAGGCGTGAATGGAGGGACGAATGGAGACGTGTCGTCTTCAGCGATGAGAGTCGCTTCTGCCTTGGTGCCAATGATGGTCGTATGCGTGTTTGGCGCCGTGCAGGTGAGCGCCACAATCAGGACTGCATACGACCGAGGCACACAGGGCCAACACCCGGCATCATGGTGTGGGGAGCGATCTCCTACACTGGCCGTACACCACTGGTGATCGTCGAGGGGACACTGAATAGTGCACGATACATCCAAACACGGTACATCCAAACCGTCATCGAACCCATCGTTCTACCATTCCTAGACCGGCAAGGGAACTTGCTGTTCCAACAGGACAATGCACGTCCGCGTGTATCCCGTGCCACCCAACGTGCTCTAGAAGGTGTAAGTCAACTACCCTGGCCAGCAAGATCTCCGGATCTGTCCCCCATTGAGCATGTTTGGGACTGGATGAAGCGTCGTCTCACGCGGTCTGCACGTCCAGCACGAACGCTGGTCCAACTGAGACGCCAGGTGGAAATGGCATGGCAAGCCGTTCCACAGGACTACATCCAGCATCTCTACGATCGTCTCCATGGGAGAATAGCAGCCTGCATTGCTGCGAAAGGTGGATATACACTGTACTAATGCCGACATTGTGCATGCTCTGTTGCCTGTGTCTATGTGCCTGTGGTTCTGTCAGTGTGATCATGTGATGTATCTGACCCCAGGAATGTGTCAATAAAGTTTACCCTTCCTGGGACAATGAATTCACGGTGTTCTTATTTCAATTTCCAGGAGTGTAGATAAGGAACAGCAAAGGGCCTATAACACTACCTTGGGGAACGCCAGAAATCACTTACGTTTCACTCGACGACATTCCGTCAATTACTACGAACTGTGACCTCTCTGAGAGGAAATCACAAATCCAGTCACGTAACTGAGACGATATTCCATAAGCACGCAATTTCACTACGAGCCACTTGTGTGGTACAGTGTCAAAAGCCTTCCGGAAATCCAGAAGCACGGAATCGAGCTGTTGTTGTGGTCTTCAGTCCTGAGACTGGTTTGATGCAGCTCTCCATGCTACTCTATCCTGTGCAAGCTTCTTCATCTCCCAGTACCTACTGCAACCTACATACTGCTGAATCTTCTTAGTGTATTCATCTCTTGGTCTCCCTCTACGATTTTTACCCTCCACGCTGCCCTCCAGTTCTGAATTAGTGATCCCTTGATGCCTCAGAACAATTCCTACCAACCGATCCCTTCTTCTGGTCAAGTTGTGCCACAAACTTCTCTTCTCCCCAATTCTATTCAATACCTCCTCATTATTTATGTGATGTACCCATCTAATCTTCAACATTCTTCTGTAGCACCACATTTCAAAAGCTTCTATTCTCTTCTTGTCCAAACTATTTATCGTCATTGTTTCACTTGCATACATGGCTACACTCCATACAAATACTTTCAGAAATGACTTCCTGACACTTAAATCTATACTCGATGTTAACGAATTTCTCTTCTTCAGAAACGCTTTCCTTGCCATTGCCAGTTTACATTTTATATCCTCTCTACTTCGACCGTCATCAGTTATTTTGCTCCCCAAATAGCAAAACTCCTTTACTACTTTAAGTGTCTCATTTCCTAATCTAATTCCCTCAGCATCACCAGACTTAATTCGACTACATTCCATTATCCTCGTTTTGCTTTTGTTGATATTCATCTTATATCATGTATCAATAAATTGAAACGCCATTCCAGATGCTGAAGTTTTACTGCATCAACAACGGAACCGTGATAAGGGATAAATTCTCCTTATCTCCTTATATTGTGGCAGGCGTCAGGGGGAAAAGTTTCGAAAAGGTTTGAAATAACACGTGTTCTTGACGGTTGCCAAGTGCTCTTATTCTCACGTACTGGACTTGTAGTGTTAATCTTTTAACTTATTATGATACCTCTTAATGAGCACACTATGACAGAATTCTAAATTCTTAATTTCGGTCTATAATTACACGAAACACTGAATATCAGTCGTTTTTTTTGCCTCTGGAAGGCGTTAGACAAAGAGCCCACAGCTAGTCAGTGTTACCCAGTTTGGAAGGCAGACTGGCGAGAGCGAAGTGCTGTTCGCTGTGCAGGACCCTCTGGCGGCAGTGATGGCAGCCAACTGCAGTCGCGCCGCGCGTCCAAAGCCGGTGGGCGGCGCTCAATCGGAGCCGCGGCGCGCCGCGCGCTGGCAGGGCTTACCTTATAAGCCTGCGAGCCGCCGGCTGACACGTCACGAGGCCGTATCCCGCTGCGGCGGCCTTGTCACGGTCGCTGTGGCTGTCAGCAGCCGTATCTGCTGCACGCTCGCTAATCCCACCCTTCAATCGAGCACCGCCATCCCGTCACTGCTTGTACGGCTATGGTAATGGAGTTGCTTTTTACGAAAGAAGACAACTGTAGTCACTAACTGCTTCTCTGAATGACGCATTCTGGTTCTGAGAAATCTTGGCAGATCGCGTCGGCTAAATCGTTGGGGTACACACTTCGAATGGCGTGTCTCTACAATATAAACCGAAGTAGCTTGTTCACATACTTTTGCATACGCTGTCGGCAGAGATACAGGTAAAATATGTGTACAAATACTGTGTTAAGTATATGTGACACATTTGTGACATGTGCACACATGGGCAAAGCCGGGGTAAAAACCGGATTTTCATCCGGTTTTCATTAAAAGATATACTGTTTCACACGGAAAGTTTTTGTATACAGGGTGAGCATATAGTAAAACCGACAAACTGCAATTGGAAAAGGAGGAAAAAAGGTCCTACGAATAAGTGTCCAGAAATGCCTCGTTGCCACGGTAGATGGCGCTGACGAATGAAAGTTTTCTCTGACCGTGTATTCCTTGTGTGTTGCAGGCTGTGTGGCTGACGCAGCGTACTGTAAGCAGAAGAGTAGTCCGGTACTGACGTCGGGAATTAGCCGAGGTGGTGTTTGTGTACTACCAACTAGAGGGAAACGCTCGAGAGGTAGCACAGCTATACCAAAACAAGTACCCTCACAGACAGATGCTTCAAATGGCCCTGAGCACTATGGGACTTCTGAGGTCATCAGTCCCCTAGAACTTAACACTACGTAAACCTAACTAACCTACGGACTTCATACACATCCATGCCCGAGGCAGGATTCGAACCTGCGACCATAGCGGTCGCGCGGTTCCAGACTGTAGCGCCTAGAGCCGCTCGGCCACACCAGCCAGCCCTCACAGACACTAAGCACGTAACACAACATTTGAAGCCCTTTTTGAGCGTTTGTGTGACCATGGGTCCTTTCAGAGAGGCGAACGTGAAAGGAAGCAGCGTAGTGTACGTACACCAGATTTGAAGGATCGGGTCCTACATAAAACTGAGACGAACTCTAGTACAAGCTCGAGGCGAGTGGTCCGCCAACATGGTGTAAACCAAAGTACGATTATGTGAACCCTGCATGACAACCGCTACTGTTCCTATCATCTGAAATCCCTTGGTGGCCGCTTTGAACATCTGTTGTGACGTCGATGCGCTCCGATTCTCTACTGTCGTTGCACGCAAACGTCCATTTCCGGACACATGTTCATAAGGTATTTTTTTCTCCATTTCCAGTTAGGAATCCGTCCCTGCAGTTTGTCAGTTTTTTTTTTTTAAGTTCATCCTGTGTAAGTCACAAGTATTTCGTACAGATTGAGTTATGGTGAACTAAAATTAAGTAGTGAAAACTATGCCATTGTTAAGAAACAGCCAATATAACTAAACAGAGCATATCTCAAGAACGCAGAATGTGGGACCTAAATAGCATGCGGTGTCGTGGTCTAGAAGTACAGTAATGGTTGGGAAAAAAAGTCACGGAGTTGAATCCCTTGATGTTAATTTTATTTTAGTTTCAGTTTTTGAGTTGCTTGCGCTGTGAATGAACCTAGACATCGGTCGATGTATTATGTTTATTCGTTAAAGAGAAAAAAAAAACAGTATAGTGTGTGGCTGGAATCCGAAAGGTTATGGCATCGAATCCCAGCTGGGTCACTTTTTTCACTCTGCCTGTTAAACCTAGCTTTCACCTCGCAATCATTTGGAGATATGCATTTCGGAATATGACGAACGGTTCACACTGCCAGCTTCTGGTTCCCTCAGATTAGCAACTACAATTAGCACTCTTAATTCACTGCAAATTCTTCGAACAATGGACAGTGGTTACTCAGATCTGAAGTGTAGTAATAAATATGACCAATAACGTTGAGCCTGACCAACATCAGCCTGTGATGTGAGACCTACATCTCGAAATAATTGAATATTTCTAGCCAACAGTTTCCCTGCAATCGTACGAGAACAACTGCATAGCAAAAAACAAATACTAATCCAAGCACGTGATATTTGCTATGCTACAAGTGAAACGTCTTCCGAAAAACTACTTATGCTGCTTCAGCAACTTTGCTTCGTTTTTTCAGCAGATCAGCCGATGACTGAACATACAACATTCTGCCGTCCTCGAATCAAACACGATTATTTGCGTCACATGACAAAGAGCCCACGACAAAGAATTGCGGCAATGAGTCTCAACACTGCATCACAGTGCGTACTAAACTTTGCAAGAGGAGTGCTGTAACAGAGCCAGACATGTCCATCCTTCTATTTTTTCTTTTATTTGTGCCACCTCAGCCAGCTTGCAATACCTAGAGAATCACTTAAACACACACATACACGCACATACACACACACACACACACACACACACACACACACACACACACACACACACACACACTCATGTTTCGCATACAATATTTTCATTGGTTGCAAATACACTACTTATGCCACGAAGTGATCCCATCATTGCCATTAGCTGTCTCTCCAAACATCAAATCATTATGGAACACATAACATTCATACGCTTTGACAATTTTTCTGCCTTGTGCTGCTGACATTGACGGGTCCTGTATAGGTTTGCAGGTTTGCGCTACCCCCAAGGAGTAATTTTGTTCGCAGACCATTAAAACGAAAAGTCGCCAATTCGATAGGAAATTTAACTCTGAATTGTACAACAAGCATGTATAGCTGTGTGGTTGTGACATTAAAATGCCTTATTTTGTTTTCCCGTTTATTATTTGGAGGAGATCTTTCATGGTCTAAACACGGAGTCTGTGACATTCAACACCTCCATGACAAAATTAGAAAACACAAACTTTTTTCAGTCCACGTAGATAACGTTTTGAATGAGGAAAGTCTAGGCGATGTAAATATAGCTACCCAATTAGACAGTGGGTACAGAAGGTCCGTGGCATTACACAACAAAAAATTATCGATAATAGGTACATATTGAATCTAACTATTAACTGTATTCGTTTCTGTGGTATGTTGGAACTTGCCCTTAGAGGACATGATGAGACTGAATCATCTTCCAATCCTGGTGTTTTTCGTTCCTTGATTAATTTTAGTACAGAATTAGACTCAGTATTAAAATCTCATTTAGAGAAAGCTACAGTTTTCAAAGGAATCTCAAAAACCATCCAGAATTAACTCCTCTAGTGCATGCTTCAAGTCTGCCAAGAGGAAATTAGAAAGGAAATTAGGGGTGTTGAGTTTTTGGTTGTAATAGCTGATGAAAACAGTGATATAGCCTGTGTTTTCCAAATGATTATTGTATATAGGTACATCATTAACGGAAAACTAGTTGAAAGATTTTGGGATTTCATAGTATCAGAAAAGCATAATTCCCAGTCTTTGGCAACGTCCATCATCTAACAGATAAATAATCATTTGAGGAATTGTCCACATAAGCTAACAGTGGAAACATATGATGGTGTCCATCATCTAACAGATAAATAATCATTTGGGGAATTTTCCACAAGCTAACAGCGGAAACATATGATGGTGCAGCAGTATGAGTGGTTCATCACGTGGGGTGCAGGCTCTTGTTAAGGAAAAGTTTCCCAATGCTTCATACATTCATTGTTATGCCAACCAGTTGAATCTCATTACGCTTAAAGCCGCTTCCATTAATAAAAATGTACGAATATTCTTCACTAAACTTCAGGGACTTAGGAGCTTCTTTTCAGTTATCTCCTCAAAGAACAGCAGTTCTCGACGAAACAGTACGAAAACGACTACCACGTTCAGTCCCTACTCGTTGGAATTTCAGTCAAGGAGCGTCAATACCGTTTTCGAATATAGGGAAGATATTATCACATGCTTGAATAATACAGGGTGTTTCAAAAATGACCGGTATATTTGAAACGGCAATAAAAACTAAACGAGCAGCGATAGAAATACACCGTTTGTTGCAATATGCTTGGGACAACAGTACATTTTCAGGCGGACAAACTTTCGAAATTACAGTGGTTACAATTTTCAACAACAGATGGCGCTGCAAGTGATGTGAAAGATATAGAAGACAACGCAGTCTGTGGGTGCGCCATTCTGTACGTCGTCTTTCTGCTGTAAGCGTGTGCTGTTCACAACGTGCAAGTGTGCTGTAGACAACATGGTTTATTCCTTAGAAGAGAGAATTTTTCTGGTGTTGGAATTCCACCGCCTAGAACACAGTGTTGTTGCAACAGGACGAAGTTTTCAACGGAGGTTTAATGTAACCAAAGGACCGAAAAGCGATACAATAAAGGATCTGTTTGAAAAATTTCAACGGACTGGGAACGTGACGAATGAACATGCTGGAAAGGTAGGGCGACCGTGTACGGCAACCACAGAGGGCAACGCGCAGCTAGTGCAGCAGGTGATCCAACAGCGGCCTCGGGTTTCCGTTCGCCGTGTTGCAGCTGCTGTCCAAATGACGCCAACGTCCACGTATCGTCTCATGCGCCAGAGTTTACACCTCTATCCATACAAAATTCAAACGCGGCAACCCCTCAGCGCCGCTACCATTGCTGCACGAGAGACATTCGCTAACGATATAGTGCACAGGATTGATGACGGCGATATGCATGTGAGCAGCATTTGGTTTACTGACGAAGCTTATTTTTACCTGGATGGCTTCGTCAATAAACAGAACTGGCGCATATGGGGAACCGAAAAGCCCCATGTTGCAGTCCCATCGTCCCTGCATCCTCAAAAAGTACTGGTCTGGGCCGCCATTTCTTCCAAAGGAATCATTGGCCCATTTTTCAGATCCGAAACGATTACTGCATCACGCTATCTGGACATTCTTCGTGAATTTGTGGCGGTACAAACTGCCTTAGACGACACTGCGAACACCTCGTGGTTTATGCAAGATGGTGCCCGGCCACATCGCACGGCCGACGTCTTTAATTTCCTGAATGAATATTTCGATGATCGTGTGATTGCTTTGGGCTATCCGAAACATACAGGAGGCGTCGTGGATTGGCCTCCCTATTCGCCAGACATGAACCCCTATGACTTCTTTCTGTGGGGCACTTGAAAGACCAGGTGTACCGCCAGAATCCAGAAACAATTGAACAGCTGAAGCAGTACATCTCATCTGCACGTGAAGCCATTCCGCCAGACACGTTGTCAAAGGTTTCGGGTAATTTCATTCAGAGACTACGCCATATTATTGCTACGCATGGTGGATATGTGGAAAATATCGTACTATAGAGTTTCCCAGACCGCAGCGCCATCTGTTGTTGAAAATTGTAACTACTGTAATTTCGAAAGTTTGTCTGCCTGAAAATGTACTGTTGTCCCAAGCATATTGCAACAAACGGTGTATTTCTATCGCTGCTCGTTTAGTTTTTATTGCCGTTTCAAATATACTGGTCGTTTTTGAAACACCCTGTATGAGCCAGGGGCAAAAACTGTGTAATGAGAACACGATCCTGCAAGCCTGTGGCTTGGTAAACATTTCTAAGAATGAAAAGTTCATTTTTTGGCTTTAGTTTTTTCATAAAATCATGATTCATGTGCATATTTTGTATAACCAGCTACAAAAAGGGATATTGATCCAACTTACGCACAAAATCAGCTCACAGCTTTTGAGCGTGAAATCGCGAACATTAGGGAAGGAGTAAGTGAAAATTCAATAGGTTTACACGAGAGGGAGAACTGAAGATGGCGCAGCGATGTGTAATCTACTGTGGGAGGCAAAAGAAGCATGTGATGTAACAAGTTACGAAGCAGAAGAAAGATTGAAGTTCACACATAGTTGCAGCCTCTCTCTTTCTACCACAGAAATTCGCTACTTACTCTTCCAGTTTTCCAGAAACATCTTTCACAGTTGCTATTGAATGCTACTCTTTTTTGGAAGCAAAGAAACTTCGAACAGAATTCTCTGTTATTTATGGAAGAGAGGAGTTCAAAAACATGTGTGGAGCTTTGAGTTTTCAGGATTACATATATATGTGAAGCTCCTGAAAGCGATAGTTACAATTACAATGACCACATCAGAAGCAGAACGTTGTTTTTCATCTCCGAAACGCATCACAACCTTCTTGCGGAATACTGTCGACCAAGAAAGACTTTCAGCACTCGCGATTCTCTCTATTGAACGAGACCTCGTTTTAGGAATTGCAGACTTCAATCAAAGAGTGATTGAAAGACTCGCAAATATGAAGGAAAGAAGAACTGAGTTCCTGTACAAGTGATCACCACCACATCCAAATTCAGAGATAAAATCGAACGGTGTTAACATCAGTCCTGCTGGAAAAGGTTAGTAAGGCATGCCTACCACTTTTTGAGTACATAGTGCTGCATTTGATTTTAATTTCTTTTAGTCTGCAAAAGTAATTCTTTTTTCTGTGTACACCTTTTGGTTTTATTATGAGTGGATGCAGGAGTGACACGAGCGAGCTGTCTGTTTATATCAGGCATTACAAAAACATGAGCAGTGTACCGATTTTCTCTCTTCTGTTGATGTTTTCCTTCGTGAGGAAAGTGCACCACCATCTTCTTTGGTCACGAGCCGCCACCGCTTGAGTCATATGTAACTGGTGACATTCAGTTGCTTCATGTTATTCTCTGAAATTTATTCGTAACTCTACGCAGTAGCCCGCAAACCAAATAACCACAACATTCGCGTCGCCTGGCCGTAGATCCTTCATGCTACCAGCGCGAAGTCGGATCGGGTCACTAGTATTAGATAAACGTCGATAAATAACAGGACAAACTGCTGAAAGTCTTTATGTGGGCGCAAGAGCTGCACAAAAGGCCAGGAATATCAAACTAATACCTCCTTCATGCCACCTTGAAAGCTAACTCGTCAGTCAACGTTACTGTTACACTGCACCCCTTCCCCAAGTGCGTCTTTTCAGGGGTGCATTTGGCCCTGACTTTATTTTTATGGATGGCCCACGGGCGACCGCACTGAACAGCGCAGGTGGAGCAGCTCTCGGAGCGACACGATATGTAGCGAATGCACTGGTCTGCTGTTCCCCTGACTTATATTCCAAAAAGGTAATGTGGGATGCATTTGGAGACACTTATTTCAGCACGCCCACATGCACCAACGACCATCCAGCAACTGTGAACCGTGCTGGTGGACCAGTGTAACGCCCTACCACAGTAACTGCTAACCAGCCTCGTGGCCACGGTGCAGACCGTGCATTGCTGCCAATGGTGATCACACACCATATTCAGAACAATTTCCCGCCTTCTTTAATGTCCCAGGGACCATCACCAGTCGACGTGACTTCACTGTAATTATTGTCTCATTGCTTAGGCTTTTCAGTTACCTTCTGTACTTTACTGTTGCAGTTCCTTATGTGTAGTGTATAAGTCTTATAGAGCTATGTTACTTGCTAGTGAAATCTACGGTAATGAAGAAGATGTTTTCGCCCTTAACCTCTGCACGTCAGTGTAGTTAAATAAGTGGATTATATTCTATTACTAAGAGACTGCCACCACTATTCGAGACCTGCAGTATGAGGGGAGCGAATGACTGATAGGTATTGAAACGCAAAGCAGAACAGCTAGGTAAAGCACAAAATTAGTAGGTCAAGTCGGTTCGGACGCTCATCAACCTACTCTCCGAACACTTTCAGTCACATTAATGCGGCTCCTATAATATCGTAACTTATTTGGACACAATTCATACGTCACTGAATGAACAAGCTGTAAACAGATGGGTTTGCACTATGTAGTACCGACTTTCGGCTCTTCGGGCCTCATTACAGGGTTTCACTGATTGGCAGATAAATTCTACGGTTAATCCACAACTGCAGTATCATTATTCCTTTCAGCTGATTTACGCGGCACTTCAAAATACGAGCTTAACCACGTGTGTTCGGTTTATATGATTACCGTCGCATCGGTTTCATTGTCGCTCTGTTCGTTACGAGCGTATAGAGTTCATCAAACCCGTTCGTTGTTGTCTTCCTCTCACTCTAACTATACTTGTTAATGTATTCGAAATTCCGTCAGTGAGTCTTACTTTCTTTCGGTGTGATATCCAACAGGGCAATTTCTCTCACAAAGTCTGTACGCTGCCTTGTCACCGGATATACAATAGCTCTTGTTTAAGCTCAGCTCTTACCGCGGACGCTCTGATTACGCCGCAGGAAATGGCTTCTCACTGGAAACAGCAAGAAAAGTGGAGCAGTGGCTGGGAAAGTGGGTTCTTATTCGGGAGGAGCGGGTTTCGAACCCCTCCTCAGTTATCTATGCAAAGGTTTCCCTCTATCGATTAGTATGAATAGTGGAATGGTTCGTTTGAAAATGATGTGGCTGACTTTATATCGCACCGTATTTCGGTCCGAGTCTGTTCTCCGGCTCGAATAACCCCGACGTCGACGGGCTGTTACACAGTAACTTTCTTTCGTTTTTTACTGGAAGTCTGTTCCGGTCCATTACGACAAGATTTCAACACGCTCAGATATTTTATGTATTCGCAAAACATTTCTAGGCAACTGGCTAAAGGGGGGAGGGGAAACTGGTTGTAAGCCACACTGATTTTTCAAGGCATACTCGTACCATACTATTTAGAACCCACCGAGAAACGCACTAAATTGTTTGCGTCCCTGCGAGAACACTGGGGTCACCAGTACAGACATACAGGCAATCTCTGGCAGCGTGCCGACATGATGTCGTACGGTGATCAAATACAAGCGGTCTGCGAGCTATAAATGGATACAAGAGCAGCCACGACAGTCAGCAGTTCCTGACGAAGAAGACGGAGGACTCGTAGAGATATCATTTTATCCAAATTTGATGCGACAACTAAATTAACAATATGTCTTCTACACTGCATTCTTCCAGTATTCCATCAATATAAGAAAATTCCCTATATGCTCTCCTATAAATGAGACTCTGTGATCATTTAATTTGATATTCCCAGAAACTGTTACCCCTTGATATTTGTGTGTGGTTTGACTTATTCCAGTAACGACTGATTGATATTCTAGTCGTAGGGTACTACATTCCCCTGTTTTGTGAAATGAACAAGTACACATTTGCGAACTTGTAGGGCAAGCTGCCAATCTCTTCACGACTTTGAAATCTTATCAAGATCTGACTGTATACATGTACCGGATTTTTTCAAATAGTACTTCATTATCCATCTGCAGGATGTTTCAAGCTAGTAATAATCCATTCTTCCAGTTTATAACGTTAATAATTATTAATATACAACGTGAACTGCAAGGGTTATAACACACTTCGCTAGGGAACGCCTAAAGTTACTTTATATTTGTCGATAAATGTCCATCCAAGGTAACATACCGAGTGCTTCCTACCAAGAAGTCCTCATTCTAATCTCAAATTTGGTGTGATATCTCGTATGATAGTAGTTTCGTTAATAGGCTCATACGCACTGTGATGGCACTGAGGCAAATACTGTTCGGAAGTCAAGAAAAACTCTGAAAGGGTACAGTATCGCCCGACATTGAAAATAGGTACAACATACTTCATTATTTTTGTCAGAACAACACATTTTTTTTGTAAAATAACTCAATTTCAATTAATACAGCGAAGCCGGATACCAGTGTGGGAAAGAATGACAATGTATTTATTTAATTGATCACATGTGCACTCCCACAAAGTAAATCCCTACATCCAGTTTGGTGAGATCTGTGAAATGAATGAATGTATGGTCGTCTGCTAACCGCAGATAGTGAATGTGAATATATGATCATCTTTGAGACGATCCTTTGGCCACCTTTGGTGGGACCAAAGAGATGAAATTTACCTGGGCTTTGAGCGCCTGAAATGTGGCTGACCAATACGGTAGCAAGGTGCTCCCCCACTTCAGCAGAGGTGCGAGAGGACCTCGAGAACGGCCATGTTTCAGCACTCTGCCGCTGGATCTTGTGCTGTTAAGACCTGTCTTAGTTGTGCTCCGTAAAGTCAAAAGAGTGGAATATTTAAGAGTAGTTTGAAATAATAATTTCTCTATTTCAGGAACTTTTGTGGGGAGAATTAAATGTCAGGCAGGTAATATTAATGGGATTGTAGTAATCTTCGGAAGTGACCAACGGTCACAATGAAACCACGTGTAGCAATAAGTTGAAATACTTCCGTGTGCTTAAGTTAAGCTGAATTACTAGCGTGTGTACAATAAGTTGAAATATTTAAGAAATGGCGTGTGCAGGACTTGAAATCAGAGACGAGTACTTCCACGTGGTGAGTATTGTGTGAGTCTCAAACTGTGTATGAGACAAAAGATAAAGAGAAGTACTCGCCCATGGTATCAGTTGAGGACTCGCGTGTGTGATGAATACGTTCCTAATATTACTTTGCGTGATATGATTCCGTGTGACGCTAGATTCAAACTCTGAGAGAGAAGCAAGGTGAGTCGGCCGTCTATCCAGCAACGCCACTTGGCTTGCATTGCAAAGGAAGACGTGCATATATCTCCAGAGTTCATAGTAGGAAAGTAGAATTACGAAGTGGGGCAGTGTCGTGTGAAACTGGGATAAATATTAATTGAAGTGGGAAAGCTGAAAGTGATAATGTTGTGACTATTCCCTGTGTAGTATTTCATATTGTAGTATGGTGTATGTCATGTAATTTGGGAATGTGTGGTTTGCATGGGAGAGTAGCGAGGTAGTTTCAAAAGATTAGTGGGTTATGCTTGTTCCTTCGGTACCGCTCGGTCTGGGGGAAAGTTTCGTGATGATGATTGTGAGAGTCGAAGTGTGAGATATAATAAAAGATCCACCATCCTATCCAGAAAGTGCACTGTAGCGTTAAATAATTACGAGACCATAAGGTACAGAATCACCAATGCTAAGCCATGTCCACTGGGCGGAATTTCTCATGTGTTATTGTTGTGGGTTATAGAATTTGTGTGTTTATGTTATAGAATTTATCGGAATAAATAAGATAGTGAAAAGAAAAAGATTGGTGGCCTTTTCCTTCGAATTGTATGTTGTCATGATATCCAGAATTTATAGTGTGTGCGCCACTCATAGTCAGTGCGATGGCCACGTGTTGATAAAAGCCGTTAAATAAAAGACAAAAAGAAAATGTGGTATTGCCAGTGCGTAGTGAACAGTCAGAGTTCTGTAAATTACTGATAGATGCGTGTTTCCGTTGCGTATTATTCATACAGGAGGATAATTTGTAACTTAATTGAGAGTACGAGAGTTCATATTACTCGATAAATAAGAATGAATCCACTCGCTTGGCAGACCACTCATCCTGCAGGCCTGACTGCTTGATGCCACAGTATGAGCAAGGCATGTGGGTGCCTCTCAACTCCATACATCTAATCCCAATGTCAGTGGCTTTGAGAATACGAGGTGAGGAAAGCACTACTTGGATTTAGCAAGACCGATGTTTTCGATATCCACGCTGTTTGGCATGGAAGAGATTATCGTGTTCGACACAGCTCATTACGTTTCAGGTGAGAATCAGGACGCTGGTGAAAAGTTCTTGCTTGTCACATTTGTATTTAGATGTTAAATTTATTGAGAATCTGAGACAGAGAATTCACCAACACATGATGATCATGTGAAGGATGGAGGCTTGCATTCTTTACAAGAACGTTAGGTGTACTTGGAGATTTACCATTGCGCCCTTCAGTACTCGTCTTAAAATCCTCGATGACGCACATTTTCTGTTACTAGTACGTTAGGATGTAACATGTAGAGCAGTTATAGTTTGTTTAGAGACGTTGTCATCGCCCTATGCGGTAGTTTCCTCAGTGCCGATGTTGGTAACTGCAACTTTTTCTCCGTGCATGATAGCTGTTGTCAGTTGCTGTTTCAGAGGAAATGAACAAAATGTTTACCTACATGTTTTTTTTTTTCCAACAGCCAAACGGCCTTCCGCAAACTTCAAGAAATAATTCCACCGGTTCCGCATCCATAAAAAACCTTGTTTTATTACAATAAAGTTTCTTCGCAGCAAGTTATTATTCAGCTTGTCATTCCCTCACTCCCCAGCTGTAATTCAAAGCGGAATATAAAAATGAGATTACGTTAACTTTAATCCAGTTACGAAAGTAGAGGAGAGCCGGAATAGAGCGCAGAAAGAGGCCGGCCGTTGTAAATCACTGCTACCGAGCATGTGGTCCAACACGGAGCAGTCGAAAACAGTAACTACCGTCACACGACAACAGGTACACTTTCCTCAAAGCACTGATTAGAAGTCAATCGCAGGACACGAATTTCGAGCAGAATATGTGCCACATGGTAACATTTTTCAGCCGCTGTGTGCGTCTCAAAGAAATAAAAACGCCAATTAGCGAACATAAAGGCATTAAAAGTGTTTCACCGTTGTTCTACTCTAGGATGATAGCTCCGTGTGGATTTCCAGGTTGAAATGTATACCCTTCATTCTTATGATAGAAGAAATTCTGCTCTGCTGTGCTAACAAATGTGCATAGGTAAAAATTTCGTGAACTAACTGGCTCAGCTATGAGTTGGTTAAAGAATTGTGGGTGAAGATACAAACATCTCAGTGTACCTTTATTACGTAAAATGTAATATTAACTGCCGGTCGGTGTGGCCGAGCGGTTCTAGGCGCTTCAGTCTGGAACCGTGCGACAGCTACGGTCACACGTTCGAATCCTGCCTCGGGCATGGATGTGTGTGATGTCCTTAGGTTAGTTAGGTTTAAGTAGTTCTAAGTTCTAGGGGACTGATGACCTTAGATGTTAAGTCCCATAGTGCTCAGAGCCATTTGAACCATTTGTAACATTAACTTACTTTCTGTTGCTCATTATGTCCCACTTACTGTTATCTGTAATTCAATAGAAGTATCTGACACGTTTTAATTTGTAGCGTGTGCAGTTAGTGCATTAAAGGTGTTCTTGTGGGTCTTGTGCCAAAGAATTCCTTCTGCTATTTATTTGATCACACTTAGTGCTGAATTAAACTTCCACAGTATTAAGCGTGATTATATGGAGTAATACTAACGGCCAACAAATATTAATCTAAATATAGTAGTATTTTCTTGTAAATTAAATCACTTTTTCCCATTATTGTAATTTCAGTTATTCCCACAAATCCTGAACTTTTGGCACAAACTTCAGAAAATAAGCCACTTTCTCACTGCCATTCTTCGATATTTTCAAAAGTCTATTCTTGAACCACGATTTTGTCTCATTTTTAGCACGTCATTATTTTATTAGAACTCAATATTTCTGAATTATCCTACGTATTATCCTACGTACTCTCGCAGAAAATATACTGAATGTGACACACAAAATTACATTGTTACAGGTCCAATAGGACGGCTTCGGTACTTCCCGTGGATCACTACTCTTCCGGTTGTAAGGGGTCCTTGCAGGGTTACAGGGAGCGTCCGGTGATTTATTAAAAACAGAAGTGTAAGTAATAAAACTATCAGATTGGAAAAGTAATTTGTAGTTTACTTGAAAAAATCACGAAAATCAATTTTTGATGCTTTCAAAATGGGCTACCTCCTTAACAGAGCGGAATAGCTATTATTTCCTACGATCTACGTGTGGTAACCAGCAAAAGTACGTTTACGTTGAGGACTACCCCCTTAATAGTGCGGAACACCTGTTATTTCCAACTATCTACGTGTGGCAATCACATTAAGACACTCGTGAATGCTCATTGCCTAAATTACACTCTAATATACGAAGACAGAATATTTGCACGGTATCATTTATCAGTTAATTACAGCGAGAGACTATGAATAAACGCTCTGGTGAGGTATAAGATCATGACCATCGACCGGCTATCGATATAAACGAGCTTAGGCGATAACAGCGTCGCCTGGCGAGGAATGACTGCTAGCCAGACACACTCACGGTGCATGTAGTGTCACTGAGGGTGTTGTCCGTGTGTAGAATAGGGAAGGCACGCGATCTACGTGAGTCTGACCGAGGGCAGATTGTGATTGTGATGGCCCGGGGGCTTGTCACGAGCATCTCGGAAACTGCAGGACTTATCGGGAGTTCGAGGAATGCTGTGGTGAGTGTCTTAGGCACGAGGCGGAACAAGGGGATTCTGTATTTCGGGATGTTCAGTTCTACTCATCAACCTATAGACAGCCTGTCTACATCTCAGATGACATGAGAAGATGTAAAGCATTCTAAAGGAATAATCCTGAAGATATATTGAATTACCAATCGGATGTTATACAAGCAACGATTCAAGTCCAAATAATAGCTACACTTGGCTAACTGGTTATTATGTGTACTAGATAATACTGAAAGAAAAACTCCAACGCTGATAAACTTCTTTTTCTATCTTATGGACTTACAGCATAAAATTAAAACATTCAAATATGTAAGACGTCGTTTCAGAATTATCCTCATGCTGTTTTATGTCATGCATGAGAAATCATTTCCAGATCAATAAATTTCGCAAAC
The DNA here is from genome assembly GCF_021461385.2 of Schistocerca piceifrons. Classification (NCBI taxonomy): domain Eukaryota; kingdom Metazoa; phylum Arthropoda; class Insecta; order Orthoptera; family Acrididae; genus Schistocerca; species Schistocerca piceifrons. Next base: position 67,743,061 of record NC_060142.1, read on the forward strand.
AGAACGAAGTTCTACCGCTAAGGAGTTTACGCCTGCTATGCCAACCAAATATCCAGAAGTAGATGACATTAAGGACATGGCACAACTCCATTTCTTTTATTAATACCAACAACTTAATTTTTATACTTCAGTGTAATATATTTTACAGACATAAAGTGACGTAGAAAAAGGCTGCGCGATCGCCAACTAAGTGTACACCCACAGTTATAAAGGCCAATCAAATGAAAACGACACCCGTGGAAAAAAAGTATTATTATCAAATGTAATCACTATAACTGTCAATACATTTATTCCACTGAGCGACGAGACGGTCATTGCCTTAATGGAAAAGTATTTTCAGTTGCCCTCAGAACCACGATTGTACCCTGGTCTGCAGCTGTTCCTCCGAAGCAAATCAACGGCCACGAATGTCTTTCTCCAGGCCTCCAGAAATATAAAATCGCGTCGGGATAAATCGGGACTGCAGGGAGGATGTGTAACGGCTTCCGAATGAAACTTCTGCGACGTAGGCGGAACAACGGCGTGTAACATGAGGGTTGTTTCGAAAACGCTACGTAAGTTTCGCTGGGAAGCCGTTACGTATCCTCCACACAGTCCCGTTCTCCTCCCATGCGGTTTCCATAGTTTTGGAGCCCTGAAGAAAGACATTCGAGGCCTTCGATATCCTGCTGACGAAGAGGTATGCTTCTGGGTACAGCCATGGTTCCTTAAGTAACGCCAGCCGGAGTGGCCGAGCGGTTCTAGCTTCTACAGTCTGGAACCGCGCGACCGCTACGGTCACAGGTTTGAATCCTGCCTCGGGCATGGATGTGTGTGCTGTCCTTATGTTAGTTAGGTTTAAGTAGTTCTAAGTTCTAGGGGACTGATGACCTAAGATGTTAAGTCCCATAGTGCTCAGAGCCATTTGAACCATTTGACTGCCGCTTGTATAAATTGACCAAGTTACGTCTTTAGATTCAGTTAAACTCCAGCACAAAAAATAAGAACGTGTAAAGATAGGTACTACGCCCACGAAACTTGCATTAGTCCCGGAATAAAGTCCCACTAGTTAGACATGAAGTGACTTGATCGAGTCTTTAGTGACTGTAAGGTAGAGCCCTCCCCCAACCCCACCACCACCCTCCAAAGAAAAAGAAAGCAAAAAAATAGTTACATTCTCCTGTTGTACTGGAAGCAGGACGAAAGACTTTCGCAACATGTATAAGAATAGTGACAGTTCTCGTTACCAGCCCCACATCTGGCAGAGCGGCCGGGCTACTGTGCAGGGGAAACGTCGCAACTTTCACATGAGATTCCTCCAGCGGAAGTTGACATCACGTTCCTGCCCAAATTAACAGAGCAAAACGAAGCATAACCTATGGACAATCATCGAGCGAAGACTTTTGTGCTTCAAGTATATCGACAGCGCACGGTGGTCAAAATAAAAAGAAGCCAGTAAAATATTTCACGCACCTTGATATAGACAACCCGACATACATATCGACAGTAGACACACGTAGCATATTTTGTAAGTTAGGTTGCGTGCCTTAAGGGATACGAAATAATTTCCGGACTAGTTTTTACTACCTTTCATAGTGATATCTCTGTTTTAATACACTTGATCTGCTGAAGTATTAAGAGAAAAATGATGAAAGTTCATTATCGTATGTTACCTCTCACAGTGTCTTCGAATTTGGATTCATTCAGGCCATAATCTGTGGCTGTGTTACTCTTCATATCTCGTACGGCATCTTTCAAATTGGACGTGATTGCACCAGTAGCAATGGACTCTTAAGTTATACTTGAAATTAAACTGATGAAAGATGGCCTCTAAGCAAAGTCAATAAAGACCAAAAAAAATATTATTAACGAATCTGACTGTCCTGAGGAACTATTCGTCACAGACACATATACGTACCGCAACAGAAATTCTTTGGCATCTGAAATGATTTACTATTAATTGTGACCTAGAGATGTAACGAGACGACAAATGAGCTGCTGCCCTGAACCTCTCGAGTTAAAACTTACCTTTGGTAGTCTGAAGATAACTTACTATTGCTAATAAAGGGTCATTTCCAAATGTCCGTTACGGCGAAAACAACGCTGTGTGTAACATCAAAACAGTTAGCCGCAGAAATATTTACCTTAGTTACTTCTATATCGGCACACGTGCAAGGCCTTAACCTTGCTCACGTCTGTTATCTCAGAAAATTACACTTTATTTAGGTTTGAATTATTATTGTGCTTCAACGACCGTAATCTCAAGTGCTACTCTGCTGCTCATCCGATAACTTTTCCAAGGCAATCACTCTGTTCCAACATAGCTCGCCAAGTCGTAAAATAAAGAAACACATTACCCCGTATCCTTGGGCCGGCATATACAAAACGTTATGTTCGATTCTCAGAACCACTGCAGGAGTACAAACTAAAGTTGCGCTGTACCAAAACCACTGTTCAGTAGTCCTGGTACACTACAATAATGGCATAATTTTTTTTTGTCATCAGTCTACTGACTGGTTTGATGCGGCCCGCCACGAATTCCTTTCCTGTGCTAACCTCTTCATCTCAGAGTAGCACTTGCGACCTACGTCCTCAATTATTTGCTTGACGTATTCCAATCTCTGAATTCCTCTACAGTTTATGCCCTCTACAGTTCCCTCTAGTACCATGTCTTAGCAGATGTCCTATCGTCCTGTCCCTTCTCCTTATCAGTGTTTTCCACATACTCCTTTCCTCTCCGATTCTGCGTAGAACCTCCTCATTCCTTACCTTATCAGTCCACCTAATTTTCAACATTCGTCTATAGCACCACATCTCAAATGCTTCGATTCTCTTCTGTTCCGGTTTTCCCACAGTCCATGTTTCACTACCATACAATGCTGTACTCCAGACGTACACCCTCAGAAATTTCTTCCTCAAATTAAGGCCAGTATTTGATATTAGTAGACTTCTCTCGGCCAGAAATGCCTTTTTTGCCATAGCGAGTCTGCTTTTGATGTCCTCCTTGCTCCGTCCGTCATTGGTTATTTTACTGCCTAGGTAGCAGAATTCCTTAACTTCATTGACTTCGTGACCATCAATCCTGATGTTAAGTTTCTCGCTGTTCTCATTTCTACTACTTCTCATTACCTTCGTCTTTCTCCGATTTACTCTCAAACCATACTGTGTACTCATTAAACTGTTCATTCCGTTCAGCAGATCATTTAATTCTTCTTCACTTTCAGTCAGGATAGCAATGTCATCAACGAATCGTATCATTGATATCCTTTCACCTTGTATTTTAATTCCACTCCTGAACCTTTCTTTTATTTCCATCATTGCTTCCTCGATGTACAGATTAGGGGCGAAAGGCTACAGCCTTGTCTTACACCCTTCTTAATACGAGCACTTCGTTCTTGCTCGTCTACTCTTATTATTCCCTCTTGGTTGTTGTACTTATTGTATATGACCCGTCTCTCCCTATAGCTTACCCCTACTTTTTTCAGAATATCGAACAGCTTGCACCATTTTATATTGTCGAAGGCCTTTTCCAGGTCGACAAATCCTATGAAAGTGTCTTGATTTTTCTTTTGCCTTGCTTCCATTATTAGCCGTAACGTCAGAATTGCCTCTCTCGTCCCTTTACTTTTCCTAAAGCCAAACTGATCGTTACCTAGCGCATTCTCAATTTTCTTTTCCATTCTTCTGTATATTATTATAGTCGTTTTGTTGCCACTTCCCCCAATGATTTTAGAAATTCTGATGGAATGTTATCTTTCCCTTCTGCCTTATTTGACCGTAAGTCCTCCAAAGCTCTTTTAAATTCCGATTCTAATACTGGATCCCCTATCTCTTCTAAATCGACTCCTGTTTCTTCTTCTATCACATCAGGCAAATCTTCACCCTCGTAGAGGCTTTCAATGTATTCTTTCCACCTATCTGCTCTCTCCTCTGCATTTAACAGTGGAATTCCCGTTGCACTCTTAATGTTACCACCGTTGCTTTTAATGTCACGAAAGGTTGTTTTGACTTTCCTGTATGCTGAGTCTGTCCTTCCGACTATCATATGTTTTTCGATGTCTTCACATTTTTCCTGCAGCCATTTCGTGTTAGCTTCCGTGCACTTCCTATTTATTTCATTCCTCAGCGACTTGTATTTATGTATTCCTGATTTTCCCGAAACATATTTGTACTTCTTCCTTTCATCAATCAACTGAAGTATTTCTTCTGTTACCCATGGTTTCTTCGCAGCTACCTTCTTTGTACCTATGTTTTCCTTCCCAACTTCTGTGATGGCCCTTTTTAGAGATGTCCATTCCTCTTCAACTGTACTGCCTACTGCGCTATTCCTTATTGCTGTATCTATAGCGTTAGTGAACTTCATACGTATCTCGTCATTCCTTAGTACTTCCGTATCCCACTTCTTTACGTATTGATTCTTCCTGACTAATATCTTGAACTTCAGCCTACTCTTCATCACTACTATATTGTGATCTGAGTCTATATCTGCTCCTGGGTACACCTTACAATCCAGTATCTGATTTCGGAATCTCTGTCTGACCATGATGTAATCTAATTGAAATCTTCCCGTATTTCCCGGCCTTTTCCAAGTATACCTCCTCCTCTTGTGATTCTTGAACAGGGTATTCGCTATTACTAGCTGAAACTTGTTACAGAACTCAATTAGTCTTTCTCCTCTTTCATTCCTTGTCCCAAGCCCATATTCTCCTGTAACCTTTTCTGCTACTCCTTCCCCTACAACTGCATTCCAGTCGCCCATGACTATTAGATTTTCGTCCCCCTTTACATACTGCATTGCCCTTTCAATATCCTCATACACTATCTCTATCTATTCATTTTCAGCTTGCGACGTCGACATGTGTACCTGAACTATCGTTGTCGGTGTTGGTCTGCTGTCGATTCTGATTAGAACAACGCGGTCACTGAACTGTTCACAGTAACACACCCTCTGCCCTACCTTCCTATTCATAACGAATCCTACACCTGTTATACCACTTTCTGCTGCTGTTGATATTACCCAATACTCATCTGACCAGAAATCCTTGTCTTCCTTCCACTTCACTTCACTGACCCCTGCTATATCTAGATTGAGCCTTTGCATTTCCCTTTTCAGATTTTCTAGTTTCCCTACCACGTTCAAGCTTCCGACATTCCACGCCCCGACTCGTAGAATGTTATCCTTTCGTTGATTATTCAATCTTTTTCTCATGGTAACCTCCCCTTGGCAGTCCCCTCCCGGAGATCCGAATGGGGGACTATTCCGGAATCTTTTGCCAATGGAGAGATCATCATGACACTTCTTCAAATACAGGCCACATGTCCTGTGGATACACGTTACGTGTCTTTAATGCAGTAGTTTCCATTGCCTTCTGCATCCTCATGTCGTTGATCATTGCTGATTCTTCCTCCCTTAGGGGCAATTTCCCACCCCTAGGACAAGAGAGTGCCCTGAACCTCTATCCGCTCCACCGCCCACTTTGACAAGGCCGTTGGCAGAATGAGGCTGACTTCTTATGCCGGAAGTCTTCGGCCGCCAATGCTGATTATTTATCAAAATTTAGGCAGTGGCGGGGATCGAACCCGGGACCGAAGACGTTTTGATTATGAATCAAAGACGCTACCCCCTTTTTCTTTTTCTTTTTTTTTTTTTTTTTTTTACTAATGAACCGCTGCAGGAGCAGGACGACGGGTAGGGCAGGGTTCGACACCCGCAGCCTGGCCATCCCGCCGCCACGCCCAAGCAACGTGTTCGAGTTCATTTATTTCTTTAATTTGTGTAACTTTTTTTTTATTATAGATTTATTTTTGTTTCATTCCAAAGAAAGATCCTACAACTGCCGTAGCCGAGCGTCCGAGTCGTCTTCTCGTCTGTTGGGAGGGGTTCCCCCCTATTCCGTCCGTAGAGGATCAATATGCTCCAGGATTCTGCTTCATTTTCAGCGTCTCATACCCGGAACGCCCCAGTGAGCAGGAGGATCCGCAAATAATGAACCTAAATAGTTTGCGAAACGAGTTCTGTACTTCGGGTGGCGGCTGAAAGCTGCATGTGTCGTCAATAGGGACCAAAAGTCGAGTGTGCCTTTGGGAGCATCGCAAAATATGTAGTAAACGGCCATGCCTTTTAGCCAGTTAACGGCGTTGTTCTGGTTGATGGAAAGTATACGCCGTCGGGGCGCAATACGTCATCAGGGGAGATAGACTCCGGCAATCGCCGCAAGAGTAATGCCAGCATGCGCTGCGTCAGTAGCCAGCACTCGCTGGTCGCGGCACACATCAGACGGTGTGCATCCAAGTCAGCGACTGAGCATGTCGGACGCAAGGGGTCGTCCGTCAGATGTATGGAATGTAGCCTCTGACGAGTAGCGAACTTCCCATTCAGAACAACGTACCACAATGAACGCACCGTCGTAGGTAGAAAAGGCGTGTGTACCGCTCGCCACACCGTGTTCCAGGCAACTTCAGGATGTCTGTGGGTGACCGTATTTACAGGTTGCCGCTGTTGATAGAGGCGATAATAGTCTTTTGTGCTGGGCTTCCGTGTCGTCGGAAGTTCTGACCGTAAGTAGCTGAAGTCAATCAAGAACTCTCTGATGTGGGTGAGTGCCGATGAAACGTGTCGTGCAGAAACCGGGGGATGCAGAGAGTGTGGTGCCACTTCCGCTATCAGGGTGCCCGTCAGAGTGGCGTGGGCAGAGGTCCACTTGCGACGCGTAGTGTTGAGATAAAGCGATCGCGCACGGTTATATACATGAATTAAACCGATACCGCCCGCCCGCTGCGGCAGTGTCAGGGTGGCGTATCGGACTTTAAAAACCAGACCGGTGCTCACGAAATGTCCATATGCTGCTTGAAATCTGTCGGCCATCATAGCCGTCAAGGGAAGGATATGCGCAAAATAGTTCAGTTTTGAGACAAGATAGGTGTTGACATAACGTGTTCTGAGGAGCATATCCAAGCGACGCAGTTTGTTGTCCCGCAGCAGAGCACGTGTCTGGTGTAGGAGCCGGCGGTACGTAGCCGCCGCCGTGCGGCGGACATTGCTATAGAATTACACTCCTTAACACTATAGTACGGGCACCTTGTCAAAGGGCACCGCCGTTGTGTGGGAAAGCCCCCCTCCGACATCCATGTATTTTGTCTTCTTCACGTTGATGACGCTCCCAGCGACCGCCCCGTACTGGCGTAGCCACTGTAGCGCTATATGCATTTCATCCTCTGATCTGGCCAGGAACACCACGTCATCGGCGAATGCGCCACAACAAAAGGTCACGTCCCGCAAGGAGATACCAGTTAATCGCTGCCGTAGTCCATGTAAAGCTGGTTCAAGCGCTGCAGCAAATAATATACCCGACAGGGGGCCCCCTTTTCGCACTGACCGTCCAACAACAATGTGACCAGACTGATAACCACTGACCATCATGCGGGAGCGCGCTCCGTGGACCAGTCGAAGGACCACCTGTGCAGACTCCGGAAAGAGGCCCATGGGTTGAAAAACTGCGCGTAAGAAGCCGTGGTCGGCGCGGTCGTATGCGTGGACAAAATCTACGGCGACAAGGGCGCCTCGTATTTTGCAGGCCGCCGTCAAAGCAATTACGTCGCGGTATGCTCCTAACGCCGTATGAATGTTGCTGACACCACCTAAACATGTCTAATCGGTGTGGATGGCTTTCCCGATAGCGGTGTGGAGACGCGCGCGGAGGATACGGGCGAAGATCTTGTAGTCGTTGTTGAGGAGTGTGAGTGGGCGAAAATCCTGCCACCTACAACCACCATTCGGTACTGGAATCAAGATGCCTTCTGTGAATTCTGTGGGGACAGTGAAATCAGGGTGGATCAGGTCATGAAACATTTGGAGCCATTTGTCACCCATAAGATGGTAAAAAGTGCGGTAGAATTCCAGGGGTAAACCGTCCGGTCCAGGCGACTTGTTCGGTGCTCCACGTGCCAAGGCCGATGTCAGCTCGTCGGGTGTATGGGCAACAGCAGACTATCATCGGGTGCCACGTCCCGAGGGGCGGAAAAATCGTGCAACAGCTCGTCATAATCACGTACATTTCGCGGATCTTCCATGTACAAGGTCCCATAGTGTCTGGCGAACGTGTGCGCGATGTCCGTTTGTGTCACTGCGCGGCCGCCGTCCTCCGTGTTTACCGCCGTAATGAGCTGACATTTGCGGTGGCGCCTCTCGCGCACAATGTGATACACTGACGCTGTTTCGTTGGGGATAGAGTCTTGCACTCGCGCACGGATGCGGACACCTTCTAGCTGCTCTGTCCTGATGCGAAGTAGACGAGCTTTGACGCGTTGTACGGACATCTGACGTTCGGGAGACGGCGGTTGCGTCGCCAGCTCACGTAACGCTGTATAGTAAAATTCCGATGTTGCCCTTTGCCAGTTCGATCTGTCACGCCCGTAGGCCATCAAGGTCTTTCGGAGTGCAGGTTTGACACATCCCAGCCACCACAGCAACGTGGAAGCATACATGGGCAGGCGCCTGATACGTCGACGCCACGTGTCAGTGACTGCTCGCCGACACGCTTCCTCGCGAAGGAGGGAGACGTTCAGCGTCCACGGGCCCCTGCTGCGTCTTGTGAGTTGTCGGGGCAAGGCGACAGTGCAGATGTACGCGAGATGGTCCGTGAAGGCCGTCGGCCAGAGTTCTGCATCACGGGTTGCTGTGCGGAGGGCACGCGAGACGTATATCCGGTCCAGACGACTGGCAGAATGGCTGGTAAAGTGCATATATCCACTATGGTCACCTGATGTAAGAACCATGTGTCGTGGAGCGCGAGGTCACGTATCAATGCTTGTAGAGCCGGGCATGGGACGTAGTGCGGTATCTGGTCCTCGGGCCGTAGAACATTGTTAAAATCGCCGCCCACTATGTAATGGTCCATATTTCCTTGCAAAAGTGGGGCTACTTCCTCCGAATAGAAGACATGCCTGTCACCACGGTGCGAATTACCGGAGGGAGCGTAGACGTTAATGAGGCGCACTGCGCCAAGTGTGAGTGCGATGCCTCGCCCGTTCGACAAGTACGTCGCGTCCGTCGCGTCTAGGCCATCTCGGAGAAGGATGGCCGTTCATCCTGCGCCATCACCTACGGGTAGGCTGTACGTGGTGTAGCCATATAGGTCTAAACGCAGCTCGGGACGGACCTCCTGGAGAAGGACAATATCCAAGTCTGCCGCTCTGACCATGTCGTGTAACATGCGGGTCTTGAGAGTGGAGTGGACACCATTTACATTTGTTCCCACATGGTATGACTGAGACATATCAAGTGGCGGAGGCAGTGTGCCGGTGCAAGCCCACAGTGATCTCACACACCACACAGCCATCCATCTGCATGCTGTGCATTACTGTGCCGTATGAGTCCCTGACTGGCAGAGCCCTCCGGGCTCAATGTCAGCCATGGGCTCTGGTGGAGATATCGATGTTTGCTGTGCATCATCTGCCTCCATATCGTCTGCCCAATCACCAAGAGACGATTGTGATGTCATTGGGTGCTGGTCGCTTTCACAGGAGCCCACAATTTGGGAGTCGACGCAATGCGCCTCGTTTTCTGGGCCACCAGATTTAGGAGAGTGTTCCTTGTCTTCAGGCACCTTCTGGTGAATGATGCCACTGGAGACCGTTGCAATTGTGGGCGAGTCAACGAAGTCGATGTCTTCCGCCGGCTTCACATCCCTGTCCTGTTCTTCAGCTGACAATCGCCTCTTCTTGTGTCGCTTGGGTGATTTTTGCTTTCGGGTAAGAGATTCGACATCCACTGGAGGGCGGGGCTCGACACAGTCTCGGTCGCTAGGAACCCCTGTGTCTGATCCCGACAGTGACGATGGCTGGGTGCCCACGACGCTGCGGTGGGCAGAGGCTGTAGGAACCTCTGCACCGTTGGGCTGCGGCGTCGTCGACGGCGCTGACTTTCCAACGGAGCTGGCAGCGGCTTGAAGAGGTAGCAGGTTTTGATCATCCATCACATCATGTCGTGCCGCCTCCACATATGTTAGCGGGAGAGAGGTCATAGTGGATCGTTGGGGAAGTTCATTGCGGGGCACCTGAAGGAGGCGGCGCTGCAGGCACTCAGTTCTAACATGGCTCTCCTGGTCGCAGCCCGAGCAGGTCCTCGGTTGTCCATCATATATAACAATTGCGCGGCAGCCATATGATGGAACGTGCTTCTTAAGTTCTATGCGCACTTGTCGTACCCCGTTAAGGACAGGGTACGTTTCGAATGTGTTCCATTTCTCCCCTGTGTGGCTCAGAACTGTGCCGTATGGCCGCAGCGCATCAACGACTAGGTTGGCAGGAACTTCGAACGGTAGTTCAAAGATGCGCACGGTACGCACACCCAGACCAGCATGGTCAACTCCTACCACGCTCACGTTACCGTCTGCGTGACAGAAGCGAAAGCCGTTTGCAGATCGTTGGAGTAATCTGTCGCAGGCCGCTTCGTCAATCAGTTTGAGGTACACTGTGCTGGTTACAATAGACAGATGAATTCCTATCAGTTCTTGTGGTTCTATGTGCATGATGTCTCGTAGAAACCGTTCAATTTCATGGGCCTTCGGTCTCGTGTACGATGCGTTGAACGTTAGTTTGATTGTAGCTTTTCGATATGAGAACGCCATGGCTGGTCGGTACAGGTACTATAAGGCAATACAACGACGCGACCGCGCGCTAGCGGGTAAACAACAACACCTGCGGAGCACTGCCCGGCGCGCCGAGCCCGTCCGCACGGTATCACGGCTGAAAGCCGACTGGAAACATAAATAAATGTGTAAGAAAAAAACTGGATGCCAATGATTTCTCTTCGGTTTTTGTTCGTTTGTTTTACACATAATTGGCCCCGCAAAGCATTCAGTGCTAGACGATTGTGTATTTTACATTCTTGCGGAATATAAATTGCATTTTATAATAAAAATTAGTTGATCCCGTAGATTCTGCGATTTTATGCGCTTTTGATGCAAGTACAGTTTGTATGCACAAACATAAATACAGATTTATACAACTAATGTTGTTATTTTCACTGAATAGAACGTTCTTCATCATGATAGAAGGCAAGAGTTTCAGTTATTACTGATAAATGCGAATGTTCTTTATGAGTAACAGAAAAGTGTTTCACATTTGTTCGAAGTAGTATTCATGCGATGTTCGATATATTTTTGATGTGTTTTGTTGAGAAATTTTCGTTTTCTAGCGCTACATGATAAATGCCTTAATTTTTACCGCAACATCTGTTCCACGTTACAGATCAATAATATATCCTCTTTCAGTTTTCAGACGGATCACCGCTTCCTGTTTTTAGGGGAATCTGGTAAGCCACGGATGGTGTGGTGTCACCGCCAGACACCACACTTGCTAGGTGGTAGCCTTTAAATCGGCCGCGGTCCGTAGTATACGTCGGACCCGCATGTCGCCACTATCAGTGACTGCAGACCGAGCGCCACCACACGGCAGGTCTAGAGAGACTTCCTAGCACTCGCCCCAGTTGTACAGCCGACTTTGCTAGCGATGGTTCACTGACAAAATACGCTGTCATTTGCCGAGACGATAGTTAGCATAGCCTTCAACTACGTCATTTGCTACGACCTAGCAAGGCGCCATGGCCAGTTACTATCGATGCTGTAAAACATGTACCGTCAAGAGCGATGTTCACCAATTATAGATTAAAGTTAAGTATTCCAGCAGCTACGTACGTTTTTTGTTAGTCTCATTTCCTTGATCTGTTCCAGACCGCACGCCAGCCTGCGTGAGCTAAAACGCGTGCTTTTCGGCTTCCTCTCATAGTGGGTTGGCTGTCTTGCAAATCCACAACAGATGGCATACATAAACGAACAGGTCGTTGTGCGGTAACGCCCGTTACGTATGCAACTCACCTAACGTACTGGTAACTCGGTTGCGACCTAAACTAGTTAAAGCTAAAGGGAAAACTACCGTAGTCTAGTAACCGCTCTCCATCTTTCGCAGTAGAATGCAATGGAGCTTAGTAGCCCGAATGGAACAGACTCAAGCAGAGCGACTTGTTTTCCTTCGAAAAGGGCAAGCCACGTGTGGTAACTGCGCCCTCGCTAGACACTGGTCGAAGATGTACTCGCCTCACATATCTCAGACAGAGCATGACGTGGACCCGAAGCAAATATGCGGAAGTCGATCGATGTGCCGCAGATATGACAGGAAAAAAAGGTCGCTCGCTTGAAAGCTACATAAAAGAAAACAACTGGAAGATGGGAGATTATAATGGAAACCTTTCAACCTGTTGGCTTATTTAGCCGTGGACGCAGTGTGGTAGGCTTTTCCATAGCGCGAGCGCCGGCCAGGAGTGGAACAGCGCCGCTGTGTGGGAGATTGGCGACGGTGCGAGGTCCCGGCAGGGCCCGCACGCTATCTGCGGCCGTGGGGCGATAGCCGGTGGACCGCCGCCGCCGTATCGGCCAGCGCGGCTGCCCAGCGCGCGCATTTATCACCGCTTCCACCCGCTGACGTTTCGCTGTTTTTTTTATTTCCGACAGCTGCGAGCCGATCGGCAAGTTTAATATTTGTACAATCAGCCGGCCATGCCCTATCGCGTCGCTGGTATTTGAGGCCTCGAGCCTCCACTCGCTGTTGCCACTGATCGGTCCTGTTCAACCAGTTCCGTTTCACCCATTCCATCCCATTCCACTACGCCGCTCACTCCTCTCTCGTACGTTCTCTTACCTCACTCGCATCTCTCCGCCTATCCTGTGCTTTCACTGTGCACCAATAATTCTTCGATATCAAGCACACAAATAGAAACTAATAGAAACGACATAAAGTGTCCTGTAGCTACATTCCAACAATCTCCACGTCCGTGAAATCTGCAGCGTAAGACACTGCAAGCCAGAATGAAATTTTCTCTCTGCAGCGAAGTGAGCGCTGATACGAAACTTCGTGGCAGATTAAAACTGTGAGTCGGACCGAGACTCGAACTCGGGACCTTTGCCTTTCGCGGGCAAGTGATCTACCGACTGAGCTACTCAAGTCCTCACAGCTTTACTGGCGGAATTAAAGCTGTGAGGAGGGGTCGCGAGTCGTAGTTGGGTAGCTCAGTGCGTAGAGCACTTGCCTGCGAAAGGCAAAGGTCCCGAGTTCGAGTCTCGGTCCGCCACACAGTTTTAATCTGCTAGCAAGTTTCACACTGCAAGGCCTTCGAGTGAGTTCCACTACATTGACTTACGTGTGACAACGTTCCGAGGAGTAAACATGTAGTGTCCGTGTTTATCAGCTGTGCTCGTGTGAAGGCAGTAAACTATCTCCGTTGTCAGAGTATGCAGACAGGGGAATAGATACGCAGAAAAGCCACAAATGGCACAGTAACGCTCATGAGCCCGAAACTTAATGACCATCTCTTTAATTGCTATTGTGCATGACACGAATTTCACACGTCCTCAATAGATTTTCGGAGGTCTGGGGCACCAGAGGTCTATACACACGTCATCCGGTTACTTTAAATCAAATGTAGACGGTTTGTGGTTGCTGCGCTCGCAGCAGGTAACACTCCAGATGTGCTCCACTAGGTTCAGACAAGGCGAATTTGGTGGCCAAGACATCAATGTGAATTCCCTATAATTATCGGAAAACCACTACGGTGCAAATTTAGTCTCGTAACATGGACAGCTATGCTGCTGGAAGATGGGAAGACATCAAGTTTTCTCATCAAACTTCCTGGCAGATTAAAACTCATTTGGTAGAGCACTTGCCCACGAAAGGCAAAGGTACGGTTTCGTGTCTCGGTCCGGTACACAGTTTTAATCTGCCAGGAAGTTTCACATCAGCGCACACTCCGCTGCAGAGTGAAAATCTCATTCTGGAAACATCCCCTAGGCTGTGGCTAAGCCATGTCTCCGCAATATCCTTTCTTTCAGGAGTGCTAGTTCTGCAGGAGAGCTTCTGTAGGAGAAGAGGTACTGGCGGAAGTAAAGCTGTGAACACGGGGCGTGAGTCGTGCTTGGGTAACTCAGTTGGTAGAGCACTTGCCCACGAAAGGCGAAGGTCCCGAGTTCGAGTCTCGGTCCACACACAGTTTTAAACTGCCAGGAAGTTTCATATCAGCGCACACTCCGCTGCAAAGTGAAAATCTCATTCAAGTTTTGTCATGACTGTTACGTACCTCCGTGTGATATTGTTTCTATTTTCTGTCCCTACTGAGCCTTGTAGTGACTCGATACGTCGCGTCTGGCTTGTGAGCTGCTCTTTGGACAGAGGGGGCGCGTGTACTGGGTATGGTGCCGAAGACCGCCCGGTTAGCCGTGCGATCTAACGCACGGCTTTCCGGATTGGGACGGAGCGCCTGGTCCCAAGCACGAATCCGCCCGGCGGACATGTGTCGAGGTCCGGTGAGACGGCCCGTATGTGGATGGTTTTTAGGCGGTTTTCCATCTGTCTCGAATGCTGGCTGGTTCCCCTTATTCCTCCTCAGCTACACTATGTCAGCGATTGCTGCCCTAACCAGTTCTCCACGTACGCGCACATCACCATTACTCTGCCACGCAAACATAGGGGTTACACTCGTCTGGTGTGAGACGTTCCCTGGGAGGGGCACCGGAGGCCGAACCGCGTGGTTCGGTGTGGGGCGGCGGAGGGGTACCGTGGACTGCGGTAGTCGTGGGGTTGTGGACCACTGCGGCTGCGGCGTGGACGGAGCCTCTCCGTCGTTTCTAGGCTCCCGGTTAACATACAGTACAATACAATGGTAACTAATCTGTAGCGGCCGCTCGCCCGCTCTCGCTATCTTGGAGTTGAACCGGCGAGCATGAAGCATGTGGTAGGTAAGCAACTGAGTGTGACCGGTTTCTGATCGTGGCGTGGGTGTACGATCCGTTCCGGGGAGTCCTTAATCTGTCACTGTGATGGTTCGTCGCATACGCGGAATGCGTCTTGGCGGAAGTTGGGAAAGAGCGAGTTAGAGGACCGTGTGGAGCCTGGAGAAAACAGCTGGCAGCAGGCGGCCCGTTGCAGATCGAGGGGCGCGATTTGCTGTTGCCTTGCAGCTCAAGGGACGATAGCGGCCAGCAACTTGGAGCCGAAACCACCCTTCCCGCGAGCATTCATTTAAAAGACATGTGAGCAGCTTCTGGAATGTCACGCGAGAATACAGTTTACATGTGACGTACTTCCTAGCGTGGTATTCATGTGGTGAAGTTTTCCTTGTGCTCCTCCACCGCTTTGTTTGTCTAAGTGCGAGCTTGCTAGTGTATGGTGTTCAGCAAGTGAGCTTTTCTGACGGCAAGCCGTTATTATTGCGACTGCATTCTCCGCCCCATTTGGCTACGCTTGGTCTCCTGTGGGGAAAATCCTCCAAATGTATTTATTGGTTGTTCATTTACTGTTTTCCCATCATGTCTATTAACGTTTTTCTGCGCTAGAGGTATGTTTCTAATTGGATGCCTTAGCAACTGGCGCTGTATTCCTTCTTAGAGTTCATGGGGGAATTGCTTACTGATTATTAAATAATTTCTTTTATACAAGCTCAAAATTTAGCAAGGGCTTCAATGAGGGATACTTACAATTGTTTCCACAACGAAACTTTTTCTTGAAACCTGGCAGAAAATCCAAAGAGATTCTGATATGCATTCGGGAGGACGACGGTTCAATCCCGCATCAGGCCATCCTGATTTAGGTTTTGCGTGATTTCCCTAAATCGCTCCAGGCAAATGCCGGGATGGTTCCTTTCAAAGGGCACGGCCGACTTCCTTCCCCGTCCTTCCTTAATCCGATGAGACCGATGACCTCGCTGTCTGGTCTCCTTCCCCAAAACAACCAATCAACCAAGATTCTGATCGTATGTGAGTATGCTGCCGGCAAGACACAATGAATGCCCCCTCTGCGCGACAGTAGTGGAAATACTAACCATGACAGTGCTGACAAAGCAGATTTCCTAAACATAGCCTTCTGAAATACCTTCACAAAAGAAGACGACGTAAATATTTCAGAATTCGAATCACGAATAGCTGCCAACGTGAGTAACGTAGAAGTAGATATCCCCGTAGCAGTGAAGAAACTTAAATCACTTATTGAAATCAAGTCATCTGATCCAGAACGTACACCAATTAGGTTCCTTTGAGAGTATGCTGATGCAATAGCTCCATATTTAAAAATCATATACAACCGTTCGTTCGACGAAAGATCTGTAACCAAAGGCTGGTAAGTTGCACAGGTCACACAAATATTCAAGAAAGATAGTAGGAGTAATCCAATAAATTGCACGCCCATATCATTAACGTCGATATGCAGCAGGACTTTGGAACATACACGGTCTTCGAACATCATGAATTACCTCGAAGAAAACGGTCCTTTGACACACAGCCAACACGGATTTAGAAAACGTCGTTCTTGTGAAACACAACTAGCTCTTTATTCGCATTAAGTGTTGAGTGTTATTGACAAGGGATTTCAAACTGATTCCGTATTTCTGAATTTCCAGAAGGCTTTTGACGTTGTACCACACAAGTGGCTGTGTAGTGAAATTGTGTGCCTATGGACTATTGTCTCATTTATGTGACTGTATTCGTGATTTCCTGTCAGAGAGGCCACAGTTCGTAGTAACTGACGGGAAGCCGTAGAGGAAAACAAAAGTGATTGTTCCCAAATGTAGAGTTATAGTCCCTTTGCTGTTACTTATCTATACAGACGATTTGGGAGACAATCTGAGCAGCCGTCTTCGGTTGTTTGCAGATGACGCAGTCGTTTATCGACTGGTAAAGTAATCAGAAGATCAAAACAAATTGCGAAATGATTTAGAAAAGTATGGTGCCAAAATTGGCCATTGACATTAAATAACGAAATGTGTGAGCTCATCCACATGAGTGCTGAAAAGGAATCCGTTAAACTTTGGTTACACTATACGTCAGTCAAATCTAAAGGGCTTAATTGAACTAAATACCTAGGAATTACCATTACGAACAACATACATTGGAAGGAACACACAGAAAATCTTGCATTGTATTGGCAGAACACTTAAGAAAAGTAATAGATCTACTATGGAGACTGCCAACACTACGCTTGTCCGTCCTCTGTTAGAATACGGCTGCGCGGTGTGGGTCCTTACCAGATAGGACTGACGGAGTACATCGAAAAAGTACAAAGAAAGGCAGCATGTTTTGTATTGTCGCGAAATAGGGGAGAGATTGTCACTGAAATGATACAGGATTTGGGATGAAGATCGTTAAAACAACGGCGTTTTTCGTTGCGGAGTAATCTCATGAAATTCCAATCACAAACATTCTCCTCCGAATGTGAAAATATTTTGTTGACGCCGACCTACATAGGGTGTTCGTTCTTTCCGGGAGCAGTACGAGATTGGAATAATAGAGAATTGCGAAGGTGGTTGGATGAATCCTCTGCCAGGCACTTAAATGTGATTTGCAGAATATCCATGTAGATGTACATGTAGATGCTTCAAATAAGAGAAGCGTTCTGTTGGTAACGGACGTGTAACTGTTCATCGTGTAGTATGTTTTGGGTATTCTCGTGGTTGTTGAATTCTCGCTCGAGAGTGACAGTGTTGACTGAAGTGTGAACATTGTATTTAATACACATATTGTATTTTCTTTCTGTACTGTCGAGGGAAAAATAAATTGCTTAATTTAGCCTATGGGTGTCTGAGGTCGGATTAGTGCTGTAGTATGATTATACGTTTTTACCCTTTGTTTTAGAAGTCTTGCTTTGTGTGTTTTAGAATCTGCTAATTTGGGCGTCTTGGCCAGGGTACTGTGAGGCGTGCCAGACCCCGGTGACGTCAGGCCCAATCTTGTTTATGCTCGTCGGCTTTGGAGTCGATCTGAGACTTTAGTACCTGATTTTGAGAAATCTGGCAGCAAAGGCTGCACAATGTCAGTTTCAGAAACTTGTGTAACTGAGTCTGCGGAAACCGCAAGTCTGTCGTTTGGCACGTGTCGCCACAGTAGCAGGTATTGGCTCTGACCACTATGGGACTTAACTTCTGAGGTCATCAGTCCCCTAGAACTTAGAACTAATTAAACCTAACTAACCTAAGGACAGCACACACATCCATGTCCGAGGCAGGATTCGAACCTGCGGCCGTAGCGGTCGCGCGGTTCCAGACTGTAGCGCCTAGAACCGCTCGGCCACTCCGGCCGGCTAGCAGGTATTGGTAGTGGCAGTTGGCACTTCCGTCTTTGTTGACACATTATCTCAAAGGGTGGGCTGTTTCACAGCTGATGCAAATGATGTGACGAATAATAATTCTGCACGGCTTTAAGCAGCTTCTTTGCTTCCACGTCAGACACACATTTAGTAACTCCTCCAGACACAGTAGTGGCGGCAAGACAGTCTCTATCCACTGTGGGGATGGGGATAACAAAACGTGACCCCAGTTCCGTGAAACTGCTCAGCTTCCCGGGCATGCTCGCCCTTCCTAATACCGAGCTAGATGGCGCAGTGGTTAGACACTGGACTCGCATTCGGGAGGACGACGGTTCAATCCTGCGTCCGGCCATCCTGATTTAGGTTTTCCGTGATTTCCCTAAATCGCTCCAGGCAAATGCCGGGATGGTTCCTTTCAAAGGGCACGGCCGACTTCCTTCCCCGTCCATCCCTAATCCGATGAGACCGATGACCTCGCTGTCTGGTCTCCTTCCCCGAAACAACCAACCAACCAACTCCTGCTAATAATAATAATAATAATAATAATAATGTCGTGTGACGAGGGCCTCCCGTCGGGTAGACCGCTCGCCGGGTGCAAGTCTTTCGATTTGACGCCACTTCGGCGACTTGCGCGTCGATTGGGATGAAATGATGATGATTAGGACAACACAACACCCAGTCCCTGAGCGGAGAAAATCTCCGACCCAGCCGGGAATCGAACCCGGGTCCTTAGGACTGACATTCTGTCGCACTGACCACTCAGCTACCGGGGACGGACGCCCCTCCTAATAAGACTCGCTGACTGCCTTCTGGGGACAAACAGGAACTAGAGACCACACTCCGACTGCGTCTTTCTAACGAGGAAAACGGAAATATTTTGTCCCAAGCAAAAATGCCCAGTACTTGCAATAAAATAACCACAAATCAGTTGTAGCATGCGTGATGCCTGTGCACTTTTAGGATAGGACGTGGATCAAATGGCTCTGAGCACTATGGGACTTAACATCTGAGGTCAGAGCCCCCTAGAACTTAGAAGTTCTTAAACCTAACCTAAGAACATCTATGCCCGAGGCGCGATTCGATCCTGCGACCGTAACGGTCGCGCGGTTCCAGACTGAAGCGCCTAGAACCGCTCGGCCACCGCTGCCGGCTATAGAACGTGGGAAGACTGACAATTAGGGGACTGAGCATCATTCGTCACAGACTAGAAGACTGATAAGCATTTATTAACAACAAAAGCCAATTTTAAAACAAACGCAGATGAGAAACAATGCAGAAATTCCCTTTAAGATTACAAGAAAAGTGAGTCAAACTTGAGACTGAATAGTGAATGTTTAAACATTGAGAAACAAATTTCTTATTTAAACTGATCAGTTAAATTTCAAATTTTAAATCGGACACAAATCAGCTTTGAATCAAATGTGAGCTATTAAATTGAAAAAATTGCAGTACAATTAAAATTTCTAATCTAATTTTAGCTTTCAAACAGCAATACAAATAACAAAGTTTCAATAGAACAGAAACTAAATACCATGAATTAAACAATAAACATGAAAACTCATTAATAAAGCCTACTGTCTGGTACACTCATTCACGAGCTTACCTATGTTTCTAAGCAAAAAGGGAAAGTCCCTAAAAAGACCAAGTCAATGTCCGGTAGAATGTAACCAAGAGCAACGGCGTCGAAATCAGCAGCTACTGCCGCTACTGAAGATTTGGCGGTGGATGTGGTACCATGCTGGGGCCGAACAAGGCCTACTACACATTCTCCAACGACGGGATCCCTACCAACGTGCAGAGAGAACTGGTAGGCAGATCTTACCGATAGATACGAGACATACTACAGTGGAATTTCAGTGGCTTTGAGGTCCTTATGGGTGAACTCAAGATCCTAACACAGACCAGAACACTATCTTTTCGTCCTGAGGAGACACATTTCAGTTTCTGATACCCCTGTTTCCGGTGGTTATCGCCTATATCCCACAGATGACGTCAGTGGCGAGAGAGCTCGGGATGGGGTGGCATTGTTCGACACCAGCCCTCGCTATTCCTCATCTGTACCACTACTCACTACACTACAGGCCACTTCTGCCAGTCACTTCTGTCACTGTGCATCTTTTGTCCTTCCAGGTAACACCTCCCTCCAAAGGAGCCGCTGGATTGCAGGCACTTCCATCGCCGAACGACAGGCTTTCCCCACCGTTTCTGGTGTTGGGTGATTTCAATAGCCACAATACTCTTTGAGGTTGTCTCTCCACGGACCGAAGGGTTAGAATACTTGAACGTGTTTTTCCATCTGACACCACATGCCTCCTGAATACAAGCGCAATATCACGTTTCTGCGCAGCCACTAATTTGACAGATCGGTCTGCTGCTCTCCCATACTCTGTTGTCTGGCAGGTGGCAGGCGATTACCATTCCACAGACCAGTTTCCTATTACTGTTCGCCTTTTGCAATAGAAGAGCCTGGGAGAAACTCACCTAACTGGATTTTATTCAAGGCAAACTGGACCCTTTACACTAATTGGCAGTACTTGAGTGCTGGGACAGCGCCCACGATTGAGTTGACCACATTATTGACGCGATCTACCGTGCCGCAGATTCGTCTATACCAAATTCGACAGGCAATCATAGGCGGTAACATATTCCTTGGTGGAACGATCAGTTTCGTAGTGCTATACGAGACAAAAGAACAGCGCTGTGAACATTTAAACACAGTCCATCAGCAGAGAACCTTCGAGCCTTTAGGCTAGAGAGAGCGAAAGCCCGACGGACGGCATAGGAGAACAAGAAGCGATTATGTCACGGGTTCCTGAAGTCCATTAACCGGTCAATTTGCGTCACTGTAATGGGGTCTCAGGAAGATATGTAGGAAAAGAATGTTATATACATTAACATAGTTCATCAGTTTGGTTTCTGTTTTCCATGCCTGTCGCGAAATTCTTTCGCCTCCAGCAGTGAAGAGACCCATAACCTCCAGTTCACCATGTGAGCCAGATTTATTATGGTGTACTACAGAACCTTAACCTTCAATCTTAAGAAATCCTCCCTGCTTTTTTCAGTAAGATCTGGAGAGACGGGGAATATTGTGTTCCTTGGAGGAAATCAATAATGATCCCTATTCTTAAACCAGGGAAGGACTACATGCTCCTAGGAGCTACTGGTGTGTCACTATTGCCACCTGTGTAGGAAAGACGTTAGAAAGAACGATCAACTAACGACTTGTCTGGACTGTGGAGTCTAGGAATCTCCTTGGTCGCTTCCAGTATGGGTTTAGAAGATATCAGTCCACTCTTGATAACTTTACCCTGATCTCAATCTTTTTCTGCGTTGAAAAGACATATGACACTACCTGGAAACACAAAATCATCTGTCAGTTACATGAATGGGAGTTTCGTGGTCGCCTGCCAATTAGTCTGGTGGAGCGTCGTGAGCGTGACTTTGTTCGCAGTTGGGATCAGCGACAGCAATGAGGAGTCCCGAACAATGCTCATTGTTTGTGGATGACTTCTCTATTTCCTGCTCTGCTTCTATTCCCCCATTTTTCTCTTTGCTCACATCAGCTGCAACTGACGCTTAAAAGACTACAAGAATTGTTTGTACTACAGGTTTTAATTTCTCTCCTGGAAAAACTGTGAGCGTTGATTTTAATTGTGATCGTTCTTTTTTTTACACCTCCACAGCTACGGCTGTGGGATACTCTTTTACAATTCAAAATGGTGATTTGAGTTCTGGGTTTCTTATTTGACAGAAAACTTACTTGGCTGCCACATCTCAAAGAGTAAAATGCAGGGCCTTTAAACGCTGGATATCATGAAGTGTTTGAATAGGAAGGACTCGGGAGCAGACAGATCCTACTTGCTGCAGTTCTATAAGGGTTCGTGTCCTCTCGACTCGATTATGGTCGTTCTATCTACGCTCGGCACGATCAACATATCTCAACCTGTAACTTCCTGGCAGATTAAAACTGTGTGCCCGACCGAGACTCGAACTCGGGACCTTTGCCTTTCGCAGTAGAGCACTTGCCCGCGAAAGGCAAAGGTTCCGAGTTCGAGTCTCGGTCGGGCACACAGTTTTAATCTGCCAGGAAGTTTCATATCAGCGCACACTCCGCTGCAGAGTGAAAATCTCATTCTGGAAATATCTCAACCTGTTGGACTAAGTACACCACGATTGATAACAGGAGATTACAGAATATGCCCTATACCAACATCAGGTGCAGGGGAGCCGACATTTTATGCACGGAGACAGTTCACTTACGCTAAACAAGCACTCAAACTCTGGTCGTTTCCGTCTTCTCTGGCTTCGTCGGCGACTATTAATATCCGTGTATCCTTGGGACCACTCGTCCGCGGGGAACGAAACAGTTCAGTATACGGGCAAAGCAGCATTAACCGGATATAAAAGTGTCTCCGATGGACATACAGAAGCATGGTTGGGTTACAGCACCGCCCTGGTTCTTATTAGCGATGGCTAGAATAATTTTCGATTTGACAGAGTACAACATACACTACTGGCCATTAAAATTGCTACACCAAGAAGAATTGCAGATGATAAACGGGTAATCACTGGACAAATATATTATACTAGAACTGACATGCGATTACATTTTCACGCAATTTAGGTGCAGGGATCCTGAGAAATCAGTACCCAGAACAACCACCTCTGGCCGTAATAACGGCATTGATACGCCTGGGGATTGAGTCAAGCAGAGATTGGATAGCGGATAGCGTGTACATGTACAGCTGCCCATGCAGCTTCAACACGATACCACAGTTCATCAAAAGTAGTGACTGGCGTATTGTGACGAGCCAGTTTCTCGGCCACCATTGACCAGACGATTTCAATTGGTGAGAGATCTGAAGAATGTGTTGGCCAGGGCAGCAGTCGAACATTTTCTGTATCCAGAAAGGCCCGTACAGAACCTGCAACATGCGGTCGTGCATTATCCTGCTGAAATGTAGAGTTTCGCAGGGATCAAATGAAGGGATCAAATGAAGGGTAGAGCCACAGGCCGTGATACATCTGAAATGTAACGTCCACTGTTCAAAGTGCCTTCAATGCGAACAAGAGGTGACCGAGACGTGTAAATAATGGCACCCCGTATCATCACGCCGGCTGATCGCCAATATGGCGATGACGAATGCACGCTTCCAATGTGCGTTCACCGCGATGTCGCCAAAGACGGATGCGACCATCATGATGCTGTATACGGAACCTGGATTCATCCGAAAAAATGACGTTTTGTCATTCGTGCACCCAGGTATGTCGTTGAGTACACCATCGCAGGCGCTCCTGTCTGTGAACCGAGCGAGGTGGCGCAGTGGTTAAACACTGGGCTCGCATTCGGGAGGACGACGGTTCAATCCCGCGTCCGGCCATCCTGATTTAGGTTTTCCGTGATTTCCCTGAATCACTCCAGGCAAATGCCTGGATGGTTCCTCTGAAAGGGCACGGCCGACTTCCTTCCCCATCCTTCCCTAATCCGATGAGACCGATGACCATGCTGTCTGGTCTCCTTCCCCAAAACAACCAACCAACCAACCTGTCTGTGATGCAGCGTCAAGGGTAACCGCACCCATGGTCTCCGTGGTGATAGTCCATGCTGCTGCAAACGCCGTCGACCTGTTCGTGCAGATGGTTGTCGTCTTGTAAATGTCCCCATCTGTTGACTCAGGGATCGAGACGTGGCTGCACGATCCGTTACAGCCATTCGGATAAGATGGTTGTCATCTCGACTGCTAGAGTTACGAGGCCGTTGGGATCCAGCACGGTGTTCCATATTACCCTCCTGAACCCACCCATTCGATATTCCGCTAACCGTCATTGGGTCTCGACCAACGCGAGCAGTAATGTCGCGATACGATAAACCACAATCGCGATAGGTTACAATCTGACCTTTATGAGAGTCGGAAACGTGACGGTACGCATTTGTTCTCCTTACACGAGGCATCACAACAACGTTCCACTTGGCAGCCCCGGTCAACTGCTGTTTGTGTATGAGAAATCGGCTGGAAACTTTCCTCATATCAGCTCGTTGTAGGTGTCGCCATCGGCGCCCACCTTGTGTGAATGCTCTGAAAAGCTAACCTTTTGCATATCACAGCATCTTCTTCCTGTCCTCAGAAAAGACAGTGTGTTGTGGGGAACCTTCCTCCCTGCATGTGCATGTAGGTGTCTACCTGAGACTCAAGCGATTTAAGTGCGTAGGATAAGATAGGTGTCCGGTTAAGAAGTGTACACACCACGGCTCGGATCTATATGTTTTATTCTCAACCGCTCTCATATGTTATGGAGGAAGGCGTGCAGTCTACATCCCTTATCACTTACATCCCATTCACCTTGCCATGCGTTGCCGGCCGCGGTGGTCTCGCGGTTCTAGGCGCGTAGTCCGGAACTGTGCGACTGCTACGGTCGCAGGTTCGAATCCTGCCTCGGGCATGGATGTGTGTGATGTCCTTAGGTTAGTTAGGTTTAAGTAGTTCTAAGTTCTAGGGGACTAATGACCACGGCAGTTGAGTCCCATAGTGCTCAGAGCCATTTGAACAATTGTTTTTTTTTTTGCCATGCATCCAAACTTTTAAGGTGACGTTTCGTCTGTATCGGCACACTAGTTGTTGCGTGTACCTCATCTAGTCTTCCCATTGTCAACCAGCGTGATGTCTATGGGTCGTATTCCGAGCAACACACAGAGTGCATTCATTGAAGTGGTGCCGACGGCTCCAGATAGCCAAAGCACCACAATTCTCCGCCTCATCTGACTGATGCGTTGTTTATGAGCAGATTCAGTCTGTGCGCCCACGTGTTAGGTGCAAAGCTGAGTACTGATTGGAAGAGAGCACAGTGGTATGTTCGTATGACTGGTACAGGTAGTCTTTCGAATTTACGTAGTATTTTTTCTGCTATGTCTGTTGTTAGCCTTATGTGTTCTTGGAAATCCAGTTTTTCATCTATGTGTACCGCAAGATAGCGGGTAACAAATGCTCGTTTGAAGTCTTTGTTCCTGAGCCGTGTAGCTCGATCAGCGATATTCCCTCCGTCGGTATGGGTCATCTTTCCGGTGGTGTGCGCAGAGCGCGCGCTGGCGCCACCTACCGGGCCGATCAGGGTGCGAGGGGGTAAGCTCTAGCAAGTAGGGAGGATTTTGCTTTGGGTCGCCTAGCAGTAACGTCGTTTGGTAAGTCTGGAGGACAGCACAGGCGCCGTGCGAGGCAGCAGGAAGAGCACATCTAAAAGAGGCTGTTTACCCGAGTGACAGCGCCATAGCAAATATCGCCGGCGTGGAAGCAATCACGTTACTGGGAAGCCGTTGGTGTATTTCGCTTCCTGCAGTTCTAGCAGCGAGATCTGCGGCGGCTGGCTTCGTCGAACAGGCAAGAGGGTAAGGGCCTTGCTTAAGCTGTAAACTGTGGCCGGAATCGAATACTGGGTTCAGTACTGTTGAGTTCATTTTCTTGGCCGGCCGTTGCTACTCCTACTGAGTCTGTCCTCGAATGTATTAATTTCAACTTGCTTATTACGCATGGTTCCAGTGAAGCTGTATGTGATGTGATGATTAACATTTACTAGGGCCTGGAGTGCTGATACATTCTGTTTGTAGATTGCTAATGTCAGTGTTAACCGCCATTGAAAACAGTTTGGCTGGTCCTTGTATAAGTGCCGCCTGGTTATTGTATTTATGTCACACGACGGAGCTAAGCTGGCCAATTGCTATAGATATACATGGATAAAATTTTCCCTGGATATATTTTGCTGCGAATTGCAATGACATTACGGTTACGCTTCTATCTGAAGTGTGATGTCAATAATTACCGGCCAGTATCCTTGCTTACAGCATTTTCAAAAATCTTTGAGAAAGTAATGTACTCTGGTTAGTCATCTCAACAGTAATGGGATACTTAGTAAATCACAGTTCGGATTTCAGAAATGCTGTTTCACTGAGACAGCAACATACAATTTCACTGTCCACATAATAGAGTCTTTAAATAGTGAAATATCACCAGTAGGAATATTCCGTGACTTATCCAAAGCATTTGATTGTGTGAACCATGACATTATGTTAGAGAAATTACAATTCTATGGTATAAATGGAAACGCATATGAGTGGTTTAAGTCATATCTACAGAACAGGAAGCAAAAGGTCTCTTTATATGCTTCAAGTGATTCAAAGGAGTTTGCCACTTCATCTAACTGGGGTGAAATTACATTAGGTGTTCCACAAGGTTCGATCATGGGTCTCCTCTTGTTCTTGATATATGTGAATGACCTCCCTTCTTATGTGAAAGAAGATGCTGAAATGACACTGTTTTCTGATGATACAAGCATAATTATTAACCCAGTAAAAGAAAGTCTGATAGGAAATGATATACATAAGGTCTTTGGAAAAGTTATAAATTGGTTTTCTGCGAATGGGCTTGCTCTGAACTTTGAAAAAACACAGTACATCCAATTTTCTGCTGCAGAAAGTATAATTCCTTCAATGAACATAACACATCAAAAGAAGTCAGTAGCCAGGGTAGAGCATACTAAGTTTTTGGGTGTACATATAGATGGGAATCTTAATTGGAAAAGTCATGTTTTGGATCTCCTAAAGCGACTAGGTTGAGGAACTTTTGCAATCATAATAACTGCCAATTTTAAGGATGTAGAAATTAGTAAGCTAACATGCTTTGCACACTTCCACTCTCTGATGTCATACGGAGTAATATTCTGGGGCAACTCAACACTTAGACAAAAGATATTCACTGCTCAAAATAAAGTAGTTAGAATAATGTGTGGGGTTCATAGTCGCACATCTTGTAGGCATCTGTTTGAAAGGTTAGGAATTCTTACAACTGCTTCACAGTACATTTACTCAGTAATGAAATTTTTTCTCAACAACATGGACCAGTTTAAAATCAACAGCGAAATTCATGATTACAATACCAGAAAATAGAAAGACCTACACTATCCTTTACTTAACCCATCTTTGGCACAGAAAAGGGTAAAATATACTTCTGTAAAACTTTTTGATAAATTACCAGATGAAATAAAATGTCTAACAGACAGCAGTAATAGTTTCAAAAACAAATTGAAATCATACCTCCTTGACAACTCCTTCTATGTCATAGATGAGTTCTTGAATAATAGTAAATAAATCTGGAGATATAATATATGCATTTTGTGCCACTTAAGGGAATGGGATAGATAATAGAAATAGTTAGGTATAACACTATAACGTAAAAAAAGCCTTGTTTCCTTTGCGCATATCTTGTGCATGCGATACGTTCCACATCATAACGGTTTTCCGTGGTATTGATCAATGGAACTTGCAACTAACTAACTAAGATAGATTGTCTGAGAGACACGTGTCTAACTGCAAATGAGTAGTTTCATAAATTCTTACAAGTTTCTGAGAGGCCAGTTGTTACTGTGTGTTTAAATAGTTTGAAACTGATTATATTAATCAGTTCCTTCAATGACAGTATGTGGATATGGTAATTATTTCCGATTTTATCACAAATTTAAGTGTGGCTATTTGCTGTAAGTCCCCTTGCGTTTTGCCTCGGGTGGAGGGGGAGGAGGGGGCAGTTTCGATACACCCTTAGCCTGCACGCTAGCTACTTGCATTTGATTTCGTTTTATCGGAACTTCTGCTGTTTGTCTTGGTAGCAGGTGCGGGGTCCTGGGTTGCGTCCTGCTTGTGCTGTTGTGTATTTTCTGCCCCCATTGTCCGCGCGTGCCGGCTGGCCGTGTATCTAGCACGCTCGCGGCTTAATGTATAATTGGCCTTACACCCATTAGATAATAGATTTGTACTGCATAGCTGATGTTCGTTAATAGGTTGATTAATTCTACAGATGATGTGCTGTAATGAATTATTGTGTTTCTAGTTACTTATGACAGATGTCAGTCTATTGTAGATACCCACTGGTTCTGGGATTTTTTGTGCCTATTCGTGACCGTTGCTGCACCCGTTTGGGAGTCCATGCCGAGCCTGTATTGGAAACAGCTGAGTGGGCTGCCGTCCGCTTCTGGGCGTAGTTTGTTGAATGCTACTAGGTTGCTTGCTCACATGAAATGTTATATTTTATATCGTACAATGTAGAGTGCCTGCCATTTAAGTAAAGTGGTTGTGTGCTATGGTATCTGATTTGTTGTTGCCTGTACTCTGAATTACTCGTACTTTGGTAAAACCAATCACTGCAGTAACGAAAGACTACATTTCCTCGTTAAATTTTAGAAAATTGTTCTTCAGGTTGATCATAGTTTCTGAGTAAATAATTTTTAACTCATTTCACTAAATTTGTAATAGGCCATAAGTGCCGTGGTTTATGAATGTTTAGATTCTCAAGTAACTTGCTCTCTCCTAAATGGTAATCTAAAAATGTGTTGATGGTTTTACTTGTTATTTGTCTTGTTAAAATGTGCCAAATAAATGTTCGGTGCAACTGTCGATGGTGACTGCCTGATGCGTCACTTGGTCCAACCCTACCACCCCACAGCCTATTGTGCTGAGCTTGTGTCGTTGTGTAAAAGTTGAATTCCATACTGTGCTGACACATCAGCTCCCAATTTTTACTGGAGGATTTTTGGAAATTTATGGTATGTTCCTATGGGTCCAAACTGCTGAGGCCATCGGTCCCTAGGCTTGCACTCTATATAATCTAACTTAAAATAAGTAACGCCAAAGACAGCACACAAGCCCATGCCCGATGGAGGCGGGGGTAGCCGCGCGAACCGTGGAAAAACGCCTCGACCGCTCGGCTACACCTCGCGGTGGTTGAAGGATTCCCTTGGAACGATCCTTCCAGTAACGTGTATGTTGTTTTTTTTTGGCTATCCTGAATTTATTGTTATGACACCACTGTGTAATTCTTTGTAGTATTTCACTGGTTTTCTCTTCTAACTGGGCTCTGTTGATTCCAGTGACTACAAGTAGTAAGTCATCTGCGTAGGCCACAGTTCCGTCTGACCTATCATCCCTATCTAGAAGTTGTAGGAGGGGTTCGATTACTATGTCCAAGGAGATGGGGCGGCAGATCGACCCTTGACGACAGCCTTTGGTAATTGTGTCCATCTGCCATTCGACTACCCGGTTTTTACAGTAGTCTAGGAACTTGTAGAGAGATTGCAGTACCTCCGGATGTCTTAACCTCTGAAACATTGTGGACCACCAGAGGTTATCGAATGCCTCGGCAATCTCAATCATTATTGCCATTGCGTATTTCTGCGTTGTAATACTAACTATATGTAGGGCCTTCTGCCGGAGAATTATGGCGACAATTGAGTCATTCCGCCCCTAACACACTCAACGACGATACAGGAGAGCGATATTAATACGGTGGAATATATGTAGATTGTGGTGTCACCGCCAGACACCACACTTGCTAGGTGGTAAATTAAATCGGCCGCGGTCCATTTAGTACATGTCGGACCCGCGTGTCGCCACTGTGTGATCGCAGACCTAGCGCCACCACAAGGCAGGTCTCGTGATACGATATTGCACTTGCCCCAGTTGTACGGACGACCTAGCTAGCGACTAGATGTACGAAGCCTTTCTCTCTCATTAGCCGAGAGACAGAATAGCCTGCAGCTAAGTTAATGGCTACGAACTAGCAAGGCGCCATTAGCCTTACAGTGATTGTAATTAAAGTCTCCTGTGTATAGTCAAGAGCGATGTACCACAATGATTGATTAAAGATAAGTATTAATCCAGCTACATACTTTTCTTCATAGCATTAATTACGTAGCCTGTTCCAGTACTTGACGCCCATCGGCGTGTGTGTACGCGTGCCTATCCTACCGGCTACTTCAAGTGGCGTAACAGTCTTGTTACGTCACTACAGATTGGCGACGAGTCTACAAAGGATCTTGTGTTTTACTTTGCTCTGATTTATTTGTGTCATGGCTTCGCCACATTCTCCAGATGTACTGTCCGAATTTTATCGCTTGCAGAATCAGCAGACGCAGGCGTTATTGGATGCCCTAGGACAGCTCGTCCAGGGTCAACGTGCCATTCAAACCGATGCGGCCGCCGCCGCTTCACCGGTACCGCAGCCACAACCTGCCGTTGCACCACCATTTCGAAGTTTTGATGAAACCAACGAGACTTGGCGGGAATGGTCCCGCCAGTTTGCCTTCCACCTCGCAGCCTACAGAATTCAAGGTAATGAGCGGCAGCCATTTTTGCTTTCTTGTGTCGGTGTGTCCACCTACCATGTGATAGTGAAATTGTTTCCCCGACGCGACGTAGTAACTCTGTCCTACGAGGAAATTTTGTCTGCTTTAGATGCCTATTTCAAAGAAACAGTTAATGTGGTTGCAAAACGGTATACGTTTTTTCGTACAAAACGTACGGCCAGTCAAACTAATAGGGAGTGGGTAGCAACATTGCAAGGACTTACTAGGGACTGTGCTTTTGACTGTGACTGTGGTCTTTCTTATGCAGATACAATGGTACGTGATGCAATTGCACAGAACGTTTCTGATGTTCGCACACGGGAGCAAATTTTGAAACTAGTTAATCCCTCCCTTCAACAAGTGATAGACATATTGGATAGACAAGACACACTTGACTGTGCTCAGGAATCTTTTGAAACTTCGCCAGCAGTGTGTAACATTAACCGGCCCGCCGGGCGAGCTGCGCGGCCCGGTCAACTGCCCTCGCGCAAACAAACGCAGCTGCCGCCGCGTTATAAACCAGGTGTGCCGCGCCAGCCCACAAATGCAGTGAAATCATGCCCGCGGTGTGCTACTAGACATTCGCGTGAACATTGCCCGTCACGCCAAGCTATTTGCTTTTTCTGTAATAGGAAAGGACATGTTCAAAGTGTTTGCCAGAAAAAGCTCCGATCAGACAATCACAATCATTCCAGGCCCTTAGCTTCGCGCCGGAATCGAACCAAGGACACTCAGGATCGTGGACCTTCGCCCATGGACATTCATGTAGTTAATTCCACGTCGTCCAGTGACACTTTCTCTAACAGTGACTGTGTTCGTCCCACAAAAACTGTGCGTCGACGTCGCCGGAAATCACGTCAATTAGCAAGTGATTCTGTACCTGTGTCTGTTCAAATTGCACAAAACAGTCGCTCTTGTCGTCAGCAGGACAATAAACTTTTTGTGGACTTAGACTTTGAAGCAAAGTGATACCATTCCAGCTCGATACCGGAGCTGCAGTTTCATTGCTCAATCACGACACGTACAAACAACTGGGCGCACCTCCGTTGCGTGCCGCAAGTGTTAAGTTACATACATATTCCGGACAGACAATTCCTGTGTTAGGACAGTGCACTCTTTTTGCAACATATAAGGGACAAACAAAACTTGTGTCATTTTACGTTCTTCGTTCTTCTACTGCAGTGAACTTGTTTGGTTTAGACTTATTTCGGTTGTTTAACGTGTCTATTGTAAGTCAGGTCCTATCAGTGAATCAAACTGTGCCTACAGACAGTGTTTCTCGCTTATGTGACGAATTTGCAGACATTTTTGCACCGGGCTTCGATTGCGCTAAAAACTATGAAGCACATTTGGAACTGCAAGTCAACGTGCAACCGCAATTTTTCAGGGCGCGCAATGTTCCTCACGCATTGCGTCAGGAGGTCGCACGAACATTGAACACTGTAGAATCACAAGGTGTGAGTGAATGTGCGCAATGCCTCTTCTCTTTCAGCTCCGCTTCATCGCGTACGCCGTGCGGGTGTTCCGTTTCTCTGGACGACGGAATGCGAACGCGCTGTTCGCCAGTTGAAATCGGCGTTGCTTTCTCATACTTGCCTCACGCCTTTCGATCCCCGGAAACCCCTTTTGTTGATGGTAGATGCATCGGATTTCGGGATCGGTGCTGTGCTTGCGCACAAAGTTGGCTCCCATGATCGCCCTATTGCCTTTGCGTCCAAATTGCTCTCGTCTGCGCAGAGAAATTATTCCCAGATAGAGAAAGAAGCTTTGGCTCTCGTGTTTGGTATTACTAAGTTCCATGATTTCTTGTATGGTCGTCATTTTACCATCATCACAGACCACAAACCTTTGACATCGCTTTTTCATCCGAACAAGCCTGTCCCTCCACGTACAGCGCAGAAATTCATTCGCTGGTCTATTTTCCTCTCGCAGTACCGCTACGATATCTTGTATCGGTCCACTGCTAAGCACGGAAACGCCGATGCGTTGTCCCGTTTGCCTGTTGCTGAGGATAAAGCATTCGATTCTTCCGAACTTGCTTGCATGTTCATTGATTCGGAAACCGATGAAGTGGTCGAATCGTTTCCGATTGATTTTCGTCGTGTAGCTACAGCCACAGCTGCTGACCCTGTCCTTGCTACTGTTTTGCGTTTTGTTGCTACGCAATGGCCTTTGTCAAAGTCTCGGATCGAGGATCCGTTGGTTCGCCGATTTTTTGCTCACAAGGAGAGACTTTTTGTTCGACGTGGTGTTTTGTTGTTGCGTTCTGATAATGATCAGTCCAGAGTCGTGGTCCCACGTTCGTTGCAGTCCTCTGTTTTACGGCTTCTTCACCAAGGACATTGGGGTATAGTGCGAACGAAACAACTTGCTCGTCAGCACTGTACTTGGTTCAGAATCGATGCTGCGATTACGAATATGTGTTCTTCTTGCATGGCGTGTGCCGAACAACAATCCGCACCGCCGCGGAAAGTCTTTGCATGGCCGAAAGCCACTTCCCCTTGGCAACGCTTGCACATTGATTTTGCTGGTCCATTCTGGAATGCTCGATGGTTGGTTCTGGTCGACGCCTTCAGTAATTTTCCTTTTGTTGTCCGGATGTCTTCCACGACGTCCTCCGCCACCATCCAAGCGTTGTCTGCTATCTTTTGCATTGAAGGTCTTCCGCAGACTATTGTTTCCGACAATGGCCCACAATTCATGTCCGCAGAATTTCAGTCATTCTGCCAGGCCAATGGTATTCAACATCTGACATCCGCGCCGTTTTCGCCTCAGTCAAACGGTGCCGCTGAACGATTGGTCCGGACTTTCAAGTCACAGATGTTGAAATTGAAAGAGTCGCATTCTCGGGAGGACGCATTGTTGCTCTTTTTGTCTTCGTATCGCTCTCAGCCCCGCGATGGTCGCTCGCCGGCTGAGTTGCTCCATGGTCGTCCTCATCGCACCTTGATGTCTTTGCTGCTTCCGCCGCATCAGGTTCCTGTGCAGCGGCAGACTCCTGCTTTTGCTCCAGGCGACGTTGTATTTTATCGCAACTATCGAGGTTCACGGCGTTGGCTCGAAGGGCGCATTCTTCGCTGCCTCGGCCGCGCGATATATTTGGTTTTGGGGGCCTCTGGTGAGGTGCGTCGGCATCTCAATCAGCTGCGCCACTGTCGTCGCACGGGTTCTGCCGCTCCCCGTCTGCTTTCAGCGACGGTGCCGTCCGGTCAGCGCCCTGTGGACCCATCTACTGGCTCGCCTCATCCCCAGGTGTTACCGACGATGCCTTCCATTTTGCCCCATGGCGACGCGCCGCCGCAGCAGCAGCCGCCGCCGCCGCCGTCGCCGCAGCCGCCGGTCCTCCGGCCGGCGCCGCCCGCATTCGACGCTTCGCTGCAGCCGCCAAGCGCATCCCAAGGTCACGCGCCGCCGATCGCTTCCCGTGACCAGCTGTCCTCCGCCATGGAATTCCCGCCCGCTCCGGACCACATGACGTCATCGCGCGTCGGCTACCCCAACGCAATGGAGGTCGACCCTTCGGCCCCTCCTGTTTCTTTACGGGCGCATACACCGCATGTTGACGTGCACCCTGGACTAGGTTTTCAGGCGTTTCCTAGCTCCCCTCGGACCGAATGGCCGGGTGCGGGTGGCACAGCCTCGCCTGTTGTTAGGCTCCCCACCTCATCGCATACGTCAACATGGGGTCCTCCCCACGGCGGGCGGAAGCCTTATCTCACGACCGTTCGCCGATTTGCGGGGGAGGAATGTGGTGTCACCGCCAGACACCGCACTTGCTAGGTGGTAAATTAAATCGGCCGCGGTCCATTTAGTACCTGTCGGACCCGCGTGTCGCCACTGTGTGATCGCAGACCTAGCGCCACCACAAGGCAGGTCTCGTGATACGATATTGCACTTGCCCCAGTTGTACGGACGACCTAGCTAGCGACTAGATGTACGAAGTCTTTCTCTCTCATTAGCCGAGAGACAGAATAGCCTTCAGCTAAGTTAATGGCTACGAACTAGCAAGGCGCCATTAGCCTTACAGTGATTGTAATTAAAGTCTCCTGTGTATAGTCAAGAGCGATGTACCACAATGATTGATTAAAGATAAGTATTAATCCAGCTACGTACTTTTCTTCATAGCATTAATTATGTAGCCTGTTCCAGTACTTGACGCCTGTCGGCGTGTGTGTACGCGTGCCTATCCTACCGGCTACTTCAAGTGGCGTAACAGTCTTGTTACGTCACTACATAGATGACATGACAATCGGTGGCTCCGTCGACTACAAGGTGGCAAAGCAGATCGAAAGATGATTACACAACAGTAGAAAATTCCAAATAACATTAGCGCAGAGGATAGATGAGTTGAAAGGTGAGCTTACAGACATTGCGCACAACAAAATGTACAAACAAAACCGACATACTCAGTCACAATTTCCCCCAACCGAAGTACATCACATTACACATATACAAGACGAACACAAATCGGAATCATCATCACATGGAAAACCCTACGACACACGCAAATGTGAACAGTACATCAAACTTGTTAAATTTGTCTCGGGAGGCACTCTTCACGCCGGACAAAAGGAACAAGGAATAGACAGATACATAGGGCCTCAATCAATAGACATCGAAACAATTACGCCACAAACCAATACAAAACTCACAACTACTGGACCTAGACTTATAAAAGTAGACCAGTTAGATGAGGATATATCTGAGGGAGAGACATGTGACATTTTCAACGATGGCAACGTGCGTCTAGAAACAACTACCACTCCAAACATCAACAAAGACGCCATAACACATACAGTCAGTCCCACACAAATCACCACCATCACCGACACCACACCAGCAAGTACCACCAACATCAGGAAAAAATGGGTGAAGCAAAAAGCCGTGAAGCGTGTGACAAAAGGAAGCGCAACCGTGTGACATCCCAAAGAGATGTTCAAATGTCTCTCAATCAACGGCCAACAACAAACCACAGTCCATCTAGTACCGCAGCAGAAACCACAACAGAAACCAACACAAACATGAAGCCAGCTACACCTAATTATTATAATTCAGATTTTAACTTACTTTTAAGTAGGCTAGACAAAAAAGAGGTACTAAACACAGCGCAGCGGAAGCTACCCAGATTGTGCCATCCAAAGGGAGATTCTCTCTGTTTTCCAGTAACTGAACACACAGACAAAATCATCCTAAGGACAGAGAATATTCCCACATCAGGAGAACCGCTGCTCGACCTCATACTCCAGGTCTGCCTGAACAGTTCAGAATCGTTCGACTTGGACGAAATATATACAGATCATGTAAGGGCACACGGACGAACATAATTGCATTACTCACAGACAGGCAATAGATGCTTTGTACACGTAAAACACCCAGAACACATAGACAAAAAATGGATATCTTACAACGTAAAAAAAAACAAACAGTACGACAGTCTGCGCGGAAAACCCTAAAATAGCACAAGACTTGCAAGCAGACTTCATGTGCTTACAAGAATCTTGCAATCGAAATGGGCAACTAATACGTCTACCAAAACGTTCTACCACAATGACAGGCGGCAATCTTTGTAAGGCTGCAACAGTAATTTTAAACAGAGCTTATAACATCATTACGGTAAAACAGTTATGCAATCAACATTTAGTTACCATAGAGATAATTAATGGGAACCTTACCTGGGTGGTTGCATCTACATACGCCCAATACAGTCATCAAATACAACAGTACGCAGTCTACATCAGAGACCTAGAAATGTACGCCAGAGGCATAAAATGATTGATAGGTGCTGACATTAATTGTAGATCGACCCTCTGGAGCTCAGACAGAACAGATGACAGAGGACGGTTAACTACCGAAAAACGTTCTACCACAATGACAGGCGGCAATCTTTGTAAGGCTGCAACAGTAATTTTAAACAGAGCTTATAACATCATTACGGTAAAACAGTTATGCAATCAACATTTAGTTACCATAGAGATAATTAATGGGAACCTTACCTGGGTGGTTGCATCTACATACGCCCAATACAGTCATCAAATACAACAGTACGCAGTCTACATCAGAGACCTAGAAATGTACGCCAGAGGCATAAAATGATTGATAGGTGCTGACATTAATTGTAGATCGACCCTCTGGAGCTCAGACAGAACAGATGACAGAGGACGGTTAACTACCGACTTAATACAAGAAACACAGTTACATGTAATGAACACGGAAAGGCCTATACCAACATATGCAACATATGCAATATCGACTTTACGCTAGTAAA
Organism: Schistocerca piceifrons; assembly: GCF_021461385.2. Classification (NCBI taxonomy): domain Eukaryota; kingdom Metazoa; phylum Arthropoda; class Insecta; order Orthoptera; family Acrididae; genus Schistocerca; species Schistocerca piceifrons. The sequence continues at coordinate 67,779,590 of NC_060142.1, forward strand.
TAGTGCAGCAATGGCGTACGTAACAAACGACCTTACATGACAATATAAGTAGTAGTGATCACCATATCATAAGATACACACTAACCCACACTCAGAACTCAACGAGCGAATCACACACCAGACCCTTATTGTTGCACAAAGCGTACCGGAACATATTAACGGACATTATCCAACAACACGATCTTGAAAACATCAATGGATGAATCAATTACAGAGCACACAAGCTAACACAAGTAATACAACATGCACAAAACACATGAATACCGACAGGAAAGAACACAAAACCTCCATTAGTACCATGGACCAACGAACTCACAAGACTCAAGCAATTGCCAGACGCAAACGAAAATTATATCAACGGGCGGGCCGGCCAGAGTGGCCGAGCGGTTCTAGGCGCTACAGTCTGGAAGCGCGCGACTCCTACGGTCGCAGGTTCGAATCCTGCCTCGGGTGTTGATGTGTGTGATGTCGTTAGGTTAGTTAGGTTTAAGTAGTTCTAAGTTCTAGGGGACTGATGACCATTGCAGTTAAGTCCCATAGTGCTCAGAGCCATTTGAACCATTTTTTTCAACGGGCGGCTTTAGATAGCGACAGACGCATAAGACTTGAACCATATGGGCGTTCACAAGAATTACACAGACCGACCCCACACAACATGCTTCGACAAGAACGGGAGCGGTCTGTAACAACACAGGGTAAAATATGTAGGCGAAACCGTACAAAATACTAACAGAGAAGATGAAAACCCCACTAGTTCTGGGAACGCTAAGGCAGGATGACGGCACGGTGACGAGGGGACGGAGGAATACAGCGAGTTTCCGCTGTATAAACTGCTCCCTGACGACTTCATCTATACGGACACACAATATCATACAACATTAAGAGAAAATCTACAGGCACCACACTACACAGCTTTGACGAGGTGCGACATAGTCGCATACACGAACAGTGATCCAATACTGTCAAATGTTTTTTATTCCAGTCTTTGATAACAATATCAATTCTTTTGACGATGACTGGTTTCAGACATGGTGTAGAAAAGACCTGAGGATGGTCATTACAGACTGAAACCGGTCATCGTCAAAAGAATTGATATTGTGATCAAAGACTGGAATAAAAAACATACGACACTACACTGCAACTGTCACATGTCGTTTTGCGCAAGAAGAGGTTGCGCTAGCAAAAACAAGAAAGCACCTGAACCAGATGGTTGTTGCTGTTGTGGTCTTCAGTCCTGAGACTGGTTTCACGCAGCTCTCCATGCTACTCTATACTGTGCAAGCTTCTTCATCTCCCAGTGCTTACTGCAACCTACATCATTTTGAATCTGCTTAGTGTATTTATCTCTTGGTCGCCCTCTACGATTTTTACCCTCCACGCTGCCCTACAATACTAAACTGGTGATCCCTTGATGCCCAGTCCTATTCAATACCTCCTCATTAGTAATGTGATCTACCCATCTAATCTTCAGCATTCTTCTGTAGCACCACATTTCGAAAGCTTCTATTCTCTTCTTGTCTAAACCATTTATCGTCCATGTTTCACTTCCATACATGGCTACACTCCAAACAAATACTTTCAGAAATGACTTCCTGACACTTAATCTATACTCGAAGTTAACAAATTGTTAAAATGTTAACCAGATGGTATCCACTCGGAAATACTGGGAAAACTGGCACCGCAGATCACCCCATTTCTAGCAACGTTACTGGACGATGCTTTATGGATGGACAGGGTACCTACAGTATGGAAAATCTCCAAAGCGGTCTTTATTTAGAAATCAGACTTAGAGCCCAACATGTCTAATAAACTCCCTAGCAAAGATTCAGGAGAAACTACTGTGTAAGCGCCTGCAATTACACAGAGCTCTCATTGGTATGAGCCAACACCAACTCGGCTTCAGATCTGGCAAATCAATATATGATGCCATCAAACGTCTAACAATACCTCGATGTCAATGAAACGGCAGTTCGTGGGCAGAAGGGAGGTAAATATAGCTTCGTGACGCAGTTCCGCCCAATTAGCAGGACGGCCCAGCAGTTCAGAAGAGTGATACTCCGTGATTGTCGGAACTCCTACACCAGTTTAAGAATGCAATGCGAGAGAGTGTCGCTGTCTGTCAAATAATTGAGATTATTGATGGGCGAACGCGGGCCGTGTCGCCGCCCACTGCGCAAACGGGGGGGCTTAATTGCCGGAGGGGTCCTTCTGCCGCCAACGCAGTCGCCGTTTAGTTTGGCTGCCGGCACGCGCCGCTTAATTTTTCCTCATCTGAGGGAGGAGCCGAAATATGGTGTCGAAACGCGCGGCGCACCTCGGGGATCGCCAGTGAGTGGCGAACGCTGCTGCCCATTAGATAAACATAGCGTTTGCCGGCCCGTCAGCCGAAGAGTGAAATGCTGTTTGCTGTCGCGCGCGCGCAACGTGCGTACATCAGGGAGAGTCCGCGCAGCCAGCCCAGAGGAATTCACTGTGTCATCGTGTCGCGTCGCGAGCCGCGGACCAAGTGTGCGCCTGTCGCGGGGGCTGGCGGTTACGGTGCGAGTGGAGAGCTGCACTCACCTGCTGCAAGGCCCAACCACGGAGAAATGAGGGATGTGATGATGACGATATGATGATGTTTTCTCCGATAAGGCAGGTCCAATACATCCTACCAAAGAGGGGCGTTGTTTAATTATTTACAAAACGGTAACTTCATTTACACCTTAGAATTATACACCTTCAGCTGCTGACGGGCGTTGATATATATCAACGGGGACAGGTGAAGATGTGTGTCCCGACCAGAATTCGAACCCGGGATCTCCTGCTTACATGGTAGACGCTCTATGCATCTGAGCCACCGAGGGCACAGAGGATAGTGCGACTGCAGGGTCTATCTCGCGCACGCCTCCCGCGAGCCCTACATTCTCACCTTATAAGTTCACACACTACATTCGTAGTGGCCCTACATACTCATTACTCGTGGAAGAGCCGGCCGCAGTGGCCGAGCGGTTCTAGTCGCTTCAGTCCGGATCCGCGCTGCTGCTGCGGTCGCAGGTTCGAATCCTGCCTCGGGCATGGGTGTGTGTGATGTCCTTAGGTTAGTTAGGTTTAAGGAGTTCTAAGTCTAGGGGACTGATGACCACAGATGTTAAGTACCATAGGGCTCAGAGCCATTTTTGAAGTAGTGGAAGACATTCTTACCATGTCCCGTAAGAGTTCGGGTAATATGTGTGCATCCGCACAGATGAAGAAGGTCATGGCCGGTATTGCCAGAACTATATGTCCGAAAGAACAGACACCGTACCTATATAAGTATACATCTACACCTAGCTTAAATCAGGGACAGATGGCCATACGGAGATGGCCAGCACCTGTGATTCTCCAGCTACCCATTCTGCAGCGCTGCGGGTCAGTTGATAGTCTTTGTAATGAGTGACACGTTGATGCTTCCGTTGACCCTTTGTTTTTTTTAAAAAAAAAGAAAGTATTTTTCTTGATTTTAGATTTTAATACACATTCATATTACACAGAATGTCAGAACTTTTCAATGTTCCCCTAAGTTCGACTGTGAGTAGGTCAACAAACTTGCCGCAGTGGTAATACCGGGTCCCGTCCAATCACCGAAGTTAACCGCTGTCGGGCTGGGCGAGCACTAGGATGGGTGACCGCCCGGTCTACCTAGCGCTGATGGTAAGCGGGGTGCACTCGGCCCTTCTGAGGCTAACTGGGGAACTACTCGATTGAAAAGTAGCGGCTTTGGTCTCGAAAACCGACAAAACGGTCGGGAGAGAGGTGTGCTGACCACATGCCTCTCCCTATCCGCAGCCAGTGACGCCTGCGGGCCTAGGATGACACGGCGACCGGTCGGTAGCGTTGGGCCTACATGGTCTGTTCGGGCGGTGTTTAGTTCAGTTACGGAAACGTACGTTATAGGTCCATGCATATCTAGCTTGCAACTGGTTTTGGTTCTGTGTAAAGTTACTGTCGTGGTGTGTACGTGTTATTGTAAAACGTATAAAAATCTAGCAGCAAGAATAACAGTATTATTTGAAAGAAGTAAATAATCTCTGATAATTCTTATTCATATGCTGCTGAGCCCAACTATAATGAATTATTTGGTCAGACATTATCACTACAAATACATTTTGAAATGGTGTTTCAATAACTCAGTACGTGACTTTAAAATGTATCCACCAAATAATTAATATATCACACCACAACCTCTAGCCATAACAACAGTGGTGTTGTAAATATTTTTATTTAAAATCACTGATAAATTATTCTGACAAAAAATTAATCTTAATCGTTCTACTGAATGTTTTTTACTGTCAAAATAGGAAAACAATAATTTCATGTGGGTTCTTGTCCTCGGAATTCAAATATTGTAATATCGATCGAAAAAATTAACGTCTGATTACTTCTGCAGTTTGAAATTGCCGCTCCATACGCTCACGTAATGGCGGCAGACAAAGCACAGTCTGGACTTCTGCGGACACAAAACTTAAAAAAACATTCTTAGTTGGTTATCTAGTTACAGATAAAAGTCCGTGAACTAGAATTTCATTTAGTAACTTGTGCGTTATATTTTTCTTTTGACCACTTATGATTACCTTTTACAATATTTGAGGAGCTTATGTTCAATCTCATCCGCTTCGTACATCATAGAGAACAACAGAAGAAAGAAAAATTCCACAGAGAATACAATGCCAATACATTCTTTTTGTGGTATTGTTTTTTGTTATATGATTATTCTTTGTAGAAAACCGTTTGTAAAAATAATAAAACATATTGTTGTTGGACATTTCGCAATATAATAATTAGTCAAATTATACTCAGTTCTCACATATAGGCTTAAAAGTCATTTCTGGAAAAATATTCATCACTTCATAAATCTCGAGCACTGTCACATACAACGGCGACACAAAATATTGGCGTTGACATTTCAAGCTGTATACTGTCATGCTGTTTCTCTTTGCGTTTCCATCCACAATGTTTGATGCACGCGATAGTCCCTCTTCCTGCCGACTGCGAGAGATGTCCTCACCACCTCTCGGATAGTTAGCCACCCCGTAATTTTTTTTTTTTTTGACAGTACGTTCCCAAGATGGGTTCTATTAGAGGCAGATAGGGAGAAGGAGACCTTCAAATTGCTACTAACGAAAAAGAAAATGACGGTTATTCAATTAGAAGAGCTTCTGTAGAGCTTAATATTCCAGTGAAAATACTAGAACGAAAAACAGAAACCGGCTGTCATTCAGAAATTGCGGTGAGTCGAGGTTCATGTTTGGGTTTAGCCAATGTGGAGCGACTTGTCCACCGTAATGGAAGCCCACGGGTTTCCTTTCACAAAGGACAGCGCACAGTGTTTTACACGGCAGCTTCACCTAACACACAAATTTAATGTTGAAAAAGAAAAAGCAGGTAACTATTGGTTACATATTCTCTTATGTAAACATCCTGATCTCACCGTGCGAAAATTTCAAATTATCTTGTGCCAGAGCCCATGCAATGCATCGTAATGGAACCAAGGAATATTTTGGTTCGCGTTTCAACTCACTGGAAGAGAACGATATGTTCCTAAATCATGAAGTATATTTAATATGGATGAGACGCAACTTCAGTTAAACAACCGGATAGGTGCTATTTAGCTTAAGAGAGGCTCAAAGGTAGTCCGTCTAGTTACGTCGTCTGAAAAGGAAGAAACTATTACCGTGCTGAAATGCTGTTATTCTGGAGAGATGTTTCTTCCTCCTCATGTTCTCATAAAGTGAGTTAAAAGGACAAAAAGAGCGGTAGGGCAACATACCACAGGATTTACAATAGATATGTCAAGAAAATTCGCCTATGTGAATGATGAGATATTTGTACAAAGGCTAAGTTACCATTTTTTGCCCCATAATCCCCTTCAAAGTTTTATGGTAATTTTGGATGGCTGTACCTCAGACTCTAGCTCTGTACACTTGTTGGAGTTTGCTGAGATGAACGACGTCAAGTTTTCTCCCCACTCATGCTACACATCACCTGCAGCTGCTGGACAGATATGCATTTAAATCTGTAAAACATTGTTTTTATACTGCCACAGCAAAATGGCAGAAGAATCATCCTCATCAGAAGCTAGGTAAATTACCACAGGATTTACAATAGATATGTCAAGGAAATTCGCCTATGTGAATGATGAGATATTTGTACAAAGGCTAAGTTACCATTTTTTGCCCCATAATCCCCTTCAAAGTTTTATGGTAATTTTGGATGGCTGTACCTCAGACTCTAGCTCTGTACACTTGTTGGAGTTTGCTGAGATGAACGACGTCAAGTTTTCTCCCCATTCATGCTACTCATCACCTGCAGCTGCTGGACAGATATGCACTTAAATCTGTAAAACATTGTTTTTATACTGCCACAGCAAAATGGCAGAAGAATCATCCTCATCAGAAGCTAGGTAAATTACGATTTGATGAGCTCCTTCATGAGTACTGGAGGAAAGCAAAAACACCAGCGGATGCTATGCCTGGGTTCAAAGCAAAGGAATTCATCGCTTTAATCCAGATGTAGTTCCAGACTACGCTTTTACAAGTTATTTAGGTGAATTTGCAGGCAATGTAACCATAAACCCATCAGCCAAAAAATCCTATGAAAGAATGTCGGTACCTCAGCCTCATTCAGCTACTAGATCTGACATCCCTACTACAGCAGACAGATGTGGTGAAACATTCCCTGAAAAGCAGCCTGTGTCTTTCAAAAGAACAAACCAAATCACACTAACCAGAATTCAGAACTGTTTTCACCTGTACCGGCTAGACTCAAAACTTAAAAAAACAAACGTAGAAAAATTAAAGCTACAATCCTGGCACCGGGACAAAATAGTAAGAAGTTAAAATTAAAATTTGATGAAAAAGGAAAGAAAACTGGACATTTTGGGAATGATTATCGAGGTGCGAATACAACTGGTGCACTGAGGCTTCCGTGAAAATTTAATTATGTATATAGACAGTTCATTCATTCTGGGAATCGTAAATCTCGACCAGTTTTGCCTGTTATCGACACTGATGGCGAGGGATAAGAAGGCTTTAGGGTACGTTTTAATTTCAAGTTTGACGCCAGATAACAAATAACAAAAGGAATATTTTTATCATGTGACGCATTTTCTGATATTTTTCCTTTACCTGCACAGTGAAATCTTGCTTCTTATCAAATTTAATGAGTCTCCGTCAATGGGAAGTACCCTATTAGATTTTGATGAGTGAGTTTTCCAGTATCAAAATATTTTGCGTATATAGTCGGCTCTTTTGGTGGTTGTATTGAATTACAATTAGAAGCTTACATTTACTACATAGCCAAGGGACTGTAGACCTCAGTGCTTGACACATGTTTCCACTGGATAAGTCTGCCAGTTACAGAGAAACAGGGGGTGTAACAGACGAATGGACAGACAGATGACAACTGACAAACAATTTTTCAAAAAATGGTTCAAATGGCTCTGAGCACTATGGGACTTAACTTCTGAGGTCATCAGTCCCCTAGAACTTAGAACTTCTTAAACCTAAGGACATCACAAACATCCATGCCAAAGGCAGGATTCAAACCTGCGACCGTAGTGGTCGCACGGTTCCAGACTGTAGTGCCTAGAACCGCTCGGCCACCCCGTTCGACAACAGTTTTTCGTTTGATATAATTACAAATTCACAACCTTCCTGTTTTTTCCTTTACGTGTTCAGCGAAACACTGCTTCTTTCCAAATTTCATGATTGTAGGTCAACAGAAAGTACACTATACATTTTAATGAGTCAGTTCGCGAGTGTCTAAATATAACGTAACGTTTGGTTGTATTGATTTACAAACCAGTTTTTTAGACCCCTAGGGGACCGTAGACCTTAGTATGTGACATAAATTTCAACTTGATGCGGCTACCCGTTCTTGAGGAACAGACAGTCAGGCGGACAGACAACAAAGCGATAGAATAAGGTTTTTGTTTTTACCGACTGAGGTACGGAACTCCTCCCCCCCCCCCCCAAAAAAAAAAAAATCGCAAAGAAGATTTAGACTCAGAAGGACGCTTATGATGAAGAGAAAAAGGCGTTAATTGTGAGGGGGAGTACCTAGAAACAAAGGAAAAGCGCGACTGGATTCAGTACGTCAGGTGCAAGTGTTTGCTACACGAGCCATGACCTCCTATACTGATGTGTGTCATCGATGCCATGGTGTCATTTGTAAAAAGAAAAACACACTAGGCCTACACAATGTACATACCTTTTGGTATATTAATTTTAAGTTTCAATTTCATTTAAAACTGGTTGATTCCCTATAATTTTCTCTACAAAACTTACCTTTAACAATTAGTTCAACAAATTTTTTTAAGATTATTGGATACTCTATTAATACGATTTCCTTTGCGTGTCTGGCCATCTAACCCTGATATACAAACGAAATGGCCAAGTGTTACATACTAAAACGAAACGTTCTTAGTCAGTTTGAAATTCGCTCTAACTTCGTGAACGAGGTCTAATTTTGCTTCTTACGAATATAAAGCAGTACCTGTAAATGTTTCACTGTTTTTTGTGTATTGCGGTTTTATATTGCCATCTGAAAAAATCAAGTCTGTCGAACTCTTTTATACCCGGTATACAGTGGTCCTAGGATGAATTTTTCACTTTGCAGCGGAGTGTGTGCTGATATGAAATTTCGTGGCCAATTAAAACTGCGTGCCGCATGGCCACTCGAAAACAGGACATTTTCCTCTCGTGGGCAAGTCTTCTGAAAACTGAGTTACCCAACCATGACTAACAACCTGCCGTCATAGCTGAGAAGTTTTAAATGTAGGAGATGAGTTCCTGGCTGTTAGGACGGGTTGTGAGTGGTTCTTATGTAGCTGAGATGTTAGAGCACTTGCCCACGATAGGCAATCGTTCCAGGTTCGAGTCACGGTCCGGGACACAGTTTTCATCTGCAAAGAAGTTTCATACCAGCACACTCTCCTATGCAGAGTGAAAATTACTTCTGGAAACATCTCCCACGCCACGGCTAAGCAATGTCTCCGCAGTATCCTTTCTTTCAGAATGCTAGTCCTGCAAGTTTCGCAAGAGAACGTCTGTGAAGTTTGGTAAGGTTGTGGATGTGGTACTGGCGGAAGTAAAGCTGTGAGGATGGGTTGTAAGTCGTGCTTGGGTAGCTCAGTTGGTAGAGCACTTGCCTAGCAAAAGTTCGAGTGGCAGTGCGGTGCAGGGTTTCAATCCGCCACGAGCTATTCGTGTCTCCGGCATGTCAGAAGACGACTGCATGAAATCTAGAAGAGACATAGAAAAGAGACACGTAACAGTGGATAGATCAAACTTCAGTTCGTAATGCGCCCTGTGGCTAATGGCACAACGGGGTTGGGGTGTCAGAACATGTGGACAAATCGACTGCTCTATGATAGTTTGCACCTGCAGTTAACATACGCAACCCAGTGGGCAGATTCCGAAACTGGCTGCTGTCAGTAAAAAGTTTTCGGTGCTATTGAGCCACAGTCATGCAACACTCTTTACAAGAGCAAACCACCATTTGATTGTGTATTACTGTGTTTATGTTTTGCACTATCTAGATTTCGACTTTTATGCCATTATGTCATGTCTGTTAAGGCAGTCCATAGCAAGTAAACAAGACTAACCCATGCCTTTAAGTGTGACATCTTATGGACATCGATGTTCGCAGAATCACAAACAGCGCCCATACTGCGCACCTGTATCGTCATTTGAAATCTTGCAGAGATGCTCGATCCACTGATATGTGTCATTTCTCGGTATGTACCGTAGTTTTCACACGTCGTCTTCTGAAACTCTGACCGAACTTATGAATAACCCTGTGTGCACTCCGCAATATGACATAAGGCGCATGGTGGTGCTTACTTTCTACCACTGCTTGCCTTCGCTTCCCTGTGACACTCGCAAATGGAGTGAGGGAAAAACGACTGTCTACATGCTTCCGTACAAATCATGATTTCTCTTTTCTTGTCTTCGCGGTCCGAATTGTACATTGGTGAGGGCATAGTCGTTCAGCAGTCTCTCGCAAATGCTAACACTGTTTCGCAAAAAGAACGACTTCTTTCTCTAGGTATTTCCGATTTCAGTTCGTGAAACTTTTCAGTAGCACTCGCATGTTGATCGAACCTACTGGTATCAAATATAGTACCATGCCTCTTATCTCCTGCGATGTCTTTCTTTAATACGACCTGGTGATAGTCTCAAATGCTCAAGCAGCACTCAAGATTGGCTCGCACCAGTGATCTCAATGCGGTCTTCTTTATAGATGACTTATCATTAAACCATTGGCCGTCCTTAAAAGCTGCATTACGTGGTCGTTACATTTCATGTCACTTTGTAATGTAACGCCTACATGCTGTCTTTACTGTTTCAAGCAGCACAACACTAATACTATATACTAACATTGCACGAATGCTGTTCTCACTCATCTCCATTTTCGTACATGTAGCGCAGTCTTTCATTCATCACGCCAAATACAAATTCTGTCCAAGTCATGCCGTATCCTCCTACAGTCAGTCAGCAGTGAAACTTTCTTATACAGTATGACGTCATCAGCAAACAGTCGCAATTAGTGTTCAGCTTATGCGTCAAGTCTGTAATGTACATAGGGAAAAAGAGTAGTTCAAGTACACTCACTTCCCTCTGGCACTCCACACGATACCTTTGACTGTGATGAATTCTCGCCATACAAAATAATGTACTGGTTTTTATTCTTAAAAAGTCTTCGAGACACATATCCAAATATATGTTCGGGCTTTCGTTAACAATCTGCAGTGGGGTATTGTGTCAAACGCTATTTTGTAATCTGAGTGTAAGGGTAATACCTGTAGCCCCTCACACGTTGATTGCAGGATCTGGTGCGAGAATAGGACAAGCTATGTTTCGCACAAGCGATGCTTTTTAAAAACCGAGTGGACATGTGAAAAGAAGGATACCTGTTTCAAAAGAAAAAAAAATATATATATATATTCGAGTTTCGATTCCGCACAAGAATTCTGCTGCAGGCCCACTTTAATGGCAGCGGTCTGTGATTCTGCGGATCCGTTCTTTTACTTTTCTTATCTATTCCCGTCAAGTGTGCTCTCTTTCTCAATCGCTTGGGACTTGGTTCTGGGTGGTAGACTCGCGATAAATGCAAACTACGTAAGGAACCAGTGCCGAACAGCACTACACGTTAATCTAAATTTGGATTCGATTCAAAAACTGATTAAAAACAGAGACAGAGTTTGCGCTACTTGTTCAACTATTGTTGTTCATGTTTCGCAACCTATAACTCGTGACGTTGGTCACCTTTGGTTGCTCAGTTTCGCCAGTTCTTTGCTGTGTGTTCTGTCTTTCTGCATACGACGTCTCTTGATTCCCGGGGCGGCGTAACCGAGCTCACCGTGTCTTTAAATTGCCATGCACATGTCGTGTAAATAATGGTTGCTGTCCGGTCGAAATATTCGCTTCGCACACAATGCCCGCACGCCTCAACTGTCATGCAAGGCACTGTGAACACAACCTGCAGTGACTCGCCGGCCATGTTTTTGACGCCAGTTTGCGGATTAAAAAAAAATGGCTCCGAGCACTATGGGACTCAATTGCTGAGGTCATTAGTCCCCTAGAACTTAGAACTAGTTAAACCTAACTAACCTAAGGACATCACACACATCCATGCCCGAGGCAGGATTCGAACCTGCGACCGTAGCGGTCTCGCGGTTCCAGACTGCAGCGCCAGAACCGCGCGGTTTGCGGATTAGTATGGAACACCCCCGCACGCAGTTCACGTTTCCATCATTTCTGTTGGTTACTAATAAAATTCTAGTCAAAGTAGGACTAATAATTAAAAATCGTATTGAAAGAATAAATATTAAAACAATAATAATTAAATGATTTGTGTTTTTCTCGCCCGATATATAATATTCTCATTAATGAATTCCCAAAGAAGAAATATATATATAACCGGCACGGATATTGTCTACTAGGAACTCGTGACTTTTCTTAAAAGACGAAAGCCATACGATCAGCTTGTCTGGACTAATTATTTTTATACGCTTGTTGTATCTTTCAGTACATTTCAGTCGTGGTCTTGCCACTTTAAAAAGATAAACGGCAGCACGATGCTCCATTTTCAAAGAATAGTGCAGAAGAAACATGAAACCTGTCCAATCTCGTGAACCCGAAATCTGTTGATGGAAACCACTACATATTAGAAAAACAATTATAAAAGATGATAAAGGACTCTAATCTGCCACACTCTTAAAATAGAACATAAAAAGTATGACTTCTTGGTGAAATGTCAGCAGCAAATGTGAATTAAAGATGGAAGATGGAAATATTTTAGCAATATCTTGGGGAAACCATACTGCCATCAGGGTTTTGATGCTTTTAGACATGTAGAGATGTCCCACAACGTGATGGTCTCTCCCCCTTGTTGGTTCATATTGTTCTGCACAAAGTTTTAAGAGGCTGGGATACAGACTTCAAGTGTTGCATTTTGTAATGTAAAACGAACGGTAAATGCTTACGTTTTCTTATGAATGACCGTATATAGCAGACGCAAATGCATAACTGAGATGTGTCATAGATAAACTGCAAAGGACAGCGGCAAAGCCAAGTGCCGAGATATTTAAAGACAAAATCTATTGTATAGAAAATTTGCTTTCAGACAGCAGGAAAGACCCATTAAAGATGGAATATGGTACGATTCCTCCTTCAAATATGTTATGGAGACCTCATAGGCATCATGTCTGAACAGAGCAGAAAAACTTAACTATGCATTCAGAAAAACGTGGAACCACCTCAATAAAAGAAAAGATAACTTGTCATGTAGTATGATTTTTCCACTTTACAAGACAAACTTTTATTTGAAGCACTATATGTATCAGACACCATAGAATTTGTGTGTAAAGTTACTCAAACAGAGGAAGAAAAGCGGAAAATTCTTGGGAAAACGTATGTCTCCATATAAGGAACTGGAATTTGGATCGAGAAGCGAACTTCTGATCTCCATAAACCAACAGATTAGCTCATTATCAGAGTGAGGAAGAGACGCTTAAAATTCCATGAAAACAACACACTCACCAAAAGTCTGCTCAACATTATTAATTCAAAGAAGGTAAAAATTAACTGTTCAGAAGAAACTGAGGAAGGCTTACAGTACATGAACATCACAGAACAAATAGTAACAAGCGTCAAACCTTCGAAACTCTATACGTGAACCACAGATTCACGGAGAAGCTTAAAAAGGAGAATTGGAAGGAGTGGACAGAAAAACGGAAGAGAAGACAAAAAATTCTTGAAGACATTTTGGGATGATGAGAAGGTAAAAACGAAGCAGTCAAAAACCAAGTCTAGATGCGCTCCATAAGTGGGCCAAAAAAAGAAAGAAGAAAGACAAGCAACTACCAGCTACGGAGTTAAATATTTCTTGGAGTACACATGTGTTTAATAATGTTTTCGTCTATGTTCGAGTAACAGCGCAATTAGTTTCTCGTGCAAATTTACTGAGCCGCTTGTAAAGTTCTCAATCATTTATGGCCCATCGACGTTCGTACGTGATTGCATCCCGACCTGATCTGGGAGCAAGAAAAGAATGTCTGCTGCACTCAACGACCTCTTCCGCCTGAATAAAGCTTACATTTTAATATCGCCTGCTGTTATGTCTCTTTACTCCTTCGCCTAAAAAGCATTTGCATTTTCTTGTTTTACGTTCTCCTTTGGAATTTATCCTCATTATAGAAGTCTTAACAAAATCGTTATTGTGGTACATATTTTGCGAACCTCGGTGTGTATAGCCAGTTTTACTTTGGAATTTTGAATGGCGCCTCTCGTTACATACTTTATAAGCATATCTACAGGGTGTAAGTCCAGGTACCTTTACATGTACTAACTCAATACATACACACATCAGTGTGTAGGCTGTTTATCTTCTGAGTCGTACCGCCTTCCCACAAACACGTCACAAGTCTACGACCTGATGTTTTCTGCATCGTCGTAGTGCACCACGAAGTGGACCACTCCTGCCAGTATTGACTAAAATTTTTAGGTCCATGTGTTCAGACTTCAAAACCTGGACTACTGGGCAGGGAAAATAAGCATTAATGGCTTGCTCTTGCCACATGGACTTGAAGTTACTATCGAATCTAAAAACATACGACTTGTAATGGCTTAGTTTGCGAATGATGTGAATACTGATGTAATGTTGTTCAGTACATCGTTCTGAGTCACCAATAAAAATATCTGCATTTATACCCGTTACATTCTGCATTTTCATGCTTACCGCTTCGTGAGTAATTTCTTTTTGTACGCTTTCAAATATAGTAATATTGTAACTGCGCGCCCCCTCTTTGTTGAATCTGGAATCTCTCGCTCGTAGCATACAGGGACTTGTAGCGGCAGTCTTGAGTTGACTGTCTGTAAAGATGGTGGTGCACTGGGCACACAGCCAGCACCTTGGTAGTTACCTGTTTGAAATACACCCTTACTGTTACATCGCTAAAATTACTTTATGGCTCCAGCTACATTAGAGCTACGGCACGTTACACCGTCTTGGTTTATGAATATCAAAGAAAAGCATTGTTTTATCTTGAGCTTTCACCAATTCATTTGCCTTACTGTCTGTCTGCTTTTAGTGGATCAGAAGATAGGTGTTCAACAAGTGAAACCGGTTATCTGCTTCCTTATATTGCCATGAAGCCAAATTAGAAAGCTTGAAATCAGCGCTCATTCTTCTGCAGTGTGAAAATACATTTTGTAAACAATCCTCTCGGCTGTAACTGAGGCAGTTGTCCGCAGAATTCTTACTTGCAAGAGTGCTAGTCTGCTAGGCCCACAAGGTACGAAGGGGAACTTGTGTGTGATATAGAATGTCGGGGAGGAGAAAGAGGTGCATGGAAAGTTGCGAAGGCGGATCGGGAGTTGCCGTGCGGGTAGCCTAGAGTGTTGTCAGAGGCCGAACACTCTCTGTAACAGAACAACTGAGTCAAGTTTTACATCGATTGAGTTTGAAAGATGTCATTCAACAGATTCGGTGTTGGAGTATTGGAGTGGAGCGATACTTCTCGTCCTCCATCTGCCAAACATAATTTTCTATCACTCACATTTTTAACGTTCCATAGTTGCCTACGATTTAATAATAATAACTATCAAATATATGAAATGTTTTAATATACAACAATTACTTCATGTTATTACTTAGTATATCATTTTAGCGTAGTGTATAAGAAGGATAATTTACACGGTACAAAATCAAAGTGTGCATCAGCAGTATTTCACTCAGCACTACGGAGGTGAACACAGGTCTGCAGAATATGGGTGAGCCGCGACTCACCGCAGAATGTTGCAGAAGGACCGAGCTTAGGGATTAGGTTCGCAGATACGTGAGTGTCTCGAAGACTTTTTAAATGACAGGAGGCAGTAGCCTACGTGATCCTCGGCGGCGAGTGTCTATCAAAGACAAGGTTTTTCCCAGGGACCGCTTTTATACAGTATATACATTGATGAGCTGACGTACAGGGTGAGCAGCAGTTACTGCTGTTTGCTGTTGTCGTTGTGGTGTACGGGAAGGGGTCATCGTTGAGTGGCTGTAGGAATGGTATTTCTAACTGGTGTGATGAATGGCAGCTCCCTCTAAATGTAGAAAAATATATGTTAATTGGAATATTAGGAAAAACAGTTGTGTAATGTCAGAATACAGCATTACTAGGGTGCAGTTACAATCAGTCACTTCTATTAAACAGCTAGGTGTAGCACTGCAAAGCAATATGAAGTGGAACGAGCGCGTCAGGTTGGTAGTAAAGGAAGAGAATGCACCATTTTCTTTTATTGGGAAAGTGTAGCTCATCCGTAAAGGAGACGCCGTATAGAACGCTAGTGCGGCCCATTGTTGAGTTTTGTTCGAGTGTTTGGGATCCCCAAGAGATCGTATTAAGGAAAGACATGGAACCAGTTCAGAAGCGGGCTACTACATTTATCATCGGCATATTACAGAGATGGTTCGTGAACTCAGATAGGAATCCCTGGAGGGAACACGATGTCCTTTCCCCGAGGCTCTGTCGCGCAGATTTAGAGAACCGGCCTTCGATCTCGGCTGCAGAACGATTCTGCTGTCGCCGATGTACATTTCGCACATTTCGCATAAGGAGCATGAAGATCAGATGCAAGAAATTACGGCTTGTACGGGGATTTTAGACAGTCGTTTTCCCCTCGGTCTTTTTTCGAGTAGAACAGGCGAGGAACCGCCATCCACCATAAGTTGGTTTGCAGAGTAGGCATGTACATGTAGAAACGGATGCGAGCTTGTGAATGAGAGGAACGCTGTTTCTCTCTGTCGCAGGATGCAAGCTCATCCAGGTGCGCTAGCCTCAGCTGATCAGCTGAAAATTACCATTTAATAAGATTGTAATGATGTAGAATTCTTTGCCAATTTTAGGCTATCTTTATGGTGCTATATTTTCCGAAGAATATCTAAGTAAAATAGGAAGTGATATCTACATCTAGATCGATGTTTCGCAACGAACCTTCGGCGCATGGCGGTGCGTACGCCATACGACTACTAGCCATCTGCTTTCCCGTTCCACTCGCGAAAACAACGGGGGGAAAACCACGGTGTTTATATGCCTCCGTATGAGCCCTAATTTCTCGTATCTCGTTTTTGAGATCCTTAGGAGCAGTGTATGGTTGAGGCAACACAAGGTTCTGCAGTCAGCTTCAAATGCCGGTTCTCTAAATTTTCTCAGTCGTGTTCCTCTAAAACAATGTCCCTTCCCCTTCAGTGATTCCCATTTGAATTCCCGAAGTGTCTCCCAAGCACTTACGTGGTGTTCAGCCTCTGAATTGCTTCGATGTCTTCCTTTAATCCAAAACGTTACGAATCCCATACACTGGGCACTCAAAAATAGGTCGCGCTAGGGACCTATATACGGTCTCGTTTACAGATGAACCACAGTGTCCTAGAATTCTCCCAATAAACCCGAGTCGACAATTCGCCTTTCCTACCACATTCCCCATATGCTAGTTCCATTTCATTTTCCTTTGCAAGATTACGCCCAGATATTTAAACGAGATGACTGTGTCAAGCAGGATGCTGTATCCGAACATTACGAGTTTTTTTTCCTACTCATCCGCATTAGCTTATATTTTTCTATATGTAGAGGAAGCAAGCATTTATCACAACAGGTAAAAATGTGTATCCTCGCTACGGGCGCTCAACTTCGACACATTACCGTACAGCACAGCATCATCAGCTAACGGTAGCAGATTCCTGCCCACCCCGTCCGCGAAATCACTTGTGTATATGGAGAATAATAGCGGCGCTATCACATTTCCATGGAGCACTACTGACGATACAGTTGTCTGTCATGAATAGTCGTGGTCGAGGACAGCGTACTGGGTTCGATATCAAGAACTCTTCGAGCCACTCGCGTATCAGTGAAGCTAACCTTCTTCAACAGCCTGCAATGGGGCACCGTTTAAAACGCCTTCCGTAAACTTTGATTTCATCCATACTGGATGAGAGGTCGTGGTTGTGAATGTTAATGTTAAAAAATATATCGGCTCAGCCACTTGTTTGTAGTATGAGTACATCCTGTGAGAAATATATTATATCGGGTCGACCACTTGTTTATAGTGTTTTACATTATAAACAAGTGGTTGAGCCGATATATTTTCTAACATTGCCTTCCGTAAATATATAAGTGTGGAATGTCGCTGTTGCCTTTCATCCATAGTTTGCAGTACGAGTACATCCTGTGAGAAATATATATATGGAAATACACTATAATTGATTTAGTTAAATGTTCGCTGGAGGATGGTGGTGATGGACTCCATTAACCCCCTCGGTCCCTTGGGTGAGGGTGCTCACAGCCGTTTGCAGCCGGCCTGTACCGCGGTGTCGCAAGCAGCTACGCCGCCGCGACGGCGGGCGGCGCGCAAGACAAACACGCCCCCCTCCCCCCCCCCCCTGCCCTGCACCTACTCACCACCCTCTCCTCTCCGCTCAGCGTTCGCCTCCCGCCGGCACTCATTCGCGCGCCTCGCCACCCCTCAACCTCCCCCGTCCCGCCCCACTCAGGAAGGAGGCAGCCTATCTGGGGCGCCCGACTCTCGGGCCGCCTGCTCCGTGTAATGGAATTCCTGCAGCTAAACACTGCCGGAGATAAGAAGCGCGCGACATTCTTTACTCAGCAGCCAGGGTAAACGAATGCCGCGAGCCGCACCCGAGCCGCCTGCTGCGCCACCCGCCACCCGCGCTGTTCCTCTCCACCCTGCTCTGCTTCTGTACTCTCGCCCGGCCCCAAAGAAGAACAAAGAGCGTTTGGAAAGCAAACAGTATTATCAGGCCAGCCTGCCGTGGCCGAAGGCGGCGGCCGGCTCCTTAGGTTGGAATTAACTACGGCAGCTAGCGACTCCGCGGTAAACCCGAAGAACAGACCGCCTGGGGCGAGGCCCTTACCGGAGGGTGTTCCACCTAGGACCGGCGACCAACCTTACGTCTTTGGGCGTTACTGTTTCATCACCATGTGTGGCAGAACAAGGGGCAGCGAACAGTGAGAAAACTGACGATTACAGAGATATAAGCCTGATTTCTTCGGATTTTCATCACAAGAAGCTGCAAAAGGTATGGTTCAAATCAAATGGTTCAAATGGCTCTGAGCACTACGGGACTCAACTGCTGAGGTCATAAGTCCCCTAGAACTTAGAACTACTTAAACCTAACTAGCCTAAAGACATCACACACATCCATGCCCGAGGCAGGATTCGAACCTACGACCGTAGCGGTCGCGCGGTTCCAGACTGTAGCGTCCAGAACCGCTCGGCCACCCCGGCCGGTTGCTAAAGGTATGTATGAGGGAGGAGAATGACCCAATTTTCAATAGAATTACACTACTGGCCGTTAAAATTGCTACACCACGAAGATGCGAAATTTAACCGACAAGAAGAAGATGCTGTGATATGCAAATGATTACCTTTTCAGAGCATTCGCACGAGGTTGGATCCGGTGCTGACACCTACAACATGCTCACGTGAGGGAAGTTTCCAACCGGTTTCTCACCTACACAAACAGCAGTTGACCGGCGTTGTCTGGTGAAACGTTGTTGTGGTGCCTCGTGTAAGGAGGAGAAATCACGTTTCCGACATTGATAAAGGTCGGATTGTAGCCTATAGCGATTGCAGTTTCTCGTATCACAAAATTGGTGCTCGCGTTGATCGAGATCCAATGACTGTTAGCAGAATATGGAATCGGTCGCTTTAGGAGGGTAATACGGAACGATATGCTGGATCCCAAAGGCCTCGTATCACTAGCAGTCGAGATGACAGGCATCTTATCCGCATGGCTGTAACGGATCGTGCAGCATTTAATCTATCCCCGAGTCAACAGATGGAGACGTTTGCAAGACAACAACCATCTGCACGAACAGTTCGACGACGTTTGCAGCTGCATGGACTATCAGCTCGGAGACCATGGCTGCGGTTACCCTTGACGCTGCATCACAGACAGGAGCGCCTGCAATGGTGTCCTCAATGACGAACCTGAGTGCACGAATGGCAAAACGTCAATTTTTCGGATTAATTTAGGTTCTCTTTACAGCATCATGATGGTCACATCCGTGTTTGGCGACATCGCGGTGAAAACACATTCGAAGCGTGTATTCGTCATCGCCATACTGGCGTTATCACCCGGCGTGTTGGTATGGGATGCCATTTGTTACACGTCTCGGTCACTTCTTGTTCGCATTGGCAGTACTTTGAACAGTGGACGTTACATTTCAGATGTGTTACGACCCGTGGCTCTACCCCTCATTCGATCCCTGCGAAACCCTACATTTCAGCAGGATAATGCACGACCGCATGTTGCAGGTCCTGTACAGGCCTTTCTGGATACAGAAAACGTTCGACTGCTGCCCTGGCCAGCAGAGTCTCCAGATCTCCCACGAACTGAAAACGTATAGTCAATGGTGGCCGAGCAACTTGCTCGTCACAATACGCCAGTCACTACTCTTGATGAACTGTGGGATCGTGTTGAAGCTGCATGGGCAGCTGTACCTGTACACGTCATCCAAGCTCTGTTTGACTCAATGCCCAGGCGTATCAAGGCCGTTATTACGGCCAGAGGTGGTTACTCTGGGTACTGATTTCTCAGGATCTATGCACCCAAATTGCGTGAAAAAGTAATCACATGTCAGTTCTAATATAATATATTTATCCAATGGATACCCGTTTATCATCTGCATTTTTTCCTGGTGTAGCAATTTTAATGGCCAGTAGTGTATTTATTAGCAAGAGGGCTTAACACCAAAAAATTGCCTACTAAATTACTCAGAAAAGACAGAAGTTTATAAAAACCCATCATAAATGTTCAATATCTCTTCAATTGTCTGCACAGACGACATCTAGCCGACAGCCGAATTCATCCCAAACTGAGCGTAAAGTGTGTTCTGTCACTGAAGCTACAGCAGCTGATATTCTGATTTTTAGTTTATTGATGTCATGAGGTAAAGGAGGAATGTAAACACATTGCTTAACATATCCCCACAGCAATAAATCACAAAGTGATAAGTCAGGGGACCTAGGAGGCCAAGAGTGTAAGGCCTGGTCTCGCGGTCCTATACGCTCTATCCAACGCTGAGGCACGTTGGCATTGAGGGAACTGGGAACTGCGCACGTTGTTGTGCCAGTGCGGTGGTTCTCCATCGTGATGATAGATGAAATTGACAGAGACAAGTTGTGGGAATAACCAGTTCCGTAGCATTTCATGATATGGTTGTCCTGTTATGGTTTCTTCCTCAAAAATCAGGGTCCATATACCATGCTTTGCAAAACAGCACAAAAAGCATTCACTTTTGGTGAATAACAATCCTGTTCAATTGTTTCATGAGGATTTTCGAGCCCCCAGATACGCACATTATGACGGTGATACTTACCGCTAACATGGAAAATTGCCTCATCGCTGAATATCAACCGTGACATAAAAGTGTCATCTTCCATGTTCTCTAGAATAGCATTCCTAAAGTCCACTCGCGTCACTTTGTCAGTATCTCGAAGAGTTTGTACCAGTTGTAATCGGTATGAATTAAGGGCTAAACAACGCCGTAACACACGGCACACTGTCGTGCTCGGTAACGCAAGTTCACGGCTAGCCCTAAGCGAAGACTTCCGGGGGCCCCGCTCAAATGCTCGTCGGATTTGTTCCACCGTTTTTTCAGGAACGCGTGGCCGGACAGGACTTTTGCCTTTACAGAGGCATCCTGTTTCTTTAAACTGTTTTTACCGCCGTCGAATGTTCTTTGGTGATGGTGGTTTAGCACGAAATCGAATATGAAAAGCCCGCTGAATTGCGATCACTGATTGAGTACGACTTAACTCAATAACACAATACGTCTTCTGTTGCGCGGGCGCCATATTGCGCGAGACTGGCAGCACGCTCCAGGTCGACGCTCGTAGCAACACCTAACGCAATTTTTCTGAAACTTTAGACCATGCCGATTACATCTAGCGCTGTTTCAATTAGCTAGTGACATTTGTCTCAGTATTATTACAAGTTAAAATCGAGTCATTCTTTTTGAGAGAACCAGTATGTAACGTACAGGTTGGTATTACTGTGTCTTATTTGATGCAACAAGAATGAAAATTACGTCAGATGTAGATGAGAGTTTGAGGAAGAGGCATGTGTTTTTGTTCTTTCGATGTGTACTCTAACACAAAACTGGCGAGAGGCAGAAATGGACCCTGCACGAGTCTTTTGTACCGAGCCCACCAGATTTCAACTTGTTCCAGAAGTTGAGAAAACCTATGTGTGGACGTCGTTACCTTCCTCTGGAAGAGCTTTCTACCGACGTTACCCGAGTCATTCGACAGATGAACAGAATGGAGTAATAGAGCTTCCGAGACATTAGGAACCAGTCATAGAGGAGCAGGGATACTATACCGAAGGACTTGAAAGAGACGGTGAAGAAAATAAACGCGTAAATAAAAAAAAATTGGTGTGCGTTATCTATGAAATGTCCTTTCTGTTATTTGTCGGTGACCCAGAGGTATCGTTCGCTCTCCCGTTAAAAAAGGTGTTTCTCCCTTTTAGTACAATGACCGTTATCCAAGTGGTGTATGACAACTGTGTCTCAAATGCAACTGGTGAGTGTAGATGACTGTCAATAAGTATGTGTATAGTGTGTTTTTGCTTTTGTGTGGAAATAACTGAGGAAGACGTCCAACTGAAACGTCAAGCAAATACTTAGCCTTTGGATGTCTGGCAAACACAGTGTGACCGAAGTTACATAGTACGTAGAGTGCTCGCCTTCTACCCGAGCATATGGGAAAAAGTTACGGGTGAATCATGGCAATTCTGGCCGTGACATGGTTCATTTCGTGGCTGGCTACGCTCGATATACAGCGCACCTTCAGTCTCTCACTTTCTGCACGTGTCAACTACTAAAGCTGTGAGCATAGATCCCTTGAACACATGGTTCGTTACTGTGAGTCATACTCACACACAAGGCGAAACACGACAGGAACCACAACAGGAAGAGGCTACAACACACATTTAGGGACTCACACAAATGGGGACCACTAAATGAATGGACAGACCTTATACCCAACACAGAACACACCATCTGTAAACAAATGAGACCTTAGTGGCGTCGTAGCAGATGTCGAAGAGACGACTGGGTTCGTTCAATGGGCTCCCCCAATACCAACACAGAGGAGATAACACGAAGAAGAACACGTAGACACTTTAATGCAGGAACATTTAACATAGATCAAACCAGAAAAATATATGTTATCATAGAATCGTGGCCGTGTTTTGTACCAAGTATCACATTAAACTTGTCACTATAATAAAATATATTTTAGCACATAGCATAATTTAGAGTAAGAATACACATATGATCAAATACACGGAGAGGCACAAAGCATGACACACCAATCTTTTATCACCCAGTCAGCCAGTAAACAAGCATCATATAAAATGTATAAACTAGTTTGCGCCGTCATTGTACCAGGTGCGACGGTAAACCTGTGAACACTAGCCTATAATTACTTGGCGTAGCATATCAGCATACTTTACAAGGGAATCGTCAGACTTTGCAGGTTGTCGCTTGCTTTAAATCACAAATATATGTCTGAGTGATGCCAAATGTTATTACCTTTACATACAAAAATGTATTATCTTCTCAATAAGCTTCAAATCGTGAGCTACACCCTTAATTTTTTATATATGAAATTA
The DNA here is from genome assembly GCF_021461385.2 of Schistocerca piceifrons. NCBI lineage: Eukaryota > Metazoa > Arthropoda > Insecta > Orthoptera > Acrididae > Schistocerca > Schistocerca piceifrons. Next base: position 67,802,795 of record NC_060142.1, read on the forward strand.
GTGAATTTACCCATGGCGCTTTTGTTGCACATGGCTGCGGTCACTTTCAGAACTCAGGTTAATAATCAAAGTAATTAATTTAATAAGACTGAACCTCGAATTGCCGGTGTACCCATGTACCACCACAATAAAATGACAACAGTGAATGGTTGAGGGAGTATGAATGAGAACAGTTGCGTATTTAAGTTTACAAAGGTAATCAAAATTTTTTATTAATCCTATTGTAACTACAACGGGCTAATAAATCTTCTGCAAAAAAAAAGACAAACGCAAATCAGAAAAGTGATTGTTCTTGATTGGCAAAGCGTTCGTTGGGGTGGAAGCTTTACAAATTTTGCCCTGAATTAATCCCTTTCACAACGCAATATGACTTTGTTTACATGAATCCACTGTGAGGCCCAACTCTATTTAAATGGAATCAACTACGACCGGAGAACAGGGAGCAGTGAATATCATTTAACAATCCTAAGCTGCTGCAGCAGTATTTTACCCATTCACCTCGATTCCAGCGGCAGCAGAAAATGGCGCGCTTTGGGAGAGGAGCAGCGCGCTGCGGTAGCTGTAATATTCCGATGCGTACACGAAAATTTGTGAACTACACTTCTCTAACAGAGCCCTGAAGTACCGGCAGAATTCAGTGTGAGGTGTACCCGTTCATTGGTCTGACCAAACCAAATTGAGTCACAGGTACAACGGTCGATGCTGGAATTGTCAAAAAGTCAGGAGACGACTCAGGTCGATTAAGTTCACCCTTGTCGCACATGATACATACGAGATGATATGCTGTGTTACTTTCTGTACAGTTGAAAAATGGCTCTGAGCACTATGGGACTTAACATCTACGGTCATCAATCCCCTAGAATTTAGAACTACTTAAACCTAACTAACCTAAGGACAGCACACAACACCCAGTCATCACGAGGCAGAGAAAATCTCTGACCCCGCCGGGAATCGAACCCGAGAACCCGGGCGTGGGAAGCGAGAACGCTACCGCACGACCACGAGCTGCGGACACAGTTGAAAATTACTGTTCTTAGTTTACTATAAAATACAGGTGTCACCGACTACTGAAAGATCTGAACTTCTCCCCCAGGGAAGCACCAAAAGATGAAGAAAACGGAAAATCAGAATCCCTTTCCACCAAGCCTCGGTACGGGAGCCGAATTAGCAAAAACGAAACCGCTTGCAAATTGTACAAACCAATCGATCTATCTTCTACTCATTGAATCTCCCCTCTTGACTGTTCTGTTGGCCTGGTAGCCAATCCAGGCACAGCGCCGAAGTTCCCACGTTGGGAAAACAAGCCTCTATGAAACTTCCTGGCAAATTAAAACTGTGTGTCGGACCGAGACTCGAACTCGGGACCTTTGCCTATCGCGGGCAAGTGCTCTACCACCTGAGCTACCCAAGCACGACTCACGCCCCGTCCTCACAGCTTTACTTCTGCCAGTACCTCGTCTCGGTCCGGCACACAGTTTTAATCTGCCAGCAAGTTACTTATCAGCGCACACTCCGCTGCAGAGTGAAAATCTCATTCTGGGAACAAACCGCTACTTTGAATATGCTGAGGGGAGCCAATCAGCGACTCCAGATCTCTCTTGTATGAAAAAAAGAAGTTTGTAGACAAGGAAGGCGTTGATTCCACAGCAATCACCTACAAGGGACCACAGTCCCTCATTTCCAAAAAGATCTGATCTTACCATATCGACCATTACCAGGTTCTGAAAGAAGGCCGTTAACTTTCCCAGACAGTCGTGTTAATGAAATATATATGTTTTTACCGCTCGCTAAAAGAACCTGATTGCTTACTGGTGTCAGGGGAATTACAGTCTTGCCTCCAATAAACACATGCTAAAGGCGCCTTGTCTCGGTTCGCGCGGCTCTCCCTGTCGAAGGTTCGAGTCCTCCGCCAGGCATGTGTGTGTGTGTTCTCCTTAGCGTAAGTTACTTTAAGTTGTGTGTAAGCCTAGGCACAGATGACCTCAGCAGTTTGGTCCCAAGGAACTAACCACCACCACTAAACACATGCAACAACCACTCTGTCCGGGTCATCCCAGGATGAGAATGCACGGAACTTTATGACGTCCCCACCGTTTGCACAAAAGGCTCAGTTTGCAGCAGTCTCTCTTAAGTGGCTTCCTCCACCCACTTTCCGCCAAGTGGCTGCCTTCACAACGAACTGCCTTCTAGCACAGGTAAAATGTTTTTGAACTGGCGCACTCCTGCTCTGACCCTAAGTGGAAGGAGGGGAGTGCTACAGGCGGAAGTCCCTCTGCAGGTACGATCCACAAGGCGCTGCTTCCCAGAATCACTCGCACAGCCAGGTCGCTGCCCTCAGAATTTATGGACCCCAATGCATCTGTCTGTCCATGTTCTCCACCGCCACCACCACTGCCCCTCGGGTACAAGTTCTCTACAAGCTATACATGCAGTTACATGAACATGCTGACCACCATATCCTTATGTGAAAAAGTCATTAACCACACATACCGAACGTAGTACTGGTGAAAACCGAGATGATGACCTAAAATATGAATATACACTCCTGGAAATGGAAAAAAGAACACATTGACACCGGTGTGTCAGACCCACCATACTTGCTCCGGACACTGCGAGAGGGCTGTACAAGCAATGATCACACGCACGGCACAGCGGACACACCAGGAACCGCGGTGTTGGCCGTCGAATGGCGCTAGCTGCGCAGCATTTGTGCACCGCCGCCGTCAGTGTCAGCCAGTTTGCCGTGGCATACGGAGCTCCATCGCAGTCTTTAACACTGGTAGCATGCCGCGACAGCGTGGACGTGAACCGTATGTGCAGTTGACGGACTTTGAGCGAGGGCGTATAGTGGGCATGCGGGAGGCCGGGTGGACGTACCGCCGAATTGCTCAACACGTGGGGCGTGGGGTCTCCACAGTACATCGATGTTGTCGCCAGTGGTCGGCGGAAGGTGCACGTGCCCGTCGACCAGGGACCGGACCGCAGCGACGCACGGATGCACGCCAAGACCGTAGGATCCTACGCAGTGCCGTAGGGGACCGCACCGCCACTTCCCAGCAAATTAGGGACACTGTTGCTCCTGGGGTATCGGCGAGGACCATTCGCAACCGTCTCCATGAAGCTGGGCTACGGTCCCGCACACCGTTAGGCCATCTTCCGCTCACGCCCCAACATCGTGCAGCCCGCCTCCAGTGGTGTCGCGACAGGCGTGAATGGAGGGACGATTGGAGACGTGTCGTCTTCAGCGATGAGAGTCGCTTCTGCCTTGGTGCCAATGATGGTCGTATGCGTGTTTGGCGCCGTGCAGGTGAGCGCCACAATCAGGACTGCATACGACCGAGGCACACAGGGCCAACACCCGGCATCATGGTGTGGGGAGCGATCTCCTACACTGGCCGTACACCACTGGTGATCGTCGAGGGGACACTGAATAGTGCACGGTACATCCAAACCGTCATCGAACCCATCGTTCTACCATTCCTAGACCGGCAAGGGAACTTGCTGTTCCAACAGGACAATGCACGTCCGCATGTATCCCGTGCCACCCAACGTGCTCTAGAAGGTGTAAGTCAACTACCCTGGCCAGCAAGATCTCCGGATCTGTCCCCGATTGAGCATGTTTGGGACTGGATGAAGCGTCGTCTCACGCGGTCTGCACGTCCAGCACGAACGCTGGTCCAACTGAGGCGCCAGGTGGAAATGGCATGGCAAGCCGTTCCACAGGACTACATCCAGCATCTCTACGATCGTCTCCATGGGAGAATAGCAGCCTGCATTGCTGCGAAAGGTGGATATTCACTGTACTAGTGCCGCCATTGTGCATGCTCTGTTGCCTGTGTCTATGTGCCTGTGGTTCTGTCAGTGTGATCATGTGATGTATCTGACCCCAGGAATGTGTCAATAAAGTTTCCCCTTCCTGGGACAATGAATTCACGGTGTTCTTATTTCAATTTCCAGGAGTGTATTAAGCTCAGGGTGTTGTCAAAGTGGGAGAGTGGCATGCCACCTCTCAACTTGTCATTCCGTAACATGTACTGCGTTTTCTTACCACCGTTAGTTAACTGTGAAAAATGTCGGCACGCAAAATTGAAGCTCGTGACGTGAACTGGAATTCACCTAAAGAAAATCACGAAGCGGCTGCCTACCTTGATAGCGTTTCCAGTGAAGCCTGGCCACCCTAGGGAATCGCGAGACGCGAACTGTTGGTATAGTGAGCGTGGTGCGCATGGTCGGGAAGTGCGCCCGTCTCATCGCAAGGTTTACTAAAGAGGGATATCGTTGCAAAGTTTTGGTGATAAAGAGAAACCAGTATTCTTTTCTTTGGGATGCCCTTTCTTTGAATTTCCGGTACGAGTTTCGAAAAAAATCGACCCGGCGCTTGTTCCAGTTGTGAAAGATATTTTATGTAGATCTATATCTCTACCGCGAAAGCCACTTTATGCTGAACATTCAATTTCCACCTCACAGGGGGTACCGAAATCTATACATACTTTGCTGATTTTTGTGGAGATGTACATCAGACGCAAAGTGAAGCCATCGACAGAAAACATACGTGAAGACTATGTGATGTCAAAAATGGTAGTTGAAATTCTAAACGAGCACGTAAATAGCGAACATATGCGGCAAAAAACGACTGAAACACTTGGTATTCCAGACAGCAAATCCACAGGCGTCGAAGAAACTGAAGAAAGCTGTACTCATGAAGACTCTTCGAATGATAGTGCCACATATAATCACCAATTATCTGCGAAAGAAACACGAGGAATATTATCGGAAAAGGCAAAGCAAAGATCTATTGACTGAATAGTTAGAAACGCCTACGTGTTCAAAATGAATAACGCTTAGTCCGTTCTGAACGTGAATAGTATGGACGATGTAAGAGTCGACCGGAAAATATAATTGCGAGACTTTTTGAGCTCTTTACCGAAGCCAGACGAAATTAATTTAGTATCCGAGACACAATGTGATTGGGTGTTAGACATTGCCAAAGCGATACGTGCTAATGTAGTAGATATCTATGCTTCTAAAGACAGAGCACCAGATTCGATTCCCGGCCAGATCAGCGATTTTCTTGGCCAGAGACTTGTTGTTTGTATTGACCTAATCATTTCATCTCATCTTCGTCACAAAGACGTGCAGTTCGTGTAAGTGCCATGAAGCAAAGATTTGCATCAGGTAGCCGAACAACCCCAGGTGTGGTATCCTTGCCAATAACGCCGTTAGACCGCTAATTTCATTTTTCATATATTAATAAAGTATTTTTATTAATAACATTATGACTAAAGATTCGATCTGAGAACGGCGTTGAGATGTGACATAGTCGCCTAAAAGATGACTGCTCAATGTGTTGATGACTGCTCAATGCCGGCCGGTGTGGCCGTGCGGTTAAAGGCGCTTCAGTCTGGAACCGCGTGACCGCTACGGTCGCAGGTTCGAATCCTGCCTCGGGCATGGATGTGTGTGATGTCCTTAGGTTAGTTAGGTTTAATTAGTTCTAAGTTCTAGGCGACTGATGACCTCAGAAGTTAAGTCGCATAGTGCTCAGAGCCATTTTGATTGCTCAACTGACGGTAAGTTACAAAGAATTCTCGAAGGCACTGAGTCCGAAATCCGCAAATCTCATTCGATATCCCAGAATTTCAAAATTTCATTTCTATTAGCTTGCACGGTGGTCCACGAAAGCACCTTCATTTTTGTCATGTGTTTCTCGACACAGTTTTAAGCCTTTTTAAGGCCATGAGGTCCCAGAGTAAAGTCCAATTTAGTCAGTTAACGATGCAACTGAAGTATGGAATGTCTAGATGACAAGGCAGAGTGGCGAGGACGAGTGGAAAAGCACCCCAGTGGTCTGCTAGAAGAAAGTTTGCTGTGAGTGACCAAATCATTTAAAGGTGCATTGTAGGAACACGGTGCACAGTTTGCAGACGCCATACGATGTCCAGAAGCGTCCATCCTGTGTTCAGTGCCAGAACCAGCCTTTTGCTAGCGACCTTGCTGCATAATGGCACCTCACACCTGCCCTGCGATTCACCTACGTTCGCAAATTCCGCGTAAAGCAGCACCCGCTACTGCCGCCACAGAACTAGCCTGCGCATGGACAAGAATCTATTTACCACGTACAAGAGGATCACATCCTCTCTGAATTTGTGAAAGGCAGGCCAAGGAAGTAGAATTTGCAAGTGGTTATGTATGGCATAGTGCAGGGTCGGCCACGGCCTACCCAATGGCACGCCAGCGCGATGTTTGGCCGGGTGCGGGACGTGGCTTGGCCTTTCTCGGCTCTGATCGGTACTTCTCGGAAGTACTCGGTATATCGTGACACTCATTTTAGCGCTGCGGCGCAGCGTTTCTCGGTCAACACTACAATCTTCAGTTCGCAGAATCGTGGTGTCAGTGCTGCCTGCCCGACGCTATTTGTTAATGGTACGAAAGTAGTTCACAGGATGTTTGCACAAAACGAGATGTATCGTCACAAGCCTTCAAATTGAATAAGAATGACAGGAGAGAAGGATAAGTAATCTCCATATGTATTGTGCAATACAGTAGCGTAATTGACGGATACTGGGAGATTATAATACATACACAAAAAATTAGAGACATGGTTGACAATAAAAGAGCAAAAAATTACAACGACCGATAGACGGGATTCGTTGGTCTGTGTATAAAGAAATACTTTGTGCTAAATCTGGAGGCATTGGTGGTACGAACAGCAAATTTTTGGGAGTCACATGCATTATTATATTCTCAATTGCAACTCTTTTTGATTGAGCTGAACGACGATACGGAAACTATGTATTGTAGAGCAGTACATTAGTTTTGTCAGGGGGCAAGAAAGTAACGATTTTTCGATCTAAAGCCCACTGTTGTTCAATTTATGAAGGAAAACAGAGAGCCCGAACGAAAATTGGAACATCTAGAATGGTTTAAATACCTCGCATTTTAAGTGGATTTGATTGCACACTGCTCATAGCAAGACACTAGAAGGTGAGAAGCAACTTATTTGCGATTTTAAGAGGCTGCATTTAAACTGAAAATATCATTGTTAGAGGAAACGAAATATCTGAAGGCTTTTGAAACAAAAAATGGTTCAAATGGCCCTAAGCACTATGGGACTTAGCATGTGAGGTCATCAGTCCCCTAGACTTCGAACTACTTAAACCTAACTAACCTAAAGACATCACACTCATCCATGCCCAGGGCAGGATTCGAAACTGCGGCCGTAGCAGCCGCGTGGTTCCGGACTGAAGCGCCTAGAACCGCTCCTCCATAGCGGCCGTCTCTTTTGAAACAACAACAAGGATAGTTCTCTAAACGTTTTGAGGACGCTGCCAATCTTATATCTGTTTTTGAGGCTGTTTGCCATTTCAGTTGAAATTGCCAACGTGCATGTGCAGATGGTGCTGACTGATCTCCACTGTAATTCCCCTTTAAAAGACAAATTATTTTAAGCTATAACTGCCCAGAGGTCTCAGTTATTTTCCTAAGAGTTTTCGTAATGAGTTTGTGAATATGATAAAATATTTCGATCACAATATGTGCGCATGTGAAAGCCTTTCCGATTATCAAACTAAGTAAGTCACGGTTATGTGACAACCTGAATGCTAAATTCTGTGATATTGTCGCCGTCTGTCTGTATACCGACAGTTTGTACTAGATAAAAACTATAAATTGAGGTGACAAAAGTCATGGGATACCTTCTAATATCCTGTCTTACTTTTCTCCGCTTTAGAGAAGCAACTCGACGTGGTGTTGACTCAACAAGTTGTCGGAAGTCCCCTGCAGAAATACTGGGCCATGTTGCCCATATAGCCGTCCAGAAATGCGAAAGTGTTGTGGTGCAGGACATTTTGCACAAACTCACCTCTAGATTATGTTCCATAAATGTTCAACTGAAGTCATGTCGGGCACTTTGGGAGGCCAAATCATTCGCTCGAACTGTTCAGAATGTTCATAAAGCCAATCGCAAACAACTGTGGCCAGGTCATATGGCCCATTGCTACCCATAAAAATTCCTTATTTGTTTGAGAACATGAAGTTTATGAATAGCTGCAGAAGTTCTCCAAGTAGCCGAACATATCCAGTGGAGTCAATGATCGGTTCAGTTGGACCCACACCTTATGGAACCACCACCAGCTTGCACAGTGCCTTGTTGAAGACTATGGTCCATGGCTTCGTGGGATCTGCACCACACTCGAACTCTATGATCAGCCCTTACCGACTGAAATCAGGACTCATCTGACCAGGTTGCGGGCTTACATTGGTCTAGGTTCCAAACGATATGATCACGAAACCAGGGGAGGTGTTGCTGGCAATTTCGTACTGTTAGCAAAGACACTCACATCGGTCGTCTGCTGCCATATTCCTTTAACGCTAAATTTCGCAGCACTCTCATAGCAGATACGTTCGTTGTACGTTCCACATTGATTTCTGCTTTTATTTCTCGCAGTCTTGTTTGTCTGTTAGCACCGACAACTCTACGCAATCGCCGCTGCTATCGGTCGTTAAGTGAAGGCCGTCGGCCACTGTGTTGTCCGTGGTGAGAAATAATACCCGAAATGTGGTATTCTCGGCACACTCTTGGCGCTGTGGATCTCAGAATATTTAGGGAGCTGTGCGTACTCCGAACTAGATGTTGTGGCTTGGCAAGACAGCCAAGCCACTATGAGGAAGCCGAAAGGCACGCGTTTAAGCTCACGCAGGCTGGCGTGAGATCTGGAACAGGTAAAGTAATTGAGACTAGCAAATAAAGTACGAAGCTGCTGGAATACTTAACTTTAATCCATAAGTGGTGAACTTAGCTCTTGACGGTACATGCATCACAAGATAAATAGCAAATGATAATGGCGCCTTGCTAGGTCGTAGCAAATGACGTAGCTGAAGGCTATGCTAACTATCGTCTCGGCAAATGAGAGCGTAATTTGACAGTGAACCATCGCTAGCAAAGTCGGCTGTACAACTGGGGCGAGTGTTAAGACGTCTCTCTAGACCTACCGTGTGGCGGCGCTCGGTCTGCAATCACTGACAGTGGCGACACGCGGGTCCGACGTATACTAAGGGACCGCGGCCGATTTAAAGGCTACCACCTAGCAAGTGGGTGTCTGGCGGTGACACCACACTAGGCGTTTCCTTGAACTTGGCTGTCTATCTGCGTTTGCTTTCCCGCTGATGTTGCGGTTATGCCGTGGTTCTTCCTCTTTATACGTGTGGCAGCAGCGATGTGTATCGATATTTGCACCATGTACCATCATTGGTCTAGTGCATATAGTTTCCGGCTAGGGTGAGTGCGGGCAGTCGGTCGGTTGGTGCGGACCAGGGAAGATATCTCCGTGTCGCGCAGTCGGTGGGTCCGCTGGCTGTCCCTGCGCAGTGCGAAGCTGTCCGACCGCTACGAGCTTTGCGGCTTACCGACCCAGGACGTCAAAGTTGAGTGCTGACTTAAGTACGCAAGCCACGTCCGTTCATGTTTTGTCGTTCGTGTCGGTGGTTCGCTGTTGGGGAGCTCTCCCTGTGAACAACACCGAGTGGTTGTAGTGGTGAAATCGAGCCGCCCCCCGTGGAATTAACAATTCAAGTGCACCATTGGAATTTTCTGCCTTGTGGCCGTTAGTGTTCTGGTTACCTGCTCCGGCCACTGTCCTTTCCTTACTTGTTGTCGCTGTCCAACACGGTGTGTAGTTTTGACAACTTAGTACATGTTTTACTGTGGATAATCACGTCAATAACAGTCTGGTCCTTGTGTTTTCATGTACCGATTGGTGGCTTGTAAGTCATTTGGGCGGTCGGTCCGTGACTGTCTCTTGGTTGGGTTACCGACGGATCAAGTGTAGTTGGGCCCACCACCTGTCTCACCTAAGTGAAAGTTAATGTTTCGAGGGCAGATCCTCCCCTCCCCCCCCCCCCCCTCCCCCGCATAGAGGCGTCTGAGTGCCGGTTGTCTACACTGTCCTTTTCATGGGTGTTTAATGGTCTGTCGGTAACCTATTATAGCCAATGCTTTTAAAAAAACTTATTGTGTTTAAGGTAAATCAAGGGCCCTCAGCCCGTATAAGTAAGTTTGAATTCTGGCAAGTGGATATTTTGCTGAAAGTTACTGTTGATGTGCTATCTTTTCATTTAGTGCACTGTCAGCCACTTATAACTTAAAGGTTTAAGGTATTTTTGAATTTTTGGAAAATCAACTGTGGGCCTTCAGCCGCTTAAAGGCTTATTCTTAAAATTTCCCTTAAGCGAAAACACTGCGGCCTTCTGCCTTAAAAGATTATGGTAATATATTTTAAAATTTTGAAATTTAATTGTGGCCTTTAGCCGTTTGTATTTCACCTTGTTTATATTTCTTCTATCCACTTTTATATTGATTATTTTATTTGCAATTTTAGCTGCGTGTCTTCAGTCACTTGAAATTTATCTCGTTGATATTTAAGATTTCTTGTTTCGAGGTCTTCAGCCATGAAAGAATTGGATTTTGAAACTCGTAGTTGTAAATGTTCGGCTGTGTGCCTTTTTGGTTGAAATGTGTTATTAAATCACAATAAATTACAATTTTGAAGTGAAACTGACCGCCACCTTATTTGGTCCTTTCCACAAACCAAATCACCTGTTCTTCCCTAGCCGCCCGTTGTGGCCAAGCGGTTCTAAGCGCTTAAGTCTGGAACCGCGCGACCGCTACGGTCGCAGGTTCGAGTCCTGCCTCGGGCATGGATGTGTGTGATGTCCTTAGGTTAGTTAGGTTTAAGTAGTTCTAAGATCTAGGGGACTGATGACCTTAGATGTTAAGTCCCATAGTGCTCAGAGCCGTTTGAACAATTTTTTTGTTCTGCCCTGCGGGTTTAGCGGGCGTTTCATTCAGTACCCTAACTATTTCCGAAATAGAACGTCGCATGCGTCTAGGTCCATCTAGTATTCCACGTTCAAAGTCTGCTAATTCCCAGTGTGCGACCACAATCATGTCGAAACATTTTCAGACAAATCTCCCGCGTACAAATGACGGCTCCCCTAGTGCACTGGCCTTTTATATCTGATGCACGCGATACTAACGCCATCTGTGTATGTGTATATCACTATCCCGTGCTTTCTGTCACCTCAGTGTCATGTCTTCAGTACACCACAACTAATTAAATAACGCTGAAAATTTGTTTTGTTTGCTACGTTTATTGTTGAGAAATGTGACATATGAAACCAATTCGTATCCCGTGTGACTGCGTTTCCATTTAATGCGATGTGTCCGCAGTTTCCACCCTCCTCCCCGTCCTGACGTTCATACAGCACGTCGCGGCGCTGCGGGAAATGTGCAGTTAGGCAGAACGCTATGGCGTGCTTGTCGTTTCCGTGGCCGTGCTTGGCAAGAGATACAGGTCAGGTTCGTTACACAAGTGATACTGCTTCCCAGCTCGATGCCTACAGGAAGGGAAGCAGTATCTATTAGACAATTTGAATTTTAGCTTTTATTTTGTCGTCTTGGTTGCGCATTTATTTTTATGGTATGACTATTTTCGATTAAAGTTGAACAAGTGTGGAACTGAGATGGCAAAATATCAATATGGCTGCAGAATCTGCCATGCCGAATACATCGGAAACAGTATTACCTAATTTATTGTAGAGTTTGGGCAGTAAAGTTTCGTTAATAATCGATTCTGTTGCATTCTCAAAGCGATGCAAGTCGATCCATCAACCCAGTGAATTAATCGACGACCAAACACACAGTACCCTTGCATTTGTATGGTGAAACTTATTACCTACATGATATCTGATAGCGGCCCTCTGGAGCGATCAAGTGATGACGTGTCTACACTACTGCCCATTCAAATTGCTACGCCACGAAGATGTCGTGCTACAAACGCGGATTTAAGCGACAGGGCGAAGATGCTGTGACAAAACGATTACATTTTCAGAGCATTCACACAAGGTTGGCGACGGTTGCGACACCTACAACGTGCTGACATGAGGAAAGTTTCCACCGATTTCTCATACACAAACAGCAGTTGACCGGCGTTGCCTGGTCAAACGTTGTTGTGATGCCTCGTGTCCATCACGTTTCCGACTTTGATAAAGGTCGGATTGTAGCCTATCGCGATTGCGGTTTATCGTATCGCGACATTGCTGCTCGCGTTGGTCGAGATCCAATGACTGTTAGCAGAATATGGAATCGTGGGGTTCAGGAGGATAATACGGAACGCCGTGCTGGATCCCAACGGCCCCGTATCGCTAGCAGTCGATATGACAGGCATCTTATCCTCATGGCTGTAACGGATCGTGCAGCCCCGTCTCGATCCCTGAGTTAAGAGATGGGGACGTTTGCAAAACAACAACCATCTGCACGAAGAGTTCGACGACTTTTGCAACAGCATGGATGGCTCTGAGCACTATGCGACTTAACTTCTGAGGTCATCAGTCGCCTAGAACTTAGAACTAATTAAATCTAACTAACCTAAGGACATCACACACATCCATGCCCGAGGCAGGATTCGAACCTGCGACCGTAGCGGTCGCTCGGCTCCAGACTGTAGCGCCTAGAACCGCACGGCCACTTCGGGCAGCAGCATGGACTATCAGCTCGGAGACCATGGCTGCGGTTACCCTTGACGCTGCATCACAGACAGGAGCGCCTGCGATGGTGTACTCAACGACGAACCTGGGTGCACGAATGGCAGAACGTCAGTTTTTCGGATGAATCCAGGTTCTGTTTACAGCATCATGATGGTCGCATCCGTGTTTGGCGACAATCACGGTGAACGCACATTGGAAGCGTGTATTCGTCATCGCCGTACTGGGGTATCACCAGGCGTGATGGTATGGGGTGCAATTGGTTACACATCTCAGTCACCTCCTGTTCGCATTGACGGCACTTTTAACAGTGGACGTTACATTTCAGATGTGTTACGGCCCGTTGCTCCACCCTTCATTCGATCCCTTCGAAACCATACATTTCAGCAGGATAATGCACGACAGCATGTTGCAGGTCCTGTACTGGCCTTTTCTGGGTACAGAAAATGTGCGACTGCTGCCCTGGCCAGCACATTCTCCAGATCTCTCACCAACTGGAAACGTCTGCTCAATGGTGGCTGAGCAACTGGTTCGTCACAATACGCCAGTCACTACTCTTGATGAACTGTGGTATCGTGTTGAAGCTGCATGGGCAGCTGTACCTGTACACGCCATCCATGCTCTGTTTGACTCAATGCCCAGGCGTATCAATGCCGTTATTACGGCCAGAGGTGGTTGTTCTGGGAACTGATTTCTCAGGATCTATGCACCCAAATTGCGTGAAAATGTAATCGCATGTCAGTTCTAGTATAATATATTTGTCCAATGAATACCCGTTTATCTTCTGCATTTCTTCTTGGTGTATCAATTTTAATTCACAGTAGTGTAATTTCCATGAATTTTCTTTCAGCTCATTGTTGTGAATCCTAGGAAGAAGTGCGTGTTGTAGAGTACGCGAAGCCTCACACTGACCGCGCCCACTACCAAAGCTTTGTTGCCGTGAACCGTTCCGCTGTTGCAATGTCGTGCTGAATTTATTGGTCATTTACTGCGTAAGATATGTCAAAGACAACGGCAAGCACATGAGACAACATACTGTTACGATTTCCTTCCCCATCCTTTCCTAACCCGGGCCTGTGCTCCGGCTCTAATACCCTCGTTGTCGAGGGAACGTTAGACATTGATCTTTCTTCCTTTCTTCATTCTATACACAAACGCCATACCATGGCATTGGCCTATGCCATATTTCCCATTACTCGACAGTGTAGGTGAAATTTCCCCATGTTTCTTTTTATCAGTGTTGGTTTTCTGGTGCCCACGCTAATCATTGTGCCCTGTGGAGAGCTGAGAGGAAAAAAACACAAGTGTCAGCGGGAGGTGTAACCTGCTCATCGTAGACCGCAGCTGGCAGTGAATGAAACGTCTTCTCATCGGTTATCCACGTCCGCATCTGAACTGGTAAGTGCTTGATGCACTGCCGGGCTTCTCTATCAACTGATGTTATCCACAATTGCTACCTACCTGTGAGACCGACACTTTGCCAGTTAGCTTTCCGCGGAACCTGGATTGACGAACTTAGGTTACGCTTCGATTGTATAATAGATGAGAGGCTCAGTATTTGGACGTAGAGAGTCCCACCAGTCGGGCAGCGAGCGTCAGGCTACGATTAAATGAACCGATTTTGTGTGTCTTCCCAGGCTGCATTCCACTGTCGTGCTAACGTCCAGTACGAGGAATGACGCCAACAAATTCGCGTGACTCGAGAACTGTTCAAAGCGGTAAAGTGACATTAGCGTTACCCCTCCCGCACATTACCTATCTCTCTGCTTTAATCGCTCACGCAGCCGCCAAGTCCCTTCACCCGTAATCGAAATCTGCGCGAGTGTTCAAAGCCCTTTCAGAAGTTGCCAGCCCGAAACGAACTTAGCACAGCTAAAGAACAAACTAGTGCAAACCATAGGGTCCTTTGCAGCACTGACCGTAGAGATAGCAGTAGTGAGGAAAGTGCCGTGTTAAATGCATTTTCCGCAGTTGAAGAAAAAAATCTCAATGCAAAAATGTAAGTTCTTAATGTAAAATAAAAGCACCAACAGGCGCACACTATACAGCCAGCAGCAGTTACAATAGTGCAGTTTTCGCTACAGAACAATGATGAAAGAGTGAAGTATTATATGTTATACTTAGAAAATCAAGGCGAGGGCAATAAGGGTCCGTTCCAAATGAGAGTGATGTGCGCAGCAACTTACAACTGAAAGCTGGACAACGGGATTGTTTACAAAGATAAGTTCTTTATGCAAAGTAAAAACACAAACAGACGTCCCAGTTTTCGAGCAAAGCGTAAATTGTCCAGTTTTTTCTATGTTCCTCGTGGCAGTCGTTGTACTCTGGAATGTATGGACAATAAACTGGCCATCTGCGAGGGTTACCTTTATTATTCGTAAGCGTTGTTAGGTCTCACTTGCCATGGTGGTACACCAAGAAGTGGCCAGACTTAAATGTTTGTGTGAAGTACAAGTAAACAGAACTGTGCAACAAGAACAGAGCGAAGTACTGAAGTGTACACAATGCGTAACGTCAGCGACTGGAGATACTGGGAAGGAGTGCTAGTTTTCGTGTACGTGGAATGTGAGGCGCTCCCACTGCAGTTTGAGGACTGAAATCAGAGAAAAACTTCCAGGAAAGGAGAAGCGCGAGGGTGAGATGCTGTTATTAGTGTTGGGGACTGGCGGGCAAAGACCACGAAATCAGACATCGAGATAACGCTAGCCAAAGAAATAGAAGAGGAAACAAAGATTTTATA
The DNA here is from genome assembly GCF_021461385.2 of Schistocerca piceifrons. Classification (NCBI taxonomy): domain Eukaryota; kingdom Metazoa; phylum Arthropoda; class Insecta; order Orthoptera; family Acrididae; genus Schistocerca; species Schistocerca piceifrons. The sequence goes on from NC_060142.1 coordinate 67,818,075, forward strand.
CCGACAAGAAAAGTGAAATTTTCGGTGGGCATTCTACTGTGAGTTTTAACCCAACAGGTTAGCCGCGGCCGCTAATGCGCTGCTTCCTGGACTCGTGTAGGCTCGCCGGCCCCAGATGGAATCAGTCCGGCGGATCAACTACGAGAGTCGGTGTGCCGGCCAGCCTGGACGTAGTTTTTAGGCTGTTTTCCACATCGCACTACATGAACACCGCGCTCGACCCCACGTTCCGGCTCAGTTACACGACTCGCAGACATTTGAAAATTTTCGAACTATTTCATGGATTCCATTAGATGTAGGCAGCTGGGGTACACTAATTCTGTCCGGACGGGTACGGGGTGGCGACAGGACGGGCATCCGGCCTCCCTCTAACTTCGCCAAATCCATAGTAACAAGGCCGACCCCGCGTTGAAGTGGGACAAAGGTCCAAAGAAAATGATGATTCTACTGTAAGTTGTAGTTCTACTGTAAGTTGTAGCGACGTGTTACTGTTTTACACCTGTACAGCCGGCAACCCATCGAGTAGAGGAACTTCACGGGTTGCCTACAAGCCACACAACCGCTCTGCACCAGAAAACAGTTGTGCAACGGTTCTGCTAGCCGGCCCTAGCGGCGCCACCAGGGGTCGTGAACTGTGGGGAACCTATTTGCACCACGACCCTTGCGACCTAAAACAGTTCCTGCGATACCCTTCCGCGTGACTGTGTTTAGACCCAAGCTCCCTCGCGCAGAAAGAATTCACGTGAAGCCAGAGCTACAGACGGACATCCGCTCCACTTCAACGCTACCACCCGCTGCCGACCAGGTTCCTTCTCGATAGACACTGCCTGGCCTCTGCAACTCCGCCGGCGATCCAGTCTCAGTGGTTCGATGTCGTAACCTGGTTTACAAACTTTAGCAGAACACTGAATTTATTCTGTTTTTCCAAGGATCTGATCATTGTACACGTACTGAAAGTACAGGGCTATTACAAATGATTGAAGCGATTTCATAAATTCACTGTAGCTCCATTCATTGACATATGGTCACGACACACTACAGATACGTAGAAGAACTCATAAAGTTTTGTTCGGCTGAAGCCGCACTTCAGGTTTCTGCCGCCAGAGTGCTCGAGAGCGCAGTGAGACAAAATGGCGACAGGAGCCGAAAAAGCGTATGTCGTGCTTGAAATGCACTCACATCAGTCAGTCATAACAGTGCAACGACACTTCAGGACGAAGTTCAACAAAGATCCACCAACTGCTAACTCCATTCGGCGATGGTATGCGCAGTTTAAAGCTTCTGGATGCGTCTGTAAGGGGAAATCAACGGGTCGGCCTGCAGTGAGCGAAGAAACGGTTGAACGCGTGCGGGCAAGTTTCACGCGTAGCCCGCGGAAGTCGACGAATAAAGCAAGCAGGGAGCTAAACGTACCACAGCCGACGGTTTGGAAAATCTTACGGAAAACAGGAGATTGGAAAACCGATGGATCGGTGGTGGTGGGGATCATGATCAGCAATTCATGTCATGGCCTCCACGCTCTCCCGACTTAACCCCATGCGATTTCTTTCTGTGGGGTTATGTGAAAGATTCAGTGTTTAAACCTCCTCTACCAAGAAACGAGCCAGAACTGCGAGCTCGCATGAACGATGCTTTCGAACTCATTGATGGGGACATGGTGCGCCGAGCGTGGGAGGAACTTGATTATCGGCTTGATGTCTGCCGAATCACTAAAGGGGCACATGTCGAACATTTGTGAATGCCTAAAAAAACTTTTTGAGTTTTTGTATGTGTGTGCAAAGCAGTGTGAAAATATCTCAAATAATAAAGTTATTGTAGAGCTGTGAAATCACTTCAATCATTTGTAATAACACTGTACTTCGTAGTCGTGTGCACCAGTAGAACTGTGTAGATATTACTCTGTGGAAAACTCGACCAAGTACGAGACTACGAGTCGCTGAAGAAAGGCCGTCAGCATGTCTGTCATTTTATAGAGTTTAGTTCTTCGGGGCGGATGACCATACTATTTTCGTCAGCGAACTATATCTACGGAAAATTAGTGACTTAAGTTCCGCCTGCGGAGACTTCTTTATGTGGATTGGGAGTCTAGTTCATCTGAGGATGAGAGAGACACCCCGTGCCGAGGCACGGTCAACAGCGACAGCGGCACGGACAGCACGCACACACCGACTGCAGGTATAATGTCTGTATACTGACGGCCCGGCCAGCAGACGCACTGAGCCGCAGAGAGGACCCGATCTGTAGCCGCCAGAGCAGCAGCGTTACCAACTCACGACCAGACACACACAACGTACTTCGCTCCTTGAGGCCTAGTTGAAGTGACCTCGAGAGCACGAGGCGTTCTTACTGATTTGTGGTTTTATCTGCTTGTGAAGTTATCCACAATCTTTTACACATTAGCTGAAATTTTGTGCAGAACTCCCTTCAAAACCCTGATAAAAATATTGATATAGACTTAAATCTAGGTCTGATGCCGTTGGATGGACACGATACAAGATGACAGAGAGTTTCGTAACAGCCTCCATTTACAGCCAGGGCCACTCCCGGAGCTGTAGCAACACCTTAATCTAAGGGGGGAGCTGTTGCTTACGGTTGGCGGTGTACCTTCTGTTTCCAGAGTAATCACGTTTCAAACGTTTACGTATATTTTTTTCCGAGGGTACGATAGGGACGTGAGAAGAAGCTACGCAGTTCACCTAATTCCCCTAGTTGATACACGGGACTAACACACACACACACACACACACACACACACACACGCACACATCAATGTTGCCTGCTATACATACCACTAAAAAAAATAATACTGCTATCATCAGCACACAGCAAGACTTTTATTCAATAAAACTTTTCCAGGTAAGAGACCACGTCAACATGTATGGATCTATGTTTCGGGTAGTTTTGCAAGTAGTCTTCGTGAAGTCTGTGTGTATCGAAGATGAGAATGGCCGCGGAATCCCACACTCGCACGTATCAGAGTGAGTGTCGTTCCATATCACGTAGGTATATTGTCGATAAGTTCCTTGAACCATAACCACATATCAAAATTATTAACAACACATAATAAATAAACACGTTGTTTTGCCCACAGTTCACATTTTGACAATGGCACATCTGTAATTTCACCACGCTGTTTATTACTCTGAAACTGGCAGAAACACTGAGAGTAGATAATTTGGTACATACTACATTGAACAGCTTATTATGAATATTTATAGCGTATTTAGTTTGGAAAGTAGGAGAGACGTAAAACTATAGCTGTAAGGTGTCGAGGTAGTACATGCGCAGATGTCCGAGTGACGTCATACACCACAGGGGCAAGGTTCCTGGTTCGAATCCTGACTGTGTACACTAATAAGTACCCCATTCGGATATCTGGGTGGGGAATACTCAGGAGGATTCGTCCACAGGAGAATCAAAACTGGCGCCCTACAGATCGGAGAGTGAAATGTTACATCATTAATGCTAAATTAGCAACAGCCTCAGTTGCAATGTTTGCCTAGATTTACCTAGGTTTCAGTTGGGATAACCAACCTTCTTCAGAATAAAAGAAACTACGATTTGTCCATAATGGACAACGTCAAAAACTAAAAACTGTGGTATAGTGATACATCGTCATATTGCAATAACTTATCTGGGAAACAGCCTCGGCCCCACTTCGCGACCGCAGTACGGCAGCAACGGATGCTGTACTGGAACTGGCTATAGCCTCGAGAGCGCATGCGCGATAGTGTGTCATGCGTACTTGTTAATACTTGCACCAACATGTACTCCAAAACTTAAAATTTTATGAATAACCAGGTGCGGCTAACGGAATTGACGTATACGTTATCTTGTAAGGAACAAGGTGGTCCAACTAAAGCAGTCATATTTCTTTACGTACTACACGAATATGTAATAAAAGATGGGGGTTCCTATTTTTTAAAAAAACGCAGTTGATACCCGCTTGACCTATGGCAGCGCCATCTAGCGGGCCAAGCATAGCGCCATCTGGTTTCCCCCTTCAAGCTACACGAGTTTCGTTCTTTGTATTTTTTTCGTTTGACGCTTACTTCGTGAGATATTTGGCCCGGTCACTATCAATGGACCACCCTGTATTATTTATTCGGTAGTATTGAAACACTAATTATGTGCCCCTTCCAGCATGTTGTACGTTTCATACCAACCTGTTGCACGTCGTCTTCATGGTGTTGCAGTGATAATGGCCACTAACTTACTGTCAATACAACATAGGACGTCGTTTGGCTGACATAAAATATGACAGAATAAGGAGCCCTCTGTACCGTGTATCGCAGTTCCGTACACTCACACGTCCTGCGTCTGGGCCGCAACCAATAGAATTACGTGTTGTAATGCGACAGCGTTGTGCACACACAGTATGGGGGGGGGGGGGCTGGTGGTGATGGAGTCCCGCTGCGGTAGAGCGCGGGCGGCCCACACACACACACACACACACACACACACACACACACACACACAGGCGGGCGCCCGCGCCGGTGCGGGGGCAGCGCTTTTTGCGCGGCCGCTCTCGACCCCGACACCTCTGACACGGCCATCGACTGCACGCGCTGCCCTCGCGGCACTCTCGCGCCCTCTAAACAGCGCCGCAGCGGCCGCGAGCGCTTGTAAAAAGCGCACCACCGCAAACAGCGGTACTGCAAGAGGGCGACGGGTCCAAACAGCGGAACGCTTATCTTTATGAATTACTGCCCCGCCCCTGCACCGCACGAGTGTCTCTCCGCTTCAGTAACAAACTGCAACTCGCTTCATTTACATCTGCCTCTACGTTAGTTTATATGTTCGCAGGTCACTGTCCAATTTTATGTCTTTTTCATTAATACGTTTAGTTTTCCTCAGCTATTTCGAGCTTACGAGGTGACTTTCGGGGTCTAAAGAAAAAAAGGGGGGCAGGGGAAGAATTCGCAAAAGAAGTTTCGCGATAGCCATTAAAGACTCCAATAACGTCTTCTGACATGGAAAAGATGATACAAGGAAGGTTTTTAAATTTTTTTTTTCTATTTCAGTTTTCATTTATGTATTTTGTTTTGTTAGTCCATCTCCATCACACCAGCACGTCGTTGCTAAGACTGGCGATCGCTTTCGACATGAGCGGGACAAAACCCACGTAGTGGCAATACTTCAGTAGGCCGAAACTTCCTAGCAGATTAAAACTGTGTGCCGGCCGGTGTGGGCGAGCGGTTCTAGGCGCTTCAGTCTGGAACCACGCGATAGCTACGGTCGCAGGTTCGAATCCTGCCTCGGGCATAGATGTGTGTGATTTCCTTAGGTTAGTTAGGTTTAAGTAGTTATAGGAGACTCATGTCCTCGGATGTTAAGTCCCATAGTGCTCAGAGCCATTTGAACCATTTTTAAAACTGTATGCCGGACCGAGACTCGAACTCGGGAGACGAGGTACTGGCGGAATTAAAGCTGTGAGGCGGGGCGTGAGTCGTGCTTAGCTAGCTCAGTTGGTAGAGCACTTGCCCACGAAAGGCATAGGTCCCGATTTCGAGTCTCGGTCCGGCACACAGTTTTAATCTTCCAGGAAGTTTCATATCAGCGCACACTCCGCTGTAGAGTGAAATTTTCATTCATCAGTAGGCTGTCGGTGCACGTCGTCTCCCGAGTGTGTATGAGTTACAGTTGAGGGGATCGAATCTGTAAAATGGAGGAAAGGAACGTACATCAACTGCTCTTAGCATGGAAGATGCGAGTGCAGTTGCAGAAAGTACTCTGGAGAAAGTTCGAGAAATATCGTTGGTACTTGGGGTTCTGGTAAGCTGCGCTATATCGTTCGTTAAGGCATTGGCCGAAATCAAGGGCTCATTTGTCACCACCGGCAAACAGGTAGTGGAGAGTGTAGTGTCGGTAGCTGGACCGACACCGTGAAGTTTATTGTTGAAAATGAAAGCTAGACTAACGCTGTAGCCGATAGTGCACGCAAGGCTAAAGCAGACGGGCGTGAAGTCTGGAACATGAGAACTTATGAATGAATAAGAAGAAAAGTATGTAGAGGCTTTTTACTTAACTTTTCTTTATTCCTTGGAATACATCTCTCTTGAATACTCGTAAGCTATAGGCACTGATACAACTGGCGCCTTGCTAGTTCGTTGCCGTTAACTTAGCTGATGGCTATTCTGTCTCTCGGCTAATGAGAGAGAAAGGCTTCGTACAACTGGGCGATAGCTAGGTTCGCGTACAACTGGGCGGTAGCTTGGTTCTCGTACAACTGGGGCGGTAGCTTGGTTCTCGTACAACTGGGCGGTAGCTTGGTTCTCGTACAACTGGGGCGAGTCCACTCTCGTATCACGAGACCTGCCTTGGTGGTGGCGCTAGGTCTGCGATCACAGTGGCGACACGCGGGTCCGACATGTACTACATGGACCGCGGCCGATTTAAGCTACCACCTAGCAAGTGTGGTGTCTGGCGGTGACACCACAGAGAGGGTGCCTGCTAATCTAAGTCACTGAGTGGGTCTTAGCTTGCGGGAAATAGCCCGTGTCTGGGAAGGTGAGACGGCCAATGATCCCTTCAGTACAGATATATAGCCAACCACGGTGGCCGACAGGTTCTAGGCGCTTCAGTCCGGAACCGCACGACTGCTACGGTCGCAAGTTCGAATCCTGCCTCGGGCATGGATGTGTGTGATGTCCTTAGGTTAGTTAGGTTTAAGTAGTTCTAAGTTCTAGCGGACTGATGACCTCCGGTGTTAAGTCCCATAGTGCCCAGAGCCATTTGAACCATTTGAACAGATATATACCAGGCTCGAACTCTTACCGAAATCGGCGAAATGCCGCGAGTAATGACGATAATGGGCAAGAGACACTACATTAGTAGTGTGTGTAAGTTAAGAATTTGGTTGCGAAGGGAAGTGTGCCAGTGTAGTCCGAGCAGCTAGAGTGACCACTGTGTCCAGATGGCTTAAGCAGTAGGACATCTTCAGGAAAAAGTATGCATTCAGGGGAGAACCTATTACACTGCTCCGGGTCAGCCCTCAACCTATTAATCTCTTTTGATTGACAGGTCCCTAACCTTGTTCTGCAAAGTGGTTTATGACGCTCTCGGGTTGATTTATGACCCCTGCATATAATCCGCCCTTCTGTATTCAATGTCGCGGTATTTGCGTGGAAGACCACTTCTTTCGGAAGCAACACCATACATCGATTTATAAAGCATGTATAGTTATTAAGTTGGATATAGTTAGCAATATTTGTGACTGTCTGTAGAACCAAGACTGCCTTTTGTGCAGGGTGACAATAATATGGTCACCATGATCGTGTTTTTAATATCTGCTCGCTGACAAGATGATTATGTCTCCCTCCTAAGGCGTACTGGTGCCATCGCAAGAAAAATAAATGAAGCATGTCAATCCATCGTGGATTTTTGCTCAATATTGTTTCGTGCCACCAGTATTCAGTTATTGGTGAAGTAATATCCTTAATAGGGGATGTGTGATAGATTCGCTGTGATCAGCAGGCTTTTCGGTGTAAAGTTATTGTAATTATTGCTCTATCATGTGCATAAAGAAAATGGCTATGTCTGGTCAAAAGGCAGGTACGCATTTCATGTGGGAAACTGCGATTTCAACACCCCGATAGCCATAAGGGGTCGAAAGATTTTACGTGGAAAGTTTTGTCCAATCATAATAGAGATAGAGATACTAATATTTGCAGAGCCACGGCCACCTGGACGAGGTATTTCTGATACTTCGCTCGAATGTCATCAGACTGGGGCTCTATTCGTAACACTTAATTGTAATTATCTGTGGCTGGTGTCCTGGGACGATACCATATGTTATGTGGGGCGAGTGGCGGAGATAGCCTGGGATCAGAACGAATGGGCATTTCTGGCTTAAGGCTCATGAGTGGCAGGTACAAAGAAAAGTTCTGGCCAGCCTGTTAGTCGGTTTTTGCCCGCAGCTGCATGGGCAAGTCCTGGCAGTGTCGCTCTCTGGATAACTAATTTCATTGGGCTGTCTCTGCAATCGCATGTTCCGCATGTATTCTTCATGGAAAATTGAGCGATTCTGTATCAATCACTGCCCAGTGTTGGCGCTGGATATATTGATAACATTGGAATTCCTACCACTCCAATCACCCCCCAGTTGCCCTCCAAGGATGGGGTAGTGCACTGTGGTATCATGTCTATTCACAACTGTGGCATTTTTCTCTGGCCTCTGAGCGTTAGTGTTGGCAGTGTACAAGGACATGGGTGCATTGCATGTGGACACCTAGGAAATGAGCGTGTGGGATGTGTTGCAAATAAAAAAGTTTTAAATTTTACGAGTTTAACAAAAAAATTTACTAAATCTATCCTTTCCGTACTTGTAGTCCGCCAAAGCTGACATTTCTTTACACTTGCTGGCACTACGGTAAGATTTTAATTGCTCCAAGGGAAGAAATAGTGGAAACTAAAGTATGTAAGACACTAGTTAACTTCATTACAAGATAGCCATGGAGATTTACTTAACCTATGTTATCCATATCCACAATAGTGTTACGAGTGTCCCTGAATATTAAAGTACCACTTGATAGTGACAAATTTTACAAGACTCTTTACTTGAAGTACACACACATAATGGTCACAGGTGAAGTTCACTGCAAGATATAATATACATTGGTGCTCTATCTGAGATCTTAATAGCTGATCACGAATTGGGTCGAACTTCCGTCTTCTCAGCTGCATATTGGTCATCGTGCAATGGCGCTGCAGGGCTTGGAGAGATTGCATGTCTTCGCCAGCTCCTCCCATTCGCCGTTGCAAGTTATCGATTTTTGGACGATACCGCGGTTTTCGCAGGGCAGCTCCTAAGGTTTGTTGGTATTAAATTTCTTGAATAATCTTTTTTCATTTTATCATTAATCGTTTCCTAGCATCATTAGGAATCTGTAGACCCTGAAAAGCTGTAGGCTGCCTTTTGCTACAGCCATTTGAAGTTTCTTTCGGTACTGCTGCAGTTGTGTCAGGAGCTAAAGTATTCCAGATTTATCACGACTCTATGATACTTGCAAGACCAGATTTAGGTGTAATGGGGAAACGCTCATCAGTGCTCAAACGAACCTGTTTGTCGTATCGTGCAGATTTACATTAGTTCAGGGTGTCTGGTACTTCGTTCAATTAGAGCTGCTGGTGCGCTCCGATGGATTCAAACATAAAGACTAACCGAGGGCGGCGTTGAAATGACACCGAGAAGAAATAAAATGTTTTTACACGGGAGAGTAAACGATGGACTGTGTTATTGCAAATCGAGCGTTTGTGTTGTGCTTTCCCCTCGCACACATTTCAGGACACGAACTAGTCAGCCTGTGGTGGAATCTGTTGAGTTAATTCGATTCTGAAAGCATCAATCTTCATTTTTTCATGTTGTTACGAAGACGTAGTTAATTTAGCACATTTTCGATAATCCTAAAACTCACGTTGTCTCCGCATGGATTCCTACAAGCAGAAATCGTACAGGTCCCGCACGAATTACAGCCCACTTCCGAATCTCTCCATTTCATCCAGAATCTAAAAACACGCACATATTCAAAATCTTTGAAAGGGTCAGCCAGTATGTACGTAACTGTAAGAAGAAACTAGCATCAAAATTCTCTAAAAGTTTGGTATGTAAAATTACCACTCCACTTTACTGTCATCTAGTTAGTTGCAACAGATTTTTAATTCATATAGTCGTATTACATTTAAGACATCAGTTTGAAATTCAGGATTGCAGTTTCAATTTGAAATATGAAATTAAGCTATCAGCTGAAAATACACTCCTGGAAATGGAAAAAAGAACACATTGACACCGGTGTGTCAGACCCACCATACTTGCTCCGGACACTGCGAGAGGGCTGTACAAGCAATGATCACACGCACGGCACAGCGGACACACCAGGAACCGCGGTGTTGGCCGTCGAATGGCGCTAGCTGCGCAGCATTTGTGCACCGCCGCCGTCAGTGTCAGCCAGTTTGCCGTGGCATACGGAGCTCCATCGCAGTCTTTAACACTGGTAGCATGCCGCGACAGCGTGGACGTGAACCGTATGTGCAGCTGACGGACTTTGAGCGAGGGCGTATAGTGGGCATGCGGGAGGCCAGGTGGACGTACCGCCGAATTGCTCAACACGTGGGGCGTGAGGTCTCCATAGTACATCGATGTTGTCGCCAGTGGTCGGCGGAAGGTGCACGTTCCCGTCGACCTGGGACCGGACCGCAGCGACGCATGGATGCACGCCAAGACCGTAGGATCCTACGCAGTGCCGTAGGGGACCGCACCGCCACTTCCCAGCAAATTAGGGACACTGTTGCTCCTGGGGTATCGGCGAGGACCATTCGCAACCGTCTCCATGAAGCTGGGCTACGGTCCCGCACACCGTTAGGCCGTCTTCCGCTCACGCCCCAACATCGTGCAGCCCGCCTCCAGTGGTGTCGCGACAGGCGTGAATGGAGGGACGAATGGAGACGTGTCGTCTTCAGCGATTAGAGTCGCTTCTGCCTTGGTGCCAATGATGGTCGTATGCGTGTTTGGCGCCGTGCAGGTGAGCGCCACAATCAGGACTGCATACGACCGAGGCACACAGGGGCAACACCCGGCATCATGGTGTGGGGAGCGATCTCCTACACTGGCCGTACACCACTGGTGATCGTCGAGGGGACACTGAATAGTGCACGGTACATCCAAACCGTCATCGAACCCATCGTTCTACCATTCCTAGACCGGCAAGGGAACTTGCTGTTCCAACAGGACAATGCACGTCCGCATGTATCCCGTGCCACCCAACGTGCTCTAGAAGGTGTAAGTCAACTACCCTGGCCAGCAAGATCTCCGGATCTGTCCCCCATTGAGCATGTTTGGGACTGGATGAAGCGTCGTCTCACGCGGTCTGCACGTCCAGCACGAACGCTGGTCCAACTGAGGCGCCAGGTGGAAATGGCATGGCAAGCCGTTCCACAGGACTACAGCCAGCATCTCTACGATCGTCTCCATGGGAGAATAGCAGCCTGCATTGCTGCGAAAGGTGGATATACACTGTACTAGTGCCGACATTGTGCATGCTCTGTTGCCTGTGTCTATGTGCCTGTGGTTCTGTCAGTGTGATCATGTGATGTATCTGACCCCAGGAATGTGTCAATAAAGTTTCCCCTTCCTGGGACAATGAATTCACGGTGTTCTTATTTCAATTTCCAGGAGTGTACATTGACATACCTTGTAATAAAATGAATGGAGTCGACTTTAGGTCTCACCTATATGTAGCAAATCTTTCTCAAATTTCTCTATGAAATTACGTTTATTGGAGGTAATTAAAGTATCCTGCTTATCATGAACAAATAACTATAATTTTAGAAATATCTAACTTCCTGAATTACTGTAATAAGCAACGGTTGAAAATACCGCCTCAGTTGTAAATTTCTTTATTTTCACACGGCCGGTATGGCAGCACACCGCGCCTGGCACACGCGACGCTCGGGGAACACAGCACAGCTACGATACCTGAAGATGGGCTTATAACAGTCCGAAACAGGTCGTGTGAAAGTAAGTAAATTTACAACTGAAGCAGTATTTTTAACCTCTGCTATAATGCTCAGTTGAGGATGTTCTTTCAACAGGATTGTTTGTACTATAATAAGCTAATTAAGTTCATAGTTTTACATTGCTCCTTGTTACTGAGTAAGCGACCTTTTATGATCTTCAAATGCAAATTAGAATTACAGCTGAAAATTGGAAGATTTCTTACTCAGTAACAAAAATAAATATAGGACTATGAACTTAATAACAAGTGAAAGCATATAATTTATGCCTGTGATTATACAGCAGGTCGTACATCGTGTAATTTTACATGTTTTGTCGTAGAAATTCAGTTTTATTACTAGTTCATTTTTTGTTGAAAATTTTACAGAAGGATAAATTTTTAAAAAATAACAAATAAAAATATATAATAAGTACAAATGCATATACATAAATTTGTTTAAACTTGTTGCTAACTTAAATAAGATACGTAATAGGTTGTGGATGTATTTTAAATTGAAATTGGAAGTGTATTTGATGCAAGTAACAAGAGACGAAAATTTGACTTACACTATGTGGTCAAAAGTATCCGGACACCCCCAAAAAACATATGTTTTTCATATTAGGTGCATTGGGCTGCCACCTACTGCCAGATACTCCATATCAGCGACCTCAGTAGTCATTAGACATCGTGAGAGAGCAGAATGGGGCGCTCCGTGGAACTCACGGACTTCTAACGTGGTCAGGTGATGGGGTGCCACTTGTGTCATACGTCTGTACCCAAGATTTACACACTCCTAAACATCCCTAGGTAGTGAAGTGGAAACGTGAAGGGACACGTACAGCGCAAAAGCGTACAGGGTGACCGCGTCTGTTGACTGACAGAGACCGCTGAAAGTTAAAGAGAGTAGTAGTTTGTAATAGGGAGACATCTGTCCGGACCATCACACAGGAATTCCAAACTGCATCAGGATCCACTGCAAGTACTATGACAGTTAGACGGGATGTGAGAAAACTTGGATTTCATGGTCGAGCGGCTGCTCATAAGTCACACATTACGCCGGTAAATGCCAAACGACGTCTCGCTAGGCGTAAGGAGCATAAACATAGGACGATTGAACAGTGGAAAAAATTTGTGTGTAGTGACGAATCACGGAACACAGTTTGGCGATCTGATGGCAGGGTGTGGGTCTGACGAATACCCGGTGAACGTCATCTGCCAACGTGTGTAGTGCCAACAGTAAAATTTGAAGGCGGTGGTGTTATGGTGTGGTCGTGTTTTTCATGGAGGGGGCTTGCACCCCTTGTTGTATTTCGTGGCACTATTACGGCACAGGCCTACATTGACGTTTTAAGCACGTTCTTGCTTCCCACTGTTGAAGGGCAATTCGGGGATGACGATTGCATCTTCAAAACGATCGAGCACCAGTTCATAAAGCACGGCCTGTGGCGAAGTGGTTACACGACAATAACATCCCTGTAATGGACTGGCCCGCACAGAATCCTGACCTGCATCGTATAGCACACCTTTGAGATGTTTTGAATGCCGACTTCGTGCCAGGCTTCACCGACCGACATCGATACCTCTCCTCAGTGCAGCACCCTGTGAAGAATGGGCTGCCATTCCCCAAGAAAAATTCCAGCACCTGACAACGTATGCCTGCGAGAGTGGAAGCTGTCACCATACTGAATTCCAGAATTACCGATGGAGGGCGCCACGAACTTTTAAGTCATTTTCAGACAGGTGTTCGGATACTTTTGATCACATTGTGTAGGTATGATGTTATAGTTCTTGCGTGTATGGTTACGTCTTTTACATATTTTGTCTTGACAGTGGTAGTACTTAATTTAATATGTTGATTAGTCAGATTATAGTGTGTCTCCGAACTTAAGGTGACAGTGGAGATCGACAGTTTATTTAAAATATCATAGTCAGCTTCATCAGGTGCGAGGCTTCGGTAAAACTTCGAGCCAGTCATACTTGATGCAGAGAAAGGAGAAGAAATGTCACATCTTCAGACATTGTTACATGGTATGGAATCATATAACAAACAGCTACACAGAGAGGTTCTCTTTCGGATTGATTCGATTTAATGTTGTCGAATCTTCGCTTACTTTTGCTGTGTTTGTACGTTTATTTCGTCTTCACTTCCTGTGTGTGATACAGCATCCGGTTCCGTGTCTGTGCATATAATACATACACAGACGTAAATAAATAGTCCACATAATAATAACAGAATGGTTTCACAAAATAAAACTTAAACGGTGACAGGTCCTTCTGGCCCCTTCACTCTCGTTGGAAGGGCCATCAGGTCCTTTCGGATTCATTCGGTTTTATGCAAACAAGTCATAATTTACATGCTGTAATTTTGTTTCTGTTATGGAATACGTGCACCAATCGATGACTGAGTTCACAGTCCTTGGAATTTGATCGGTGAGGGGATGGATTTCTTTTATTAATAGTACGTTTCACCTGCTGTAAGCGGGGACTACATTCGGCTGTTGTAGGGTGGTCAGGCGTCGCGTCGATGTGGAGAGTCGGAGACCTTCCCGGAAGGAGGCGAGGACAAAACTTGATAGCGGCGATGGCTTCCACCCACAATCACAGTCCGTCTCATAAGTTGCCAACAGGTTGTTCCGGCTGTGCGCCAGGCAACTCGCTTTACCGCTCGCTCTGTGTGTTGCTGGCAGCCTTTATTTGTGGCCATAGGGCAGAGTGCTGGACTGTATTGCCCAAACAGCTTGGGGTATTAGAATTCGCAAAAAATTGCCCTCCGGTTCAGCTGGGCGCCCGCCGGAGATGCCCCACACGTCCACCAGCACATCTACATGTCCGGTCATGGCACCCCACGCTCGAGTTGTCCTGCACGCGGATTTGGCGGGGCCTGTATTTGGTGGAGTAGCTCTGAGAGCTGTGCAGGACGTTTTCTGTTGTCGGAGTGGAGAGTGTCCGTTTCGCGGTCACGGTTGGTGCCGGTTTCGTTGCTACACAAGGAGAGCAACCGGGTGGGTGTCCGTGTGTGGTACAAATGAGAGAGGTCTAGGGACTCGCTTTTGGAAGGTCGGAGAGTAAAGTCGCTTTATCTCCTCCGTACCTACGGAGAGATTCGCAAAGAGTTGCGCTCGTCCGGACGCCAGGTCGAAAATTAACATTTCATGAGAATTAATCGTGCTCCACGCCTGATAACAGCAGACGGGACGCGGGGCAGCTGACAACTCTTGCAGCTTCCACATCGTTACCATACGTTCGTCAGCACCACGTCTTACGTCTGTGGTTTTGGTATAAAGTGTAGCAGCACCAGCAGATATAGAATTCTGAGGTACACTACAACCACTTAGTCCCTTGTAGCCACTTTCATTAGCCGCAGACAGCGCCCCTGCGTTTGCATGCAAATCCACGTCTTTTCTATGTGTGGTGAATCACCGTTTTGAGTTGGAAAGAGCACACAGAAGTAACTGACACATTTTATCGCCTGACACGCCTGGTGGCGAGACAAGCAACACTGGACAGCGACAGCAAACGTCATCCACTGAAGCAGAGGCCGCCACCTCAGCATGTGACGTCTCCGCATTTCATCATGACGTCATGTAACCAATCAGATGCCGTACTTCTGCATATACATCTACCTGGATACCCTGCAAATCACATTTATGTGCCTGGAAGGAGGTTCGTGAACAACCTTCACAATTCTCTATTATTCCAATCTCGTATAGCGTGCGGAAAGAACGAACACCTATATCTTTCCGTAGGAGCTCTGATTTCCCTTATTAGGGTAATCGTTTCTCCCTATGTAGGCTGGTGCCAACAAACTATTTTCGCATTCGGAGGCAAAAGTTGGTGATTGGAATTTCGCGAGAAGATCCCGTCGCAACGAAAAACGCCTTTCTTTTAATTATGTCCAGCCCAAATCCTGTATCATTTCAGTGACAATCTCTCCTACATTTACCGATAATACAAAACGCGCTACCTTTCTTTGAACTTTTGCGATGTACTCCGTCAGTCCCATCGGGCCTTACAACGGAAGTGAGACGATGACGACGTAGGCGGTAGTCGAAAGCTTGAGATTTTATTCTAATCTGATGCGACAAATTAAAGGAGAACTCTTATTCCAAGGGCTCCGTCTCAGTAGACTTTGGTCGCATAGGGTGAGGTATTTACTACATAACTGAATGAGCTGCCAGCGTATGTACCCACTAAAATACCTCGGATTAACTCTTCGTCGCCGACTAACATGTAATCGCCAGCCGTTAACCGTTCCAAAGACAGCCAACAAGAAACCTGTGGTGTCACCACCAGATACCACACTTGCTAGGTGGGAGCCTTTAAATCGGCCGCGGTCCATTAGTATACGCCGGACCCGCGTGTCGCCACTGTCAGTGATTGCAGACCGAGCGCCACCACACGGCAGGTCTAGAGAGACGCTCTAGCACTCGCCCCAGTTGTACGGACGACTTTGCTAGCGATGCTACACTGACAAATACGCCCTCCTTTGCCGAGACGATAGTTAGCATAGCCTTCAGCTACGTCATTTGCTACGACCTAGCAAGGCGCCATTACCAGTTATATTGTGAAGCATGTACAGTCAAGAGTGATGTACACCAATTGTGGATTAAAGTTAAGTATTCCAAGAACTACGTTCTTTTCTTTATAGGATAATTACTTTACCTTGTTCCAGACCTCACGCCAATCTACGTGAGCTTAAAAGCGTGCATTTCGGCCTCCTCTAGCAACACGGTGTTGGCTCTTCTGCCAACACTACAAAACTAAAATTACTAAAACTATTAAACTTGCTGAAAATGTGGCTTGCATCCTTCCACAATCCTCCACAGGTATAAATCCCAGATCCGACACACCCTCTGCTATCGAAATGTGGCATGAACTTCCTCTCCTCCCAACTTTTATCACGCTCTGCAGATCCTGGAAGGCCCTCCACTCCGCCGAGTCTTTCGGATCCGCTTCTCCTTCCCCACAAACTTATCAAATTCCCCAGCCTACTCTTCTGTATTGAACACCTCTGAGACCCCTACGTTACCCGTAAATTCCAGACAGTCCACCCCTGCTCACTAACCCGGGTACTCTACCGCACCTCTACCACAAAATTCCCCTAACACTACGCCTCCACAACCTTCGCTTCCTCTCCCAACGAAACTTTAATCGTCTTTCCTTCTTTTCTTTTTTTGAGTCATCAGTCTTTTGACTGGTTCGATGCGGCACGCCATGAATTCCTCTTCCGTGCCAACCTCCCCATTTCAGAGTATCACTTCAATCAACATTCTCAGATTTTTGATGGATGTATTCGAATCTCTGTCTTCGTCCACAGTTTTTACCCTCTGCGGCTCCCTCTAGTGCAGTGAAAGTTATCACCTGATGCCTTAAGAGATATCCCACCTTTCTCTCCCTACCTACCGGCCGGTGTGGCCGAGCGGTTCTAGGCACTTCAGTCCGGCACCGCGTGACCGCTACGGTCGCAGGTTCGAATCCTCCCTCGGGCATGGATGTGTGTGATGCCCTTAGGTTAGTTAGGTTTAAGTAGTTTAAGTTCTAGGGGACTGATGACCTCAGATGTTAAGTCCAATAGTGCTCAGAGCCATTGGAACCATTTTTTTTATCTCCCTGCCTGTTGCCAGTGTTTTCCACATATTTCTTTCCTCGACGATTCTGCGGAAAACCTTATCCTTACTAACCTTATCAGTGCACCTAATTTTCAACATTTTTCTGCAGCACTGCATCTCAGATGATCAGATGATTCGATTCTCTTCGATTCCGATTTTCCTACGGTCAATATTTCAGTACCATACAATGCTGCGCACCAAACGTGCAATCTCAGAAATGTTTTCCTCTAATTAAGGTCTATGTTTGACAGTAGTAGACTTCTCTTAGCCAGAAATGCCCTTCTTGTCAGTGATAGTCTGCTTTAGATGTCCTCCTTGCTCCGCCATCATGCCTTATTTTGCTGTCAAGGTAGCAGAATTCCTTCGTCTACTTCGTGATCACCAGTCCCGGTGTTAAGTTTCTCGCTGTTCTCATTTCTGCTACTTGTCATTAGTTTTGTCTTCCTTCGATTTGCTTTCAGTCCGTATTCTGTACTCATTAGACTGTTTATTCCATTCAGCAGATCCTGTAATTCTTCTTCACTTTCACTGAGAATAGCAATGTCAACAGCCAATCGTATCTTTGATATCCTTGCACTCTGAATTTTAATTCCACTCTTGAACGTCTCTTTTATTTCCGTCATTGCTTCTTCGATGTATAGATTGAACAGTAGAGACGGAAGACTACAGCACCGTCTTACACCTTTTTTACTCCGAGAACTTCGTTCTCGATCTTGCATTCTTATTGTTTCTTCTTATTTCTTGCACATATTGTATCATACCCGTCTATCCCTATAGCTTACCCCTATTTTTCTCAGAGCTTCGTACATCTTGCACCATTTGACACTGTCGAACTCTATTTCTATGTCGACAGATATCATGAAACTGTCTTGATGATCTTGCTTCCATTATCATCAGCAAAGTCAGAACTGCCTCTCTGATGCCCTTACCTTTCCTGAAGCCAAACTGATCATCATCTAACACATCTTCAATTTTCTTTTCCATTGTTTTGGATATTACTCTTGGCTCTGAGCACTATGCGACTTAACTTCTGAGGTCATCAGTCGCCTAGAACTTAGAACTAATTAAACCTAACTAACCTAAGGACATCACACACATCCATGCCCGAGGCAGGATTCGAACCTGCGACCGTAGCGGTCGCTCGGTTCCAGACTGTAGCGCCTAGAACCGCATGGCCACTCCGGCCGGCGATATTACTCATCTCAGAAACTTCGATATATGAGCTTTTAACCTAATTGTGCCACAATACTCGCACTAATCAGCACTTGCCGTCTTCGAAATTGTGTGGATGATGTTTCTCCGAAAGTCAGGTGATATACCACCAGACTCATGAGTAGTCGTTTTATTGCCACTTCCCCCAACGTTTGTAGAAATTCTAATGGAATAGTATCTTTCAAGATCTGGTTCTAATACTTGATCTGCTATCTCTTCTGTATTGACTCTTCTATCAGGTCATCAGAAAAGTCTTCCTCCTCAAAGAGACCTTCAGTGTACTCTTTCCACCTTTCACCTCTTTCCTTCGCCTTTAGCAGTGGAATTCCCATTGTGCCCTTAATGTTACCATCCTTGCTTTTAATTTTACCGAAGGTTGTTTTGAGTTTTCCATATGCTAAGTCCGTCCTTCCAGCAATCACCTGTTTCTAGATCTTTTCACATTTTTCATGCAGCCATTTCGCCTTATCTTCCTTGAACTTCCCAATTATTTATTTCCTAAGTGGCTTAAACCTCTGCATGCCTGAATTTCCTTGAACTTTCTGTACTTCCTTCTTTCACTGATCGACTGAAGCACTTCTTCTGTTACCCATGGTTTCCTCGCCATTACCTTTTTTAACCTATGTTTCTTTTTCCAGTTTCTGATGTTGCCCTCTATAGAGATGTCCATTCCTCCTAAACTGAACTGTCTGATGAGCTATTCCTTATGGCAGTATCTATAGCCCTGGAGAACTTCAAAGGGGTCTCTTTATTCCTTACTACTTTCGTATCACTTATCTTTGTCCATTGATCCTTCCTTACTACTTTCGTATCACTTATCTTTGTCCATTGATTCTTCCTGACTAGTTTGTTAAACTTCTGCCTACTCTTCATTACAACTAAACGATGATCTGAGACTGTATCTGCTCCTGAGCACGCCTTACAATCCAGTAGCTTATTTTGGAATCTCTTTCTAACCTTGATGCAACATAACTGTAATCTTCCCATATCTCCTGCCCTTTTCTAGGAATACCTCCCTCTCTTGTGCTTTTTGAATACAGTATTCGCTATTACTAGCTGAATTATATTGCAGACCTCAGTTAGTCTTTCTCCTCTCTCATTCCTAGTACAAATATCATATTTTTCAGCAACTTTTTCGTCCACTCCTTCCTCTACAACCGCAGTGAAATCCCTCGTGAATATTAGATTTTCATCTCCCTTTACGCCATCCCTTACCCAACCATAAATCCTCCATGATAAATACCCGTCCTACCAGATGTAGGAGATCTCTACCACCCTCTCCTTTTCGAGGGTACCTTGCTCTCCACTCCTCTCCACCCACTTCCTAAGTTTTGTTTCGGAATCGAAATCCTCTTCACTCTTCCCAAAAATCTCCTCCAAAAGTCTATCCAAAATAATTCCCTCCTACACATACCCTGAAAGCTACTTTCCCATGATACCCTGGCAGTCTTTATCCTGGCGGTCTTTATCCATTCATGACATCACTCATCCACGTGTCTATTTTAAGGCCTTTTGCCTTTTAACATATGCAACTGTCAATTTTTTTTCCTGTATTCATTTGCAGCACTCATTTTCCATTCAACTGAGTTTATATTTTTAATAATCAACAAATCAGCCTTCTATATTTTAACTTATGCAGCTGACGATCTCTGCTTTCATCGTGGAAAACGTTCATATTTGCCAACCGCCATGCCCAGCTTTTGTACTGTGTTATAAAATCTTTATTGTCATGGGGTCAAGACCAGCAAATTGTATCCGATGACAGCCCAGCGTCGCCCGTATGGGACGATGGGGTGAAGCTTTTGCTTGTGGGAGCTTTGCAGTATAAAGCAATACGGATCAAGGCATGTAACAAATATACACTGGTCAGCCAGAACGTTATGAACACCTACCTAACAGCCGCTATGTCGACATTTACCACAGATAACAGCGGCAAGGCGTCGTACATGGTAGAAATGAGGCCTTGGTAGCTTGCTGGAGGGGTCACATTTACACATACAAGTCACCCAACTCCGGTAAATTAGGTGGGTGAGAGGGTGAGCTCTGACGCCATTTACAATCACGTCTCAAATGTGTGGTTCGGGTTTGGATCTGGCGAGTTGGGAGACGAGCACATCAATTGGACTCGCCGCTGTGTTCCTCGAATCACTCGATCACACTCTTGGAACTGTGACATGGCGCATTATCTTCTTAAAAGAGACCACTGCCTTCGGGAAATATGATCATCATGAAGGGGTGTACGTGATCTGCAACCAGTGTACGATACTCCTTGACCGTCATGGTGCCTTGCACGAGCTTCACTGAATCCATGGATGCCCACGTGAACATTACCCAGAGCGTAATGAAGCCGCTTGCAGCTCGTTTCCGTCCCGCAGTACAAGTGTCAAGGAGTTGCTCCTCTGCATGACGACAGATTCGCGCCCTCCAATCTGCTTGATGAAGAGGGTATCGGGATTCATCAGACCATGCAACCCTTTGTCACTACGGCAACGTCCAATGCTGATGATTATGTGTCCGTTTCAGTCGTAGTTGCCGATGACGTGGTGTTAACGTTGGCGCATACGGGGTGATAATTATTGCACTATACGAAATAAAATCATCTGAACGGTTTGCGTTAGGCCGCAGGGCATAATGAGAATTAGTATGCGCATGGTATGGTGTAGACCATTTTCATTTGATGGATTCGTCAATAAGCAAAACTGGCGCATTTGGGGGACTGAGAAACCTCGTTTCGCAATCGAGAAGACTCTTCACCCTCAACGGGTAACTGTGTGACGTGCAATGCCCACTCACGGAGTAATCAGTGCGGTATTCCGATGACGGTACGGTGCCTACCAAACACTACGTGACGATTTGTAAGTTGATTTCATTCCCGTTATCCAAAGTGACCCTGATCTCGAGAAGATGTGGTTCATGCAAGACGGAGCTCGACTCTGTCGAAACAGGACAGTGTTAGATGTCCTGGAGGAGCACTTTGGGGACCGCATTCTGGCTCCGGAGTATCCAGAGGCCACTGGCATGGGCCTCGATTAGCCGCCATATTCTCCGGATCTGAACACACGCGACTGCTTTTTGTGGGGCTGTATTAAAGACAAGGCGTACAGCAATAGACCCAAAACGACTGCAGAGCTGAAAACGGCCATTTCCGGAAGTAATCGACAGCATCGATATTCCGACACTACAGCGGGTCGTGCAGAATTTCAATATTCGTCTGCGCCACACCATCGCCAATGTTGGCAGGCATATCGGAGATGTTGAAACATCCCCTTAGAAAAATTAATAAATTACTGTGCTGATAAACCTCTTACGTTATTTGATTTTCAAACAGCTGAGCAGAACTCAACGTACGCAGATATTTCCCTCTTTATTTATTCTGATCAACACTAAACTGACACACAATACTCTTAGCGCAACGCAATCTGACTTTCAATAATCCCTACAAAAGAATGGTCCTGACTGACAATAATCTAGACCTTTCATGAATCACTTACCTCACAAAAATCTTCGTTACTCAAACTACTGCAATACAGCGAGCTCCAATACTGCCAGCTAAAGAAAAGATTCTACCGAAGGCAGTAACTACTGATAGGCATAGTTAGCAAATGAAAGATTTTGATAGAGAACAAACAATGTATTTACCCTAATAATATTGAAAAGTCATCACGATATACAGTATTACAAATTTACTCTTTGTGATGGACACACGACCAGATCATCCGCTCTCAAAACTCCGCCATCTCTCTCCCCACATCCACCACTGCTGGCGGCTCACCTCCAACTGCGCAACACTACGCGCTATTCACATCCAACTGCCCAACACTACAATAGCAAAAATTCCAACAATGCAAACCAGCCGCAGACTGCACACAGCACAGTCAGTGATTCTCATACAGAGCGTTACGTGGCGTTACCAACATAAAAACCTAAACAGCCTACTTACAATGTCATAACCTAAAGCTAAATATCTGTAGTGACGTTTACATGCTGAATACAGTGTGTACACGCCGTAGTTTGTAACTAGTTTACGTTTTTTTTCCCATGTAGTTCACTAATTGCCACCCTGCCTCTGCGGAAGACATTCGTTAGGAGATTTCGGTGCACTGTAGGTTCAGTGACACTTGTACTCTGTCGAACATTAACGTCTGTTGTTAGTTCCACCACAGTTTGCTGTCTGTCCTGTTTTACCCGTCTTCCCATCCTACGACGTCTGATATCTGTAATAGGGGGTGGCTGCCCAACCCCACGTTGGTTTCGCTACGCATTAAAGACAATCACCACAGCACTCCTCGAACATCCGACAAGTCGTGCTGCTTGCGAAATGCTGGTGCCGAGCCTCTGGGCCATCACAATCCACCCTCTGTCAAACTCCCTTATCGATAGCAGGTCTGTGGGTGTAATATTCTTGCTGCCCAGTGTAGTATTTTTCCTCTAACGCCCTAAATTTGGCGCATAGCTTTGTAAACAGGAGATCCATCGAGTGCAGAGCACAGTGTGGCGATGTGCGAGTTGATGTGAAAGGTGCGAGGGACGGCCGTGCTGTGTTTATCCCGGCGGTGCTGCAGCAGGGTGTGGCGGGCAGATAGCCGGCCGGCTGTGCTGTGCTGTGCTGTGCAGAGGGGGGTTCCCCTGGGCTGGCCGGGGCAGAGTGACGGCGACGCGGCGCCGGTGGAGTGGCGTTGCGGCGCGCTGACAAGTGGGTGATGGGCGCCCGCCGGATCGATAGGCGGCTGTTTGCAGCACAAACAGCACATGAAACGGCCCGCCACGCGCCTCCGCGCCGCTGCCCAAACACCGCCCTCCCTGGGGAGGCCCGCGCGCTGTGTGCGCTGTGGAACCGGGTTCGAGTACGCGGGGGGTCCAAAGTGCGGACCCTGCAGCGCGCCTCACCACGAGCGGGCGCCTCTGTCCACTACCTGCCTTTAGTTCTCGCCGAGGGTAAGCATTCTGTCAAACAGCGCGATGTACAGTATAGGGCAATGTTGTGCGTATTTACTCGTATTTATCAAGTCTTTCCACTTGTTTGACCATGTCCCCTGTCTAATTCTACCTTGAGCCAAACTTTCCGCCTTCAGCATGCTCTTCATCTACATCTACATTTATACTCCGCAGACCACCCAATGCCGTGTGGCGGAGGGCACTTTACATGCCACTGCCATTACCTCCTTTTCCTGTTCCAGTCGCGTATGGTTCGCGGGAAGAACGACTGCCGGAAAGCCTCCGTACGCGCTCGAATCTCTCTAATTTTACATTTATGATATCCTCTGGAGGTATAAATAGGGGGAAGCAATATATTCGATACCTCGTCCAGAAACGCACCATCTCGAAACCTGGACAGCAAGCTACACCGCGATGCAGAGCGCCTCTCTTGCAGAGTCTGCCACTTGAGTTTGCTAAACGTCTCCGTAACGCTATCACGCTTACCAAATAACCCTGTGACGAAACGCGCCGCTCCTCTTTGGATCTTCTCTATCTCCTCTGTCAACCCGACCTGGTATGGGTCCCACACTGATGAGCAATACTCAAGTATAGGTCGAACTAGTGTTTTGTAAGCCACCTCCTTTGTTGATGGACTACATTTTCTAAGGACTCTCCCAATGAATCTCAACCTGGCACCCGCCTTACCAACAATTAGTTTTATATGATCATTCCGCTTCAAATCGTTCCGCACGCATACTCCCAGATATTTTACAGAAGTAAGTGCTACCAGTGTTCGTTCCGCTATCATATAATCATAGAATAAAGGATCCTTCTTTCTATGTATTCGCAATACATTACTTTTGTCTATGTTAAGGGTCAGTTGCCACTCCCTGCACCAAGTGCCTATCCGCTGCAGATCTTCCTGCATTTCGCTAAAATTTTCTAATGCTGCAACTTCTCTGTATACTATAGCACCATCCGCGAAAAGCCGCATCGAACTTCCGACACTATCTACTAGGTCATTTATATATATTGTGAAAAGAAATGGTCCCATAACACTCCCCTGTGGCACGCCAGAGGTTACTTTAACGTCTGTAGACGTCTCTCCATTGAGATCAACATGTTGTGTTCTGTTTGCTAAAAACTCTTCAATCCAGCTACACAGCTGGTCTGATATTCCGTAGGCTCTTACTTTGTTTATCAGGCGACAGTGCGGAACTGTATCGAACACCTTCCGGAAGTCAAGGAAAATAGCATCTACCTGGGAGCCTGTATCTAATATTTTCTGGGTCTCATGAACAAATATCTTTCACTAACAGCCATCTGCTACGTCGTAGTTTAATGTAATACTCCCACAAACAACGTCCATTCACCTTTCGGTCCATTTCTTACTCTACAGCAGCTTACACGCCTGCCCTGTCAGAGAGCGAACAATGTATGTCGACTGGAAAAGCTGTTGTGGAACCATACGCACTCTGCGTTTCTAGAGGGTGCAACCAATGTTTTCCAGTTTCAGTTTAACTGAGCTTTTAAATGATTGTTAATTTGCGAATGAAGATTTCAGAAACCTATTACTCACTGTATACCAAGTCCGTGCTAAACAGAATTCACAGTTTCGTTGTTCACAGACAGTCACAAGAATTTGTAATAGCCAGCTTATAGTAAGTAATCGAACCCATTACGAAAACAGTACAAACCAGACTGTCTCTTACAGAATTTTCGATTAAATTTCAGACAACTCGATCCCTCCGAATGATCAGTTCTCGATCCCGACTTGCACAACACTCCCCGCAGATTTCAGTCAATTCAATGTCACAGTTCACACGTAAAAGCCGGAGTTCCGCGTTTTCCTTCACTGTGCTGCTCCTCAAGGTCAAGTTTTACTCATTATTCGGCAAAGTTATCACATTTATTCAGATCTCCTTATACTCCTGTCCGAACATTATGAAGGCTAAGGTAAGGTCTGAACTTTGAGTTTAGAAAGCAATTCTCTTAGTCCACTAAATACGCACGAACATTGTATCCTCTGGCCGGCTGATTCCCATCATAGCCAATCATTAAACCTCGCAACCGCGCGTCCTTTACAGTGGACCAATTATATTAAAAGCCTTTACGAGCAATTTATTAAAAGAACACATTTATAAAACCCAAAAATTTCAAAATAATCTCTTCTTTAAATTCCTGATTTATCGTAAAACGTTTCTCCTTTTCCAAGGTCCATAAACTGACTGGCGGGACACTACAAATTTCTCCTGAATGTGATTCACTCTGTCTGTAGGGTCACAGTTCATACAATAACGTATATACGTATAGTAGAAATAACAATTAATTTATTATACTACTTTGCATGCACACTTTTAATCACACTAATAACTACACTCCGTAGAAATGTTGGGACACGTGAAGCAATACTGACTCTACGACTTATCTTAGAAGAAAGATTAAGGAAAGGCAAACCTAAGTTTCTCGTGATGACTGGGTGTTGTGTGCTGTCCTTAGGTTAGTTAGGTTTAAGTAGTTTTAAGTTCTAGGGGACTGATGACCATAGATGTTAAGTCCCATAGTGCTCAGAGCCATTTGAACCATTTTTGAAACCTACGTTTCTAGCATTGGTAGACTTAGAGAAAGCTTTTGACAATGTTGACTGGAATACTCTCTTTCAAATTTTAAAGGTGGCAGGGGTAAAATACAGGGAGCGAAAGGCTATTTACAATTTGTACAGAAACCAGATGGCAGTTATAAGAGTCGAGGGGCATGAAAGGGAAGCAGTGGTTGGGAAGGGAGTGAGACAGGATTGTAGCCTCTCCCCGGTGTTATTCAGTCTCTATATTGAGCAAGCAGTGAAGGAAATAAAATTTGGAGTAGGTATTAAAGTCCATGGAGAAGAAATAAAAACTTTGAGGTTGGCCGATGACATTGTAATTCTGTCAGAGACAGCAAAGGACTTGGAAGAGCAGTTGAACGGAATGGACAGTGTCTTGAAAGGAGGATATAAGATGAACATCAACAAAAGCAAAGCGAGGATAATGGAATGTAGTCGAATTAAGTCGTGTGATGCAGAGGGAATTAGATTAGGAAATGAGACACTTAAAGTAGTAAAGGAGTTTTGCTATTTGAGGAGCAAAATAACCGATGATGGTCGAAGTAGAGAGGATATAAAATGTAGACTGGCAATGGGAAGGAAAGCGTTTCTGAAGAAGAGAAATTTGTTAACATCGAATATAGATTTAAGTGTCAGGAAGTCGTTTCTGAAAGTATTTGTATGGAGTGTAGCCATGTATGGAAGTGAAACATGGACGATAAATAGTTTGGACAAGAAGAGAATAGAAGCTTTCGAAATGTGGTGCTACAGAAGAATGTTGAAGATTAGGTGGGTAGATCACGTAACTAATGAGGAAGTACTTAACAGGTTTGGGGAGAAGAGAAGTTTGTGGCACAAATTGACTAGAAGAAGGGATCGGTTGGTAGGACATGTTCTGAGGCATCAAGGGATCACAAATTTAGCATTGGAGGGCAGCGTGGAGGGTAAAAATCGTAGAGGGAGACCAAGAGATGGATACACTAAGCAGATTCAGAAGGATGTAGGTTGCAGTAGGTACTGGGAGATGAAGGAGCTTGCGCATGATAGAGTAGCATGGAGAGCTGCATCAAACCAGTCTCTGGACTGAAGACCACAACAATAAGCAACAACAATAACTGCACACCATCAAACGAGGAGGGTCTGTACCTACGTGGGTGAGATAATGCCAACGACGCATTCTAAGGTGGCGTGCTGTCTAGCGGTTTTCCTGTGGAAGCAGATGGTTCCATCTGGTAGCTAAAGTTCGCTCATTACCGTGCTTATTGCGCCTCATCACTTCTATCAGTATTTATTGAGACTCATGGCTGCTTCATCATTTCTATTGATAAACGGAGTATAGTCTCGTTTGACCACCGTAGTGTAATTTAAATCACAGGAAGTTAAGCTAGTACTTCAGTTCTACAGTTGTTGTAGAAGACAACTGCGTAGGGACCTTTCTGTAAATTGATCTATCTCCGTGTTAATATGTGAAGCAGTGAGAAGTCAGCTCTTGTGGGGGTGAATGTGTCACTAACATTTTTTCCACCTTTCCTTTGTTATTTACAGGTCAGGGTCATACGTACACGACAGAAGTTGGAGGACGGCGGTATCACACATCGACAGATGAACAGTTATACCTAGCAGTGGGGGAAATAAAGAATAAATAGATTTCCATCAAGGAAGCTACTGAAAAGTATTTCGGATGACACTTGAATTTCATTTTTACATTGGAGTCCTTTTTATTCTTGAAACACACTGGGTATCTATGTTACGTGGTACCTACTTTGTTAGGTGATAGAAACTGTTAGTTATGTTTCACTTTCGTCTTCAGACTTGCTAGCAGTTACGTGTTGCGACTGACAAAAATGATTGTGTTGCACGTATGGTATACATCGCGAGACTCTTAACTTCAAATTAAAAGTAGGTTATTCTGGAATAAATGTGAGTTTTGCTCCATAAATTGAAAAATACTTTTTCCCCCACAACTGTGAATTTCTAGCAAATGTTCAAGTGGAAATTGTTTTACGGTGAGTCAGTGACACGTGGAAATGAGCAACAGATTTGTTTCCATCCGTTTCAACGTCAAATCAGTTGTGACACAGTCTCGCCCGACATTCGGCGTGAGAATGTTCCACCACAAAAGCTGTATTCCCCTCTTCCCATCGCCAAGTAATAATTTCCTTGGACAACGTTCTTCAAGAGGGTATGTGTAGCAACGTTGTAACAAAACGCAAAAGCCGTATAATCATTTGTTTGGAATCTGTGTAAGAGAATCCATACAATCTGGTACGTTGTCGCCCTATTTGACGGTATATTAAATCGTCAGTAATTAATAGAAGGCACAATATTCACAAAATATAAACTATGGTCACAAAAATTTATTGTCTCGACTACCGGATTTCATAGTCCGTAAGATGCTGACAACTTCCTTCCGCAGCCATTACTGCTTGAAATTGCTGCTGGATGACAGCACACGTTTGTTATGCTAGAACCATCACTTGTTCTCTGTATCAGTTTGCTCGCTACCACCCGACACAGAAGGCGCAATACAAGGCACTAAGCCTCGGAATGGTACGAGGGTAATCCCAAAAGTAAGGCCTATTTTTTTTATAAAAGTACATAGACCTGTTTATTTCTACAGTGGCTTACATCAGTTCACAGATTGAACATTTAGCTATTTTTCGACATAATCACCACTTCAGTCGATGCATCTTTGTAGGTGCTGTGACAGTATACGCGAGCCAGTCCGTTGTACAGTCAAGTGCTGCAACGCTGCCGACGCAGTACCCCGCAGTGCAGAGTTCTGACGTCGGCGGTAGAGTCTGTAGCTACGTGCTGTAGAACAACTTGGCGTTTCCACAGTCGAGTATATGATGGAAGCCTAACTCCTGCTATAACACACCCAGCAGGAGATAGTGTAAATGCTCCCACCTCAGCCAATCCTTTGGGATTATGCACTGATATGCCAAAACATTATGATCACTGCTCACCGCGAGGTGTTGCGGGCACGTGATGATACGGGCTGCAAATGCGGAAATCCATTGACTTAAGTGATCCACTGATTGACAAAGGACTCATTTCTGTGGCGCTGCGGCTGGAAACGAGAATCTCTGAAACGGCTCTTGCAGTATTACTGTCGTGAGCAACTATGGAAAGTGGCTGAACGATGGTCAAATAACGAGTAGGCCGTATGGTATTGAACGACCACGTCGCATCACAAAAAATAGAGGCAGGAGGATAGGCAGCGATTTGAAGCAGTGTTTCGGAGCACACCGTACCATGGCCTTTGTTGAACATGGAGCTCCAAATCACACGGCCCTTACATGTTGCAATGTTGAACGAAAGGCATCGCCAATTACGACTGCAGTGGGCACGGGACCATCAAGATTCGACCGTCGATTGATGGAAGCATGTCACCTCTCGAATGGACCGCATTTCTTGTTGCGACCCGAAACGTGTACTGTGCCATAGATGCAGGCCGGTAAGGGCAGAATTATGCTATAGGGTTGGGATCTAAGGTCGTGATTGAAGGTATCATGACAGCAGTGAACATTGTTGCGGACCACCTGTATCGCCTCATACTTGAAATCTCCCCCTGCGGTGTACACATCTTTCAGTTGGGTAAGTGTCCGTGTTGCAAGGTCATAATCGTGCTACAATGGTTTGAGGAACGTAATAATGAATTGACAGTCTTGTCTTGGCCAGCAAATGTGCCTGATCGGTGCCCATCGGAACACATCGGGTGCTAGCTGTGTGCCTGCAAACCACCATCCCATAATTTGCAGGAATTACTTTACCTCTGCCACAAACTTCTGGAATCCAGTCGAGGACTAGTAGAATCCATGCCAAGCAGTACCTCTGTTACACTGAGTCTGAAAAGTGGAACAACATGCTATTAAACAGATGGTCATAATACAGGGTGATTCAAAAAGAATACCACAACTTTAAAAATGTGTATTTAATGAAAGAAACATAATATAACCTTCTGTTATACATCATTACAAAGAGTATTTAAAAAGGTTTTTTTTTTCACTCAAAAACAAGTTCAGAGATGTTCAACATGGCCCCCTCCAGGCACTCGAGCAACATCAACCCGATACTCCAACTCGTTCAACACTCTCTGTAGCATATCAGGCGTAACAGTTTGGATAGCTGCTGTTATTTCTCGTTTCAAATCATCAATGGTGGCTGGGAGAGGTGGCCGAAACACCATATCCTTAACATACCCCCATAAGAAAAAATCGCAAGGGGTAAGATCAGGGCTTCTTGGAGGCCAGTGATGAAGTGCTCTGTCACGGGCTGCCTGGCGGCCGATCCATCGCTTCGGGTAGTTGACGTTCAGGTAGTTACGGACAGATAAGTGCCAATGTGGTGGCGCTCCATCCTGCTGAAATATGAATTGTTGTGCTTCTTGTTCGAGCTGAGGGAACAGACAATTCTCTAACATCTCCAGATACTGTAGTCCAGTTACAGTAGCACCTTCGAAGAAAAGGGGACCAAAAACTTTATTGGCTGAAATGGCACAGAAAACGTTCACCTTAGGCGAGTCACGTTCATACTGTTTCCCGCGGATTCTCAGTGCCCCATATACAGACATTGTGACGGTTGACTTTCCCGTTAGTGTGGAAAGTTGCTTTATCACTAAACACAATCTTTGAAACGAAAGATTCATCTGCTTCCATTTGAGCAAGGATAAAATCACAGAAATCGATTCTTTTAATCTTATCAGCTGCAGACAGTGCTTGAACCAATTTCAGACGATAAGGTTTCATAACTAACCTTTTTCGTAGGACTCTCCATACAGTTGATTGTGGAATTTGCAGCTCTCTGCTAGCTCTGCGAGTAGATTTTCCTGGGCTGCGAACAAATGCTTGCTGGATGCGTGCTACAAAAAAATGGTTCAAATGGCTCTGAGCACTATGGGACTTAACATCGTAGGTCATCAGTCCCCTAGAACTTCGAACTACTTAAACCTAACTAACCTAAGGACATCACACAACACCCAGCCATCACGAGGCAGAGAAAATCCCTGACCCCGCCGGGAATCGAACCCGGGAACCCGGGCGTGGGAAGCGAGAACGCTACCGCACGACCACGAGATGCGGGCAATGATGCGTGCTACATTTTCATCACTCGTTCTCGGCCGTCCAGAACTTTTCCTTTTGCACAAACACCCATTCTCTGTAAACTGTTTATACCAACGTTTAATACACCACCTATCAGGAGGTTTAACACCATACTTCGTTCGAAATGCACGCTGAACAACTGTCGTCGATTCACTTCTGCCGTACTCAATAACACAAAAAGCTTTCTGTTGAGCGGTCGCCATCTTAGCATCAACTGACGCTGACGCCTAGTCAACAGCGCCTCAAGCGAACAAATGTACAACTAAATGAAACTTTATAGCTCCCTTAATTCGCCGACAGATAGTGCTTAGCTCTGCCTTTTGTCGTTGCAGAGTTTTAAATTCCTAAAGTTGTGGTATTCTTTTTGAATCGCACTGTATTATAACTCATCAGTTAACATTCGTCTGCCGCAGTCGCTGAACCATTCATGTGCTGTTATCCTACTCCACGATCATAGAGCAGTATCAACAATTACAAGGAGCGACTGACCTTCGAACCGTCAGCTAGCACCCACGGTTCTGGGCATAGAATAGATCTGCCGAGGTAGACAGGCGGCTGGCTGCATTACCTGAGAGTCCAGGTACTCCGACAGAGTCCTGGATTCGACGAGCGGCCTGCGAATTTCCCGCCATCGTTACAGAGTGCCGATGGTAACCTGCCACCTTCCTTGATCTTACAGGAATTAGCTAATACATGCCTAGGTGGCCAAAGTCATTGCTCTTCAGCAGCCACTGACGTCTCAGCTACCTTCACGCACTGCTGCCCACGAGGCACGACCGGTTCAAAAAATGGTTCAAGTGGCTCTGAGCACTATGGGACTTAACATCTTAGGCCATCAGTCCCCTAGAACTTAGAACTACTTAAACCTAACTAACCTAAGGACATCACACACATCCATGCCCGAGGCAGGATACGAACCTGCGACCGCAGCAGTCCCGCGGCTCTGGACTGCGGCGCCTAGAACCGCACGGCCACCACGGCCGGCAGGCACGACCGGTAGCCATGGCCGAAGAACTGCACAGAGGCATCAAATTAAAAGAATCTTCCTGCTTGAAAAGCATTCTGACTCCACGCACTACTGGAGAACCCATCGCTCAGTTCCTGTACACAACACTCTGGAGACAGAAGTGGTTGCGCTGCGAAACTACTTAACTACACCACACAACATCCCGCGTAAGCCGATTCGCACGTTCTAGCCTTTTCTTCCGCTCTGCTGCTCTTTCCACAGTCAACTTACTTTATCATAGGTCCTGCAGCACATGTCCTACTGATCTGTCCCTTCTGACGGCATGTCTCTTGCGTAGATAGCAACACATTCCAACGTCTCTCCAATTTCAATGTTCTAAATTTCACTCTCTTAGAAAGGTAAACCCGCACATTCAGAAATTGCTTCTTCATTTCCTCATCACTGTCATATAACAGTAATGTTCTGTCACAGGAGATGCTTTCTTTCTTTGTACATATATTCTGCTATCTTTTACACCTTCAACATTCTGTGTATTGTTGCTTCCTAATTAGGAGAATCATTATGCTTCTAATATTATGGCCTTCAACGTATTACTGTTAAGCAGTTCGTTATACGAGGGTCGGTCAAAAAGTAATGCCTCCCATTTTTTTTCTACTTAAAGAAATTAAGTTAAGTGAAAAATTTGAATTTGGCGCCATTCCTCAAACCTTCTTCTGCAATCCACTGCAGTAGTAACTTTCTGTGTCAACAGGTGGCAGCACAGCAGAAGTTTGTAAGATGGCCGACATCGATGTTCGTTTGAGACAGCGTTGTGTGATTGAATTCTTGAATGCAGAAGGTGAAACGCCCATATGCATTCATGAAAGACTGAAGAAGGTGTATGGTGTTGTGACAGTGGATGTCAGCACTGTTAGACGATGGGTTCGTCGTTGTAAGGAAGCTGAAGGGCAAACACCGTTGACTGACGAAAAGCGGAGCGGCAGGCCGGTGAGTGCAGTGACTCCACACAACATTCAGCAAGTTGATGACATCATTCGTGGTGACCGTCGGGTGACTGCAGATGAAGTGTGTCGCATTATTTCTCTTAGTAAAGGCAGTGTGATCACGATTATTAAACAATTGGGGTACTCAAAAGTTTGTGCACGGTGGGTTCCAAGAATGTTAACCGATCAGAATAAAGAGGCAAGGAAAACAATAGCCTCCCAACACTTGCAGCGCTTCCGTTTGGAGGGAGATGAGTTTCTGAAAAAAATTGTGACCGGGGACGAAACATGGGTGCATTTTTTTGAACCGGAATCAAAGAGGCAGTCAATGGAGTGGCGTCACACAAGCTCGCCGAGGAAGAAAAAATTCAAAACTGTGCGATCGGCAGGGAAAGTTATGGCAACAGTTTTCTGGGATACAGAGGGTGTGATTCTGGTTGATTTTTTGGAGCAGGGATGCACAATAAATTCTGTTCAATACGTCACAACCCTCAACAAACTTAAAGCACGTCTTCAGCGAGTTCGCCCAACAAAATCAATGGCAGATGTTCTTCTTTTGCATGACAATGCAAGACCACACACCAGTCGTCACACCTCTGACGAGATTGTCAAAATTGGATGGGAAGTTTTGCCTCATCCCCCATACAGCCCTGACCTGGCACCATCAGACTTCCATCTGTTCGGGCCACTAAAAGAAGCTCATCGTGGGATTCATTTTGAAGATGAGGAGGCCGTCAAAACATCCGTGCGTCAATGGCTTAGGAAGCAGAGCTGTGATTTTTACCGTGCTGGGATACATGCCCTTGTTCAAAGATGGACCAAAACTGTAGAGATGGGCGGAGATTACATTGAAAAATGACAAAATGATCCTCAATGTTGTGGTTTTCAACCTATGTAATTGCATTTAATTTTCCTGACAATTAAACGTAGAAAAAAAATAGGAGGCATTACTTTTTGACTGACCCTCGTACTTCTACAGGTATCTACTGCTCTTCATCAACTTTGCATTTTCTTTCTTCATCGTCAACTTTGGTTCTGAACTAAATATGCTGTACATTTCGTTCAACAGGTCTATTCTTCCTTACATGTAAGCATGAGGACTATCTCGTCTGCGGTACACACCACTGGTGTCTGTTTCACCAGGAACTTCAGAAATTTCTTCCACTGCCTTCATTACTTCTTCTATGTATAAAATGAACAACATTTCTAATAAACCGAAAACTGATGTAGTGCCGTTTTGGAAAAATCTAATTTTATTGCTCGTCTACATCGCATCGAATTTCAAAGCTGTGACTGTTTCGGACTCACATCTCCCATCTTCAGATCGGAATGTATATGTTGCAAGCGTAATTCGTCCATCTCGCCAGAAAATATGTAAGTACCTGCTACGTCACATGAAATGTAGATGGACAATAAACTCTATTGGACATTGATGATATGCTGCTAACATATCTGCACCAAAATGCCTTCTTTGATCTTCCAGTCGCTGAAAGTACACCACCAGAAAAAAGGAAGTGCAGCATGGATACGTGTCAGTAAAAACCTAACAGCATAGAGAAGTGTAGATCAATTATTCATGCTGCAGTGAGTGGTACATTCATGAGGATGGTGATGATAATGAAGGATAAAATTTAAAATTTTTTACAGAAGTATAAGTATTGTTTATATTATTGTAGGTGAGTGTGTTCGTTGCCAAGGATAGTGGAAAGAAAACGAAAGTTCAAGGGGTGAGAAGGCTGTGACGCTTTTTCTGTGATTACAAACCAGAGCCAAATTTATAATGAATGACAGTATGAGTCCACTTTCCAGTATGACGTTGCAAGCCTTCTGGTCTGGATGGATACACTGAGTCGGTTGGGAAGGGTATCAGACATCCGTTGTATCCTCTCCTGGCTCAAAACTGCAGTAACAGGTCCTCGATATCGTGGTTCCTAGCATTGCAATGGATCTGCATCCCAGCTGATCTCACCTGCCTCCTATGTGGGACAAATAGGGGGATTCTGCTGGCCACGATAGCACATCCAAATCACATAGTCATTTCATGTATCGATGAGCGTTGTCCTGTTGAAAAATGGCACCACGACATGGTCTCATGAGAGGCGACGTATGAGGACGCAGGACGTTGTTGATATTTTTGTGTCGTCACAGTCCCCTCAACTACTACCAGCCGTCACCTGTAGTCAAATCACATGGCTCCCACACCCTGACGCAGGAAATAATGCCGCAGCACCACTCCAGATCACTGAAAGAAAGTGGCCTGTACACAGGTCGCGGCCAAATTCTCCAACGATGGTCACCCATATTAGTGCAGAACTCCGATTCGTCGATGAACACAATGCGATGACATTCATTAGCTATTCATGCTGCCCACTAATGGCACCATTCCAGACGCAGCCGTGTGTGTTGTTGTGTTAACGGCAGCCTACGTATGGGATGACACAGGGAATCCGTTACTTATTCTCGGACGGCAGGCGTCGATGTGGAGGTGTTACTGCGTGCCTGGTCCACAGTACGACGATCCTCCATTTGGTGGTCGGACGAGGTCTACTAGAGCCTTGGCAACTAGGATGCCTGTGCTAACATTCCCACGCAGTAGCGCATCGGTAAACGATCTCTCATAAATCAGGATATCGCACGATTCGAACATTCAGCCAAATGGAAAAGGAAAGAAAGAGGATTAAGTTTTAACGTCTCGTCGGTAGCGCGGTAATTAGATACGGAGAGCGAGCTCATATTGTGAAAGGATGGATAAGCAAGTCGGCCGTGCCCTTTTCAAAAGAACGATTCTGGCGTTTACGTGGATCGATTTAGAGAAAACAAGAAAACCTCGATCTGGATGGTCGGACAGGGATTTGAACGATCGTCTTTCCCAACGCGAGTCCAGTGTGCTTCCCAGCGCGCCACTACGTTCGGTGGTAAAATGGACACCCACAAGGAGAACACTTTGAAATCGTGTTATGTGCCGATAACGGTCTCTCACACAATTGCGCAGTATCCCTGTGTCCTTCACTGTGACCACTCAGTATCTGCTGATCACGACCATTATATACACTGACCAGCCAGAACATTATGAGCACAGAACTACTATCGATATCAACCAGACCCAGCGATAGTAGAGTCACCTGTCGAGGAATGACTGCTAGTCACAGCCAGACACACACACACACACACACACACACACACACACGATGCACGTAGTACCATTGAGTGTGCTCTCCATGTGTAGAATTAGGAAGGCGCGCAATCTCTCTGTGTCTGACCGAGGGCAGATTGTGATAGCCTGGGGGGTCAGCACGGGCATTTCAGATACTGCACGACTTGTCGGGTGTTCGAGGAGTTCTGTTGTGAGTGTCCTCAACACGTGGGGAAACGAAGTTGAAACCACATCCGGACGTCGTGGGGTTGGGCAGCCACCTCTCGTTACAGGTGTCAGACGTCGTTGGCTGGACAGGCTGGTAAAATAGGACAGGCGGCGAACTGTGGCATATCGAACATCAGACTTTAATGCTGGGCAGAGTACAAGTGTATCTGAGTACACAGTGCTGCAAACACTCCTAACGATGGGCATCCGCAGCCGATGACAAATGCATGTGCCAATGTTAACACCACGACATCGGCAGCTGCGACTGAAAAGGGCACGTGACCATCGACACTGGACGTTGGCGCAGGACTGAACGTTGCACGGTCTGGCGAATCCAGATACCTTTTTCACCAAGCAGATGAGATGGCGCGAATCTGTCGTCTTAAAGAGGAGCAACTCCTCGATACTTGTGCTGTGGGACGGAGACAAGCTGTCGGTGCTTTCCTTATGTTTTGGGCAACATTCACGTGGACATCCATGGGAAAAGTGGAGTTCGTGTAAGACACCACAAGGGTCAAGAAGTATCGTATACTGGTAGCACTCCATGTACACCCCTTCATAACGATCATGTTTCCCAACAACAGTATCATTTTTCAACAAGACAGTGCACCATGCCACTGGGCCAGGAGTGTGTTAGAGTTGTTCGGGGAACACAGTGACGAGTTCCAGTAGATGTGCTGGGACGCATCGCCCCCTTTACGGTAACTGGATGACCTGTGTGTGTGTGTGTGTGTGTGTGTGTGTGTGTGTGTGTGTGTGTGTGTGTGCGCGCGCGCAGATATGGTGCCAACGCTCTCCAGTGTCTAACCAAGGTGTCATTGTTTCCACGGCACCACGCGTCTCCACTGTTATGCTTGCCAAAGGTGAACGTACCGGCTACTAGTTAGGTGGTCATAATGTTCTAGCTGATCTGTGTACCCTTACAAGTCTGTTCACAACAGGAATGACACTAAGGTACTCTTCCGGCCGTTATACCTATCGCATGGAATTGGAACTCTGATCTCTTACATATCCGTACTTTTTAGGCAAGCAGTCTATCTATTGGCAATATATATAAATGTGTACAGTATATCAGTAACACATTTCAGTACAGCTCTAAGAACTTTGAAGTGATTCTCCTGATGTTTGCTCGTAAAATGATTACTTACAAATTATGCAACGGATTTTTGTCCAGATTTCCAAAGCCAACCAAACTGTCCAAGATGGGCACATACAGTATCTAACTGATCGGTGTTGTGTTCAGTTTTCTTTCTTAAAAAAAAATTCAAAGTCAAACGAAGATTAGGAAGCGGACAAATGGGGAATTACATTGACCAGACTGAGGTTAGGTTAATAAATATAAAATGATTGCTTGAAGGTAATCACTGTCTTTAAAAGATCGTTAATTAAATTAATTAATTAATTAATTAAAATATTTAACGACTAGCTGAGCATGTAAATGAAATTATAAAACGTCCATGTCCTCAAGACGTAGCTATTTTGCGCGTGAGAAGATTACACAGCTGTAAAAATGGTGAAATTCTTTCTTTCATGTTGAAAACATATAAAATACATATAAAATTACAACATAAACTGAAACATTCGCTTTCTTCTTGCTTGTTTACCCTTAATAATAATAATAGAATATCGATCGATATTTACATACCCGTACACTATGTTTCATGCTTTATGAATAAAATTAAAGAAACCCTTTTTGAAAAAGCACGGTGGAAGGTATTTCGAAATTATTTCTCGAAAAGTAAGAAGCAAAACAGATTAGAGAAAAATTTATCGTACCTTACAATGATGGTAGAAATCATAAGCAATAGTTCAGGCGCCAACTGAGAAATTAAATTTCAAAACTTAACTTACAATTTTTAAGGGGATATTTGCTGTAAGATTTCAGTCTCCATATAAAAGCTTGTCAAATATTTCTTTAATCTGTTTTATTTCTTACTTTCAGAAAAATTGCTTCAGGAAACATTTGATAGATATTTTTTTCCAAAAAAATGTTCCTTAATGTATTGAAATCTCATGGAAAGAAGATAGCTACTAGATTTAGTCCTGATGAGACTGTTACGTGTTTGCCTGCACACGTACAATGTTTTGTCTTCGGGTTATTAATCTTGATTGTGCAATTTCAGTAAATCAACTGGTTCACTTTTCATTTGGGACGAGTGTTAATTTTGATGCGCGTGTATGCCCTCGTGAAATATTCGTAGATATTGCATTAATCTGCGTTGTCGGTTACAGAAATGGAAATAGGGCTGCTGACGTCCCTATTTGAACAAATTCCGTCAGTACAAGCAGTTGCTGAAGAGGCATCCTGTACTCGGAGTAAATTATCTCTCATTACCAACAACAAGTTGACCGCGTGCACACATAATCTGACGAGCCAAATCATTATGATCGCCTGCTTGAAAACCCGTTGGTTCACCTTTGGAGCCCAATAGAGCAGCGATTTTGCATCGGATGGACCCGAATTTTACTCGATACGATTCCGGAGGTATGTGGGACCAGTTGTCTAGCACAGGTCACGCAGTTATCGTAATTTAGCAGCCAGCGGTTTGTTAGTACAAAGCTGGCACCAGATAGCATCCTAGATGTATTCATCGGTTTAAGATCACTCGAATTTACTGCGAAAGGCATCAACATGAAATCACTATCACTGCCCTCAAAATACTGTATCACGATTATAGCCTTGTTACACTGGGAGTTATCCTGCTGGAAGATGCAGTTGGTCGTTGTCCGAGTGTCATTTGCAGTATAATGGCTGGGCGGGATGCGTGGTACGCTGGTATAACCAGGCCTTTCGGTCCAAGGTGGTGCGTAAAAAACAATTATATCTCTATGGCGACACAAATATTGGCAAGTCTACTTTGATTGAAAAAATCGTGTCTCGCAAACAACATGTATATCTTCCTTTCTGTTCCGTAGGGGAAGACAAGCATGAAGCGATGCTGGTTGTCCAAAATAATGTTCCTGTAGCCCACAGCTGTCTTGCCATCTTCGATTACAGCCACGTCATAGGGAAGCCCAGTTATGATATGTTAACCGGGGACCTACAAACGTCGGAGAGGCGCCGTCCCCGCCGCAGCCGCAGTGGCCCGCAACCCCACGACGACTACCGCAGTCCACTTCACCCCTCCGCCGCCCCACACCGATCTAAGGATTATTGTGCAGTTCGGTCCCCGGTGGACCCCCCCCCCCCCCCCCCAGGGAACCTCTCACACGAGACCATTGTGAGTCCTATGTTTGCATGCCAGAGTAATGGTGGTATACGCATACGTGGAGAACTTGTTTGCGCAGCAATCGTGGACATAGTGTAGCGGAGGTGGAATGAGGGGAACCAGCCCGCATTTGCCAAGGCAGATGGAAAACCGCCTTAAAACCATCCATAGACTGGCCGGCTCATCGGACCTCGACACAAATCCGTCGGCCGGATTCGTGCCGGGGGCCAGGCGCTCCTTCCCGCCTAGACAGACGACGCCTTAGGCTGCGTTCACACTGCCGGCCGGCCGGGCCGGGCCGGGCTGACGCGTACTGGCTCGGCTCGTGCCTAGCCAGCTCAGGCCGACGAGTAGAGTGCATTCACACTGCGCGCCCCGCCGAGCCGAGCCTGGCCGGGCCGCCGCCCGCTTCGATATCAAACACATGGTTTTGAATTGCGGTGTTCACACTGGCGGCCGGACCGCGCCGACACGGCGTGAGCCTCCCGGAGCCGAGCCGACGACATTCCGAGTGTTTAATATTGCCGGCGCGAGCCGACCGCAGGCGCGAGCCTGTGGAGCAGCACTACAGCTTCTGCAGTACACGCATCACACGTCTCCCTTCTGCTTTCTTCACAAGTGTGACTGCACACGTCTTTTATTTTAAGATGTTACCTCACATTTCACAATCAGTGAGGAAAAATTACGTTTATTATGATGATACATGCGAAATTACTTTTATTTCATTTATTTAATCTACCGTATTTACATGCATTTACAACAATAGCTTGCCAGCGATCGCGGCATTGCCGCCACGGAATAGTTCGCAGTTACTTGTAAACGGAGACAGATATGAGTGTCACTGAGGGACGGAAATGTGTCCCTACCAGATGATAATGCATTGTAAAGTCATGCTGTGGCAGTTCCTTATCAGTGGAAATAGAACCACTGAGTCAAAGGCCATTATCTCAAAACTCTTCGCCTATCAATCTGTCTATCTTACAAGGTAATGAAAAGAATTCTGTGAGGTCATCAGTGGCTCCACATGATGAACCATCACCACTGCCAAGCGCTGCATCATGAAGAAAAAAGAAGAAACAAGTTGGAAAATTCTGAAGGAGTATTTCTGCGATTCTTCGTTGAAGGCACAGCAAGACATTACCCAAAATGACGAAGCTAATTACTTCCTAATGATTCTCAGGAGTCCCATAAACTCTCTTCCCCTCAGAGGTTAGCGTTTTTGAAATTTAAAATACAAAAGCATGACTACAATTAACTGGAGGTAGCGAATGCTGTACAAAGTTCTACTGCAAACCAAAAATTTTGTACTAACGAATCTTACCTTATCGTTATACACAATTTTTCTTCTGCTGTTATACTTCTGCGAAAATTTGTGTTCTGTTTAGAAATTTTGTCTTGAATGTTCTGCAGCACATACTGAAATGTATTATGATTCATTCTGTAATTAGAATACAATTTTTCAGGATAGTTTTTAAGTTCTTCATATAAAGAAAAAAACTCTCCTAAATGTCTGTCGCTATTTATGGGATGAATCCATAACCTCCTAGTTCTTCTGTACTTCAAAACTCGACGAGTTACAGCAGATTCAAAACAATACGAATAAAAGAGTGAAGACATTGTTCTACACGACAGCACAGACTAGCTAAAGGCGAGCAGCTGTTGGCTGCAGCTGCGTTTTCTACTGACTTGCTTGTCAGCTGTCGAAGGGTGGGGATTTTTTAAAATTTATTTATTTGGCCTCCAGGAGCTGACATCCATTTAGCCAAAGAGTGGGGATTACCTTGACAGTGCAGCGCAGCCCGCCAAGGAAGAAAAAAAAAACAATGAAGAACAATGAAACGCACATCTGTGTCGATGTACAGTAGTTTCATTAACTCTCCATTATTTTTTCTGTTAAAGTAGACAACGAGACTACGGAATTGCGCTTCAGTTTCTGCAGTAAACGTATCACAAATCTCCAGTTTGTTTTTGTGATTAGTTTTACACCACTGATCACTAGTAATTAATTTTTTTCTGTCCTGCATAATATGACTACATTAAACCAAGCTGTAACCGCTCGAACTCCGTGGCTTGCGGACGCGGCACTGACGCCACTGAATATCTCGCATTACTTGTGACCAGAGACAGATATCAGTGTCATTATCATTTCAAAAACTTTTTGGTACTTTTAGCTACATTTCATTCGCAACAATGTATGGTCTAAAACGGATCTAACAGTAAGCTACCCGCTACATAACTTTTTCACTACAAGATTTGTAAATCAAGTGCACAACGTTGACAAATAGCATCATTTCACAATGACTGTTAAGAAATATGAAAAGATAAATGATTCAATACAAAGCTAAGATGTTACACTAGCACGTGTACAAAAATAAGATTTTTTAGCCGCATACTTTCTTCAAAATCGGTTGGGAAGCGTTACGAAACTAAGAAATCACGCGAAACGAAAAGTAGACTTTTTCTTTTTTCACGACGTAAGTAACGCTTTTAAGGAAAAAATGAGTTCATAAAACGATGTGGCGCAGTCTTATATACCTCTAAGAATTTTTAGAACATGAAAATCGGAGAAGTGGATTTTCCCCCATTTCGCCGACCCGGCCCGCAGTGTGAATGCACTACACGTCGGCCTGAGCTGGCTAGGCACGAGCCGAGCCAGTACGCGTCAGCCCGGCCCGGCCCGGCCGGCAGTGTGAACGCAGCCTTAGACTGCACAGCCAACCGGGTGGGCAAGCCAAGTTCAGTGTCGCTCCTATTATTATGCTGCCCCCACTGGACCGTGTCCACTGCGCAGCACATGCTTCAAGTGTAGTAATCACAATCAACAGCGGGAACGCCTTGGGCTACGGATCGGAGCCGCCAGACGGGTAAGCCGCCGGCGGTGGAGCACGCACCACCGGGTAAACACAGGAAGAGTCGGACGACAGACCAACAACTGACAACAACTGACAACAACCGACCACGACCAACTATGAGCGACACAACAAGGAAGAGATAAACAACGGAGGCTTGTGGAAACCACAACACCAAACACTAAACGTAAATCCACTTGGAACCAGAGTCAGGCAAATGTCAACAACGAGCAACTACCAGAACGCAGTACCGCCGAGATTGAAACGAAATCCAGAGTGAGTACCAGACTGGCTGGACTAGGGCAGAGCGGGTCCCTATATACGAAACCGGAGGGAGCGGCTATTGGCTGTCTCTCATGTGAGAGGGTGAGGGAAATTTATGTAAAGGCCAGAGTAAGTCGAGATCTGACATTACTTGCATACCACAAAAAATAGTGTAGTAGTTTAAGAAAAGTAATTGAAACTCCGGGAAGTATGCATGTCCTAACAGAAATAAATCATGCAGATGATAAGATTAAAACAAAATGGAATACTGTCAAACGGGAGACAGGACAGCTAGTCATTGTACAAGATTTCAGAACAATTAAACAACTAAATGACATTGTTGTGACTTATGATTCACAAGTTGCAAGTAGCAGAAAATATAGGATTAAATGCTTCATTTTAAGAAGCAAGAGAATATATTAAAAATGTCATTCCACAAAACATTCAGCAAGTAGAAGTAGCACCAAAATCCCTTAATGAGATTAATGTAATTCTAAAAATTCTAAAAAGCAAAAGCTCTTATGGGGTTCGTGGTATCTCAAACAGAATTCTGAATAAGTAATGTCCCTAGTGATATATTCAATGCATCACTGGCACAGGCAGTTTTTTCAGACAGGTTAAAAAATGCATTCGTTAAACCACTTCATAAGGAAGAAGACAATACATACTTAAACAGTCATCGGTTCAAATGGCTCTGAGCACTATGGGACTTAACATCTGTGGTCATCAGTCCCCTAGAACTTAGAACTACTTAAACCTAACTAACCTAAGGACATCACACACATCCATGCCCGAGGCAGGATTCGACCGTAGTGGTCGCGCGGTTCCAGACTGTAGCGCCTCGGACACCCCGGCCGGCCAACAGTTAGCGGCCAGTTTCTTCCCTGATATCTGTTCCCAAACTATTGGAAAATTGTAATATACTCAAGAGTAATCGCACACTTAAGGCGAAACAACTTACTTAGTATATGACAGTTTGTATTCCAGGAAGGTTACTCGACTGAGAGTGCTACTTACACATTCACTCATCAAGTAGTACATGCGTTAAATAGCTATATATTGCTAGGTGGTACTTTTTGTGATTTTTCCAAGGCGTTCGATTATGTAGACCAGTACAGTCTCTTAAAGAAACTCTAGTTTTATAGAACTGATGATTTTACATACAACTGGTTTGAATCATACTTCACAGACGGAATGTCCGGAAAGGTAGAAAATTTTAGTGTCTGGGGTAAGATCACAAAGACAGTCCCAAAGGGCTAAATTTCGGTTCCACTCCTATTCCTTATGTGTGTGTGTATGAGCTTCCACTTAACATCCAACAAGCAAAATTGGTACTTTTTGCAGACGGTACTAGTTTTATAATAAATCCCATGGCAGGAAGAGCAACAGAAGAGTAAATGATATTTTCCAAAGAATTATTAAGTGCCAGAATGAGATTTTCACTCTGCAGCGAGTGTGCGCTGATATGAAACTTCCTGGCAGATTAAAACTGTGTGCCTGACCGAGACTCGAACTTGGGACCTTTGCCTTTCGCGGGCAAGTGCTCTACCAACTGAGCTACCGAAGCACGACTCACGCCCGCTACTTGCAGGAGAGCTTCTGTAAAGTTTGGAAGGTAGGAGACGAGATACTGGCAGAAGTAAAGCTGTGAGTACCGGGCGTGAGTCGTGCTTCGGTAGTTCAGTTGGTAGAGCACTTGCCTGCGAAAGGCAAAGGTCCCGAGTTCGAGTCTCGGTTGGGCACACAGTTTTAATCTGCCAGGAAGTTTCAATTATTAAGTGGTACTCTGAAAATTGACTTTCCCTAAA
Source organism: Schistocerca piceifrons (assembly GCF_021461385.2). Classification (NCBI taxonomy): domain Eukaryota; kingdom Metazoa; phylum Arthropoda; class Insecta; order Orthoptera; family Acrididae; genus Schistocerca; species Schistocerca piceifrons. The sequence goes on from NC_060142.1 coordinate 67,862,432, forward strand.
TTTAGAAAAAAGGAACTGCACTATATTCAGTTTAGTAGAACACAGAGAGTCATATCAATAATTGATGTAACACATGAGCAGGAGTCAGTAAGTAAGGCGAATGCTCAAATTTTGGGTGTATATGTTCCTGAAACATGAACTGGGAGAAGCACATTACTGAGCTTCTCAAACAGTTAGGTTCAGCTACTTTTGCTCTTCGTATAATTGCTGATCTTGGAAACAAAGGTATCATCATCCCAGATATTTTTTGCATATTTCCACTCAATACTGTCGTACAGAATAATTTTCTGTGGTAATTCATAACACTGAAAGGAAGCACAAATGCGAGCAGCAAAAAAGTATGTGGTAATAGACCACGGACATCTTCCAGGTACCTCTTCAAGAAGCTAGGCATTTTGTCTGTGCCGTTACAAAATGTATTTTCGCTAGGGAAAGTCCTCATAAGTAATCCATCACAATTTAAGAAAAACAGTGATGTACATATGTACAAGACTAGAGGGAAAAATTACCTTTAGTAACCATTGTTAAAGCTGTCTGTGGCTCAAAGGCTCAGAGAAGGGTTCAAAATGCGGCAATAAAAAATTTTTGATCATTTGTCCTGAAACAAGTTTTATATCTGATTTAGAATCAGTTCTCCTGGACAACACCTTCCATACCATTGACTAATTTCTACTTGAAAAACTCGTAGCTTTGATAAAAAAGATACACTTTCTTAAATTGTAGTTGCATGTGTAGGAATTCTATCATGACGTGTTCACTAATGTTAACACTAATAATGTGTACATACCCTGTAAACTAACTCGTTCCACATCATTTCGATATAAGAATCATTCAAATGATCTAAGGAACACATAACTAACTAATAAATCAATTCGCTAATTAACAGTACACCAACATCCGACCAGCTTCGTCGTTTCCGATAAAGTCCTTCCAAGGGGCTGGGTTTTAAATATATGTCCTTTATCATTCGCTTATGGCCGGCCGCGGTGGCCGAGCGGTTCTAGGCGTTTCAATCCGGAACGGCGCGACTGCTGCGGTCGGAGGTTCGAATCCTGCCTCGAGCATGGGTGTGTGCGATGTCCTTAGGTTAGTTAGTTTTAAGTAGTTCTAAGTTCTAGGGGACTGATGACCTCAGAAGTTAAGTCCCATAGTGCTCAGAGCCATTTGAACAATTTTCATTCGCTTATGTAAAGCAGGTCTCCTCAGTTGCACCCCGTATCGTCGCTAGAATGACTCCTCATTCGTCTCTACTCTGCTGATATACTTCCCTTACTGTGTCACTTGGTGGCACACCACGAGATAGCACTTAATCTTGCAGTGGAGGGTGACGATAATGTTTTGGCTGGCCAGTGTATCGTGGCTACATAATCACCTATAGCTGAGATGAAGTGTTGATACCATGCTGGAAAGCAAATCAGTTTAATGCTTATATTGATATACCTAACTGGTTCTTTCATGAAGGTGGATAAATAAGTTTAGTACAACAACAGGAAATATTATTTGTCGTCAAAATGAGAAACTGTTAATCAACGTCATCTCCACAAGATATTTTCTGTTTCGGTCGTAGGAGAGACTTCCTCTCGTTTGTGTTTAATATTCGTCTACATCCGCAACCCACTACAGGGGGAGGGTGGTGTAGATGGTATGCCAGATTCATTTCCTCCCACCAGGAGCCACACAAGGATGGCGCACAGAAATTCCTCTAATTTTGCTTTTCTGTTCATTTCGATAGTAATACGTTAAAATAAGTAATTTATACCTGGTATTGCAGTTGACCGTGACATTCCACAATTTTGAGAGTTAGCAACGTCCCATTAGAATGTGTCTAGCATTTCTGTGCGTCCTCGTACCGACAAAACAAATCCAGGAAGCAGCTCACGGCTCTTAATGAGACATTTTCTGCCTCTTCCATTTATTGAACGTGGTATAGCGGCGAAAAATAGTTTGAAACTGGACAATAGGGAATTTAGGAAACGACACTCACCAAAGAATGATTTATTTTCGATGAATTTCATTCCGCATCGTTGTTTCTTAAATCACTCTCGACAGACACTCCAAGACACTTCAACGTGATGACTGATCGAAGTGTCAAAAGACGCCGTAATTTGTCGTCTACTTACGTGCATTACGTTACGTTCGAATGGTCAACTGTCGATGTTTGTACCTAGTGGTGATCACATTGTAAGTTACTCTTTGTGGTTTCTAAGATTGCAGTGGTAAGATAAAAGATTTAGTCTTCTACAGAGTAGGTCCAGCATTTCGTAAAAATTATCTAAGCACGTGACCACTCTATACATTCTCCGCCCGAGTCAGCCCCGGGGAGCTGAAAACTTTCTTCAGGTGTGTGTGTGTGTGTGTGTGTGTGTGTGTGTGTGTGTGTGTGTGTGTGTGTGTGTGTGTTAAAAGCTGTATTGTGATTAATAACGGAAAGCGATGTATGTGGAAGTATACGAGAATAAAAAATATTCTATAGTAAACATGAATCCGCAAAACGAGCTGCAAAAAAGGGCTCTAAGCATTATAAGACTTAACATCTGAGGTCATCAGTCCCCTAGACTTAGAACTACTTGCGAAGAAGAACTGGAGCAGTAAATTGTAGTGTCTGCAAAGCAGATAAGAAAATACTGATGAGAAGATTCGGGAGTGTGTCAAAGAATTTGTACCTCACTGCAGGGATGAGTGCAGTGGCAATGACACGCGGAACGGCTCTTTCAACGGGTACGAGTATACAGAGCACTGTGACATGTAACATGCTGAAGTACTTCTTAGTGTTAAGGTAGGTCACGAGTGAAATTTGACTCAATCATACGGGGAGTTACTACATTTCAAATAAATTTGTTATAAGCAGGAGAATCTTTCTTATTGAACAAATTGGCAGATCGTAACCACGCATTCGCGAATGTCATTATTCTCTGTTATGATACTTCCTGTGTATGGTGAACACTTTGGCTGATCAGCTTACATGAGGAACACTAGACTCTGGTTTCTCCTTTGTCGATGGCTCCTAATTAAAACAACACTTTACCCAGTAAGTGATCTGTCCAGTCCGTTGCAACATTCCATACAAACGCATTTCGTTTGCTAGGATGTGGTGCAAAATTGTATCCAAAACTTTCCAGAAGTTAACACACAAGACAACGTCTACGTTATCTTGAAGAGATAGAACAATCCGAGTGGCAGAACGTCGGTGCCAGTGGGATCTGGGTTTTTTAGTAGGGAAATGATCGTAGGTTTACAAACATGTCTTCAGATGCGAGCACAATATTTACTCGTATGAGGGGCAATCAAAAGATTTTCTTTGGAGGCTGTTTCCGCAACGTATATGCAACTTAGAGCGACTCCGATGCGAGTGTGTAAGCACTGTCACGTAGGCAAGGAATCAGTGTGGCTTTCGTGTCTTCCCGACGTGCGTGCGGTAAATGTGGAAACATGATCGCGACGTTATTACCAAATGCGTTCAAACAGGAACAGTGTGCTATCATTTGTTCTCTTGGCTGCCGAAGAACAAACACCGGCAGACATCCACAACAGATAATGATGAATGTATATGGGGCAGCATCTCTGTAAAAAGGGGTGCTGATTCTTCATAACACACGTCCCCAATCGCAAATGTCGTAATGCAGAAGTTACACCAAGTCAAGTGGGAGATAGTCGACCACCCTTCTCATACTCCCGTTCTCCCCCTATGCGGGACGGATGATGTAGCAGTGTGGTCCCTTCCCCCCCCCCCCTTTTAAACCAACCAACCAATCTCCGTATGCGATTATTACGCCTTTGGCCCTATAAGGAAGTGTCGACGATTCCTGTCTGAAGAGGATGTGCAGCACGCAGCTACGGATTTCGTCACGCTGCAGGACATGGTGTTTTACCGACAGGGTATCTTTAAACTTGGTTCGTCGGTGGGATGAGTGCTTCAATGTTCACGGCGATTTTGCCTGATTGGTATACCGATTCTATCATCTACAGCCTTATGATAGAAACTTTTTGATCGGCCCTTATGACCAAATAACAAGTTGGCCACAGTGATTTCTGCCTGCGATGTATTTGTCTTAAAGTCTATAACGTTCAGCAAGTTTTTTGTGTCACGTGACGCTCTCCTCTGTCCTAGCGACATGCGGTAGGCTGTTCGTGGAAGACGGAGCTAGTCTTACGCTCCTTCGTCATAGATTCTAGAAACGACAACACTTCCTCCCTGGACTGTTCCTAAATGACTTTATTTGTTTAGGATAGAGGTTTTGGCAACTGTGTCATCCCCTAGTAACAGCTACAACAACAATCTTTTATTCTTTAATCCACGCTATTAAAAATTAGAAAGTGATATTACTTAAGAAATCCTTTTTGCAAGTTTGTATGGTCAAAATATATCAATAAAATTTATCTGACCTTTGGCCAGTTAGCAGTTTCTCTTCCTATAGCTGATATGATAAATAGGTAAATAAATAAATACACGTGTCAGTGCTCCATTCTCCAATTGTTATAATTTTAAAACGCCGCGGGTGAACAGTAAGTAATCAGTGTATACTCCTAGAATTTCTAATCAACTCCCGTGAACTTCCCGCTGCAAGCGTTCTCAAATATTTCTCAATTCCGCCCTCAGTTATTTCCACACCAGCCATTTCCATATCATTTGTGACTATCGGAAGTAGAAACAATGGTGTGAGATTCCTCTGGGAAATGATTTCGGAAGAGAGGTTTCAACGTTTCGGCCTTTATTCTGTCATCTTTCGTTTCGACACTGTCAGGATCAACTAACATCTAAACAAAAGTTAAATCATTTCGGTTAGGATCTAAACCTTGTCAGCATCGGATTTTTTTAATTTTTAATTTTTGTTTTATGACAGTTCAGAAATTTTAGATCATTTCGAATTCATCCTACACCTTTCGTGCAACTGTTCTTACGTCTGTTTTGGCAGCTTTTCTTTGCCAACAAGGGTTTCGTTTCCCTTCCGCATTTCAATCTGGATGACACACGTACATTCTTGATTCAATGTTCGGTGGGATTCTCAAACGTTAAAAAGTCACATCGACAAACTCTTCGATATGACCGTCCGCAAGCCGGAAACATCTTTGAATACTCAGCTCACCAGGGAAATTTTAATACCTATTTGAAGTTGTTCCAACAGGTCTAAAAATTTCCTTCTAGTTTCTGAGTAAAGCACAGCGAGACTTTCTTGGATGTTGTCTAGTATTTGCTGCCCTGTGACGCGTCGTTATCTATTGTGGATTGTTCGTAGTGGTCGAAACTAAAAGCTATATTGCAGTCTTTGTAATGTAATTGAAAAGTTCATCCTCTTTCAGTTCCACATAATGGTTTCCATTCTACCAGCGCATAAACCTAAAAAAAGTCGTCATTACTTATTCACCGTGCCGCCAAAATACTGAACCTCTCTCGTAATCTCCACCATACTCATGGGAAACAGTCTAGTCATAATGCCAAGCGCAGATTTAGGGATTAGAAAAAATTACAAAATTATGCCATCGCGTTCAGGTAATGTGATAGTTTAGTGTCTTCATTTCCTTCAGCATATCTTATTTCGCATCGACGTTCGCTAATGAAGGAAACAGGCCCATTCACGATCCTACAATTATTTAGTTTGCTTTTCTTCATCCTGTGTCGCCTCCCGTCGTCACAAACTTCCGACAACCCAGGTAAAGAACTTACTTCATCTGTCTGGGAATCGAAAAACCTATTTCTTGCTGTGCTGTAACATTTTAGCTGTTTGGTAATTATTTTTTCCATGCTGTGGAACCAACACACATTTAGACATTTACCTGAACAAGTGCAAAAAACCGTCTGAGCACGTCTATGTGGCTTTTGTCGTATCAGTATAGTTCTGTAAGTTTCTCCTCACTATCGGTTTCCCAACACTATTGGTTCACTTGTATTCTCGCGGACTGCGTAGGAAAATGTTAAGCGCGCTATCCACTGTTACAGGCAGTGTAGCGTCTCATACACATCACTTACAATAAGTTATGAATATTATTACCTCTGAATGACGCGTTTATCCGCGTGTGAAAGCCACAGACGCAGTATATTATCAGCAGTGTTTCTGTGCATCGCTGTAAATGACCCATTTGTGAGGAATGTGTCTACATTTGTTCAAACTTCCTGTTTTGCAAGCCTCTCTCTCACAACGTATCTTACAGCAGAATGCCACAATCCGATTACATTTTTCCGAGCCTCATACGATAAAGGTAATGGAGGCCACTTGGTCGCGTATTGCATTTCCACATCGTACAGTATCACGCAAGGAAACGGCGAGAAACAGATGGTCTCACGTTGTATTGTTTCCCGCCTAACGGCTTCACGTGTGCATCATCGCGCAAATGGATTTAGGAAATATTATCTCTTTATGGGTGTTCCTCAATATCTGACCGTTCCTTCTGGATCAATGAAACACACGAAAGAAGTTGGTTGCAGCCTTTGTTACATGTTCTAACAAAGGTTATAACCAACTTGTTTCATGTATTTCACTGATCCAGTAGGAATGGTCACATATTGAAGAACATCCATAAAAATTTGTTAAATATGTGTATCATAAGTGATGTTCGTGATTTATATCGAAATTATGCGAAACGAGTTAGTTTACAGGCTACGAATACGTATTTGTTTTCAGGTACGGCTGATGCCAGACTGAATAATTGAACAGCGGCTTATATGTAATAGAACTAATCCATGTTGCAAGTCGTGTTGTAAATGAAAAAAGTGTGGTTCCTGAAGAGGGGCAGCAGCCTTTCCAGTAGTTGCAGGGGCAACAGTCTGGATGATTGACCGATCTGGCCTTTTAACATTAACCAAATCTGCCTTGCTGTGCTGGTACTGCGAACAACTGAAAGCAAGGAGAAACTACAGCCGTAGTTTTTCCCGAGGGCATGCAGCTTCACTGTGAGGTTAAATGATGATGGCGACCTCTTGAGTAAAATATCCCGGAGGTAATATGGTCACCCATTCGGACCTCCGGGCCGGTGCTACTCAAGAGGACGCCGTTATCAGGAGAAAGAAAACCGACCTTCTACGGATCGGAGTGTGAATTGTAAGATCCCTTAATCGGGCAGGTAGGTTAGAAAATTTAAAAAGGGAAATGGATAAGTTAAAGTTAGATATAATGGGAATTAGTGAAGTTCGGTGGCAGGAGGAACAAGACTTCTGGTCAGGTGAATACAGGGTTATAAATACAAAATCAAATAGGGGTACTGCAGGAGTGGATTTAATAATGCATAAAAAACCGCGGTTAAGCTACTACGAACAGCATAGTGAACGAATTATTGTTCCCAAGATAGACTCGAAGTCCACACCTACCACAGTAGTAGAAGCATATATGCCATCTACCTCCGAAGATGACGAAGAGATTGAAGCAATGTATGATGAGATAAAAGAAATTATTCAGATAGCGAAGGGGGTGATAATTTCATACTCATGGGTGACTGAAATTCGATAGTAGGAAAAGGAAGAGAAGGAAAAATAGTGGGTGAATATGGAATAGGGGTAAGGAATGAAAGAGGAAGCCGCCTAGTAGAATTTTGCACAGAGCATAATGATAGCCAACACTTGGTTTAACAACCATGAAAGAAGATGGTATAAGTGGAAGAGGCCTGAGCCGCTGTAAGGTTTCAGATAGATTATATAACGGTAATACAGAGATTTAGGAACCATGTTTTAAGCTGTAAGATATTTCCAAGGGCAGATGTGGACTCTGACCACGATCTATTGGTTATAAACTGTAGATTGAAGCTGAAGAAGCTGCAAAAAGGAAGGAATTATAGGAGATGGGACCTGGATAAACGGAAAGAAGCAGAGGTTATAGAGAGCTTCATAGAGAGCATATTTGAACGATTGAGAATATGGAAGAAGGAAATACAGTAGAAGAAGAATGGTTAGCTTTGAGAGATGTAACAAGGGAGGCAGTAAAGGATCAAGTAGGTAAAAAGAGAAGGGCTAGTGGAAATCATTGGGTTACGGAAGAGATATTGAATTTAATTGATGGAAGGAGAAAATATAAAAACGCAGTAAATGAAGCAGGCAAAAAGAATTTCAAACCTCTCTAAAATGAGATCGAAAGGAAGAGCAAAATGTCTGAGAAGAGATGGATAGAGCACAAACGTAAGAATGTAGAGGCTTATATCACTAGGGGTAACATGGATACCGCCTGCAGGACAGCTACAGAGACCTTAGGTGAAAAGGAAACCGCTTGTATGAATATCAAGATCTCAGATGGAAAACCAGTTCAAAGCAAAGAAGGGAAGGCAGAAAGGTGGAGGGAGTATATAGAGTGTCTATACAAGGGCGATGTACTTGAGGGCAGCATCATGGAGATGGAAGAAGACGTAGATGTAGATGAAATGGGAGATATGACACTTCGTGGAGAGTGTGACAGATCACTGAAAGACCTAAGTCGAAACAAGGCCCCAGGAGTAGACAACATCGATCAAGATGTATGAGACAGGCGAAATAACCTCAGACTTCAAGGATATAATAATACCAATTCCAAAGAAAGCAGGTGTGGACAGGTGTGAAAATTACCGAACTATCAGTTTAATAAGTCACAGCTGCAAAATCCTAACACGAATTCTTTACAGACGAATGGAAAAAGGTAGAAGCCGACCTAGGGGCGATTAGTTTTGATTCCGTAGAAATGTTGGCTCACGTGAGGCAATACTGACCCTACCACTTATCTTAAAAGATAGATTACGAAGAGGCATTTGTAGACTTAGAGAAAGCTTTTGACAATGTTGGCTGTAATACTATCATTCAAATTCTGAAGGTGGCAGGGGCCAAATAAAGGAAGCGAAAGGCTATTTATGATTTGTACAGCAACCAGATGGCAGTTATGAGAGTCGAGGAGCATGAAAGGGAAGCAGTGGTTGGGAAGGGAGTGAGACAGGACTCTAGCCTATCCCCGATGTTATTCAATTTGTATATTGAGCAAGCAGTAAAGGAAACAAAAGAAAACTTGGGAGTAAGAATTAAAATCCATGGCAAAGAAATAAGAACTTTGAGGTCTGCGATAACACTGAAATTCTGTCAGAGATAGCAAAGGACCTGGAAGAGCAGTTTAATGGAATGAACAAGGTCTTTAGAGAAGGATTTGAGTTGAACATCAACAAAAGCATAACGAAGATATTTCAGAAAACATGTCTGTACATTGAGAATACTGGAAAACCAGAGAAACCGAGCGTTTGAGACGTGGTACTACAGAGGGAGTTGAAAAGTAGGTGGATGAATAAGGAGCTTCTCCACAGAATCGTTTCTCAAAAGGGCCATTACCAGTTACGCATATTACAGAGCGCCGCATATGAACACGAATCACCAGTCTACCGCAAACAGTACAGCATACCTGGGTACCTACTGCCAATTTTGAGGGATTTACCGATTAACAGCTGACAGATGGAATAATTGAAGAAAGTAATAGTGTATGGGGGACAGGAATAGCCGACATGCAAAAAAA